>NC_143207.1:11042500-11392500 GCF_051530095.1 Phoenix dactylifera | reverse complement strand
TCTCCTACTTCCTCTGTATACTAGTAGTAGTGTGGACATGGTAAAATCATACCAGTGATTGTAGCACTGGTATTAAAGACATTACTTCGAACAAAGAGTGGAACTCTATCTCATGTAAAGTCTAAAGTTACAAATAGATGCTATACTAGCACAAGAAAGATCGATCAATATCATTCTTTGGAACTACAGGACTTGAACAACTTGATCTAACAGTAGCACACTTGTGATTCAGCATTCTTTACCTAGTTTCAATTTTTTTTTGGTTACGCGGGCATCTTTATTGAGCAGACAATGACCATGACTAATGACTCCTCGAGACGAGGATTAGAGTGCAAGAGCCTAGGATGGATCACTGGGAGAACCGAGCACTTGGTTTGCCAAATTGTACCTATTTGCCCTCCTAGCCGAAGCCTCTTGCTCCAAGTTAGACTGAGGTCGTGGAGAGGGGTGGTCGTGCGCTCCTTGATAGATGACTCTTATGCTGCTTGGGTCTGAGGGAAGCCATTCAAGTCTCTTTTTGGCCTTGCATCGCCTGTTTCGGCACTTGAAGTAGCTTCTATCTTGGAAAAATCATGACAGATAAGAGATCTATCTATCTATCTATCTATCTATATACATGTCTTTTGAAGGTAATGAAAAAAAAAACACTTTCTCAGATATGTTATACCTGTTCTTCCTTATGTTTTGGATGAATTTCTGGCCATATTTCTTCCATTCATAGCCATCCTCGGGCATCATGGGACTGCGGCCTTCTCTAGCATCTTCTCCTTCCCTGGCAACATGAAGATTTTGCATTAATCATCACTGGAATGGAATGCTCTTAAGATCTATCTGGACCAACGTCTTCATAAGAAAACAAGTATATTTGTCTGAAGAAGTGCAGACACCGGATGGAGCAATAGTTATAGGAGGAAGAAAGGTGATAAAGGTAGAAATAATTGGAGACATATGGGGATAGAAGTTCTAACCATGGAAATGGAGAAAGAGAGAGAGCCTTAAATAACATAGGTACATCAGATGTGAACGCCTAAAACACTTACATATATATATATATGCATGTAAATAAATTGGCGACCACACTCAAAACTTCCAAAAAGCTCGACGGAGAACTCTCGAGTGAGATTCACCCACATGCAGAAGGTTTTAAATATGATGGAAGACCTTGTAGTATTACTTGAGGTGGTGGTGATGCCGTTAGTAGATCGTGAGAAGTGAAAGAAGGGGAAAGAACAAATCATAGGTGCTCTTCAAAATGATAAATTTACTGAAAATAAGGACAACATGTAATCATACTAGATATTTGTGGCAGTGGAGGCGGCTGTGGTTAGAGATTGAAGGGGGGGAAATTAAGGACATGGTGGGAGGAAGCATACAAGTTTGTGGCTGGAGGAGTTGTAGCAGCCATGGGGTGACTTCCCTTTGAAAAATGAATTAGAGGCGGTTCAATTGTTGGCAATCAAGGCATGTTTTGAACTTTCATTTGAATGGTGGTGGGCTTCTTATTACAGCCTTGGCTTTTATATCACGTCTTTGTCGCACCAAGGCAGAGAGAAGTTTCATCACTTGCTCTACGTCACCTCAACTCGTCACCATTCAATTTCCAAGATCACCTGCTGCGAAGGTGTCCCATCATAATGGTGAGTAGGGTCCAATATTAAGCGACCACTGCTTCATGATACCCTATATGATTTGCACCATACAATACCTAATGCTCATGGACAGCTATCAACAGCGAGGTGCCGTGTATGGCAGGTTAGCCTATCTTGTTTGATCGTGGAGGACATCGAGTACTGCACACCACTTTACGGTACAAACCATGCATTATAGGGGATCAATGCTCTTCGTTACTAGAAGGTAGTAGGTTATTATCATAAAAATAGTGAAGTCTAACTTTTGTCAATCTTATCTATCCCATAATTGTTATGTGATCGAACAAGTTAAAAGATCATTTCTCCTAGAGGTCCACCACGAAGCCGCCTCCTCCCCACCCCACCCAACCTTTCCTTTTCATTTTTTTTTTTGGATATTGAAGTTGTAAACTAGCAAGGTCAGGAGATTTAGATGAAAGGATATTAATTCAGAAATTATTTCTGTTCAAAGCAATTAGTTGAGTTGGGTTAGAGTCTAGGATAGGAGCTAGGGAATCTTTGAAGAGGTTATGACTTTGCACGCCTGCCACAAAAATCATTGAAAAAATATGTAAACTTCTTCCTTAGGATGTCGACGTGGAACAATTTTCCACGCTTGTCCGTGTGTCGACGTTTTCAACTTTTTCTACATATATTTTTTCAATGATGTTTTTCTACTCTCTTTCTTAACTATGATTGTATACGTAGATAGGAGAAGATGGATATCCATTCTTTATCAGCAATCCTTCTTGATCTTTATTGGAAGAGGGTTGGTACAAGGTGAATGTGAATGGAGATATTTTTGCAAATACGTAGAAGTCAATATAGGTGTAGTGACTGGAAAATTCAAAGGAGATTTTATTGCAGCTATATCATGGAATTTTCAAACATGCTATTCTAGTGGACCACATAGAAGCACTGGCTTCAGAAGGGAGCTTGTTTTACTCAGAGCTTGAGGCTTTATTTGATGAATCTAGAATGAGATTCTTTAAAGGAGTGCAAAGCTTTTATCTTCAAAAGAGCTGAATCTTTCTCATCTTAGAGTTAATGTTTAGAGTTTATGCATTGCTCTTCAAGATTATAATGCGTCACTTGTTAAAAGAGAAGGCGACTTTGTTGCTCATACTCTTGCACTCCTTACTTCTCAAATGGTAAATAGCTCAGTTTGGATTGAGAAACCTTTGGACTCTCTTTTATCCTTTGTCATCGAATGATGTAATGTTTTACTAATAAATTTATGTGGTAGTCCCATTTTGATGATTATAACTGAGAGAATTTATATATCTTAGATGGTTTGAAAAATAAAATTATTTGTATTTAAGAGAGTGACTATTCACACCCCTTTTAATTTATATTCTATAGCAGGTTTTGATTCTTGATATATAGTACAAGTATTAAAAGACTTTATCAACACTAATAAAATTAATAGAGTGAGCTTACAGAATCTCATATACAAAGGATTATTTTAGTACATGAGATACTGAATTCTAGGCCCATATGGTTAAGCGTTACTGTTTTTAATTTTTTCCTCAATAATCTATTATAAAAAATAAAAAAGTAATTAAAATTATTAGTTGATATGTCTATATTGTACTGACCAATATTTCAAGATTCCTTGGTTCATATATTTATAAGCTAAGAGGATGCAGTTGGGAATGGAAAAATAGATGATTTGATCGATGAAATTGCACTTCCAAGATCAACATATAAATATAAGTAAACTGTACCAAAGAATATTTTGGTTGGTGAAAGAAATTTTCTCAAAAAAAATTATTAATATATCAAAAGACTACTCCATGTAATGCATTAGACGTATATTTATTGGACATGATTTTGCAATCCTAATTCAAGTATTAAACATGATATAGAATTATACTCGAAATAAATTTCGACAATAAGGAAACATGCAATATTTTCTCTAATGAAAAATTCATAAAAAAATTTGGAAACTAAAATATTTTCCTTATTAAAGTCTTTGCACGTGAATCCTATGGCTCCTACAATGCTTGGCATACTTTAACTAATCATGGTGCCTATTGGTTGTACTCTGTGCTGCATCATAAAACCTCATTTTTTACAAGCTGATATCTTGGCTAATCGTAGTATATGTTGGCTGCACTTTATGCTGCATCATAAATCCTCATTTCTTACAAGCTGATATCTTGGCTTTTGTTATTTTTAGCTAGTTGTTTTGTGTAAAGTCCTAGTTGTTACCATGGTGCTTACTTTCTGCCATACATAACAAAGAATTCTTCTAAAAAACAATGATCTCTTTGTTCCCTCATAGGAATTCTTAGTTTTCTTTTTTCCTTTTTTGGATAAGCCACGAGAACTCTTTTGTCGACAACTCTCTAGATGCCAATTTGGCTCTGTAAGAACTCAAATGGCTCTTACAACACCAAACCAACATAAATCACTAAGCAAATACCTTCCAAGGAAGTGAACTATTAATGGAGAGTTCACCTAGAAATCATCTCTTCTAATCAATTTAATCATCTTCCCCTGGTTGGCAAATTTGCCCAAATGCCACTTTGGTGATCTTTATCCTGGGATAATGTGATCCGCAATGATCTAAGACTACCATATTTGGTATGCTATGTTTCAATGATTAAATATTTTTGGATATCAACGAATAACCTGTTTGATATTCAGAGAGTAAAATGGACTTGCATTATCCTCTCCAAAAAGCCGTGGACTTGCCTCAAGGGACCATATTTTTCGGACCCTGGACTGTCTTTTCTTTGCAATGGGCTCCTTTCAGTTGTTGGCCCAATATAAGATGGGCCTTTGGGACACTGGTTGTAAAAGGAATTCTATCTGTCAAAGCTCAACAACTTTTTTCTCGATATTATATCATGGTTCGATATCATTTCTAATCAATAAAACTCAAAAATAGTAGTTAGGGACCAAGGGTTACTGTCCAATTAAAGGGCCTTAATATACTCGTGGATTATGGACTGAATTTTCAGTGTCAATTTTGATGTTTCAAGCAATGTTCGATTAAATCTAGTAAATGTTTCTATATTAGACTTCTCTAAGTTGGACATATGGCATGACGATGTTGTAGGACACCAGAAAAATTGTATCATTCTTGGTTGTGGATATATAGAAGTCTTGTGCTGGGGCAGTTCTTTGTGTTGCAAGCCATACTCTGGTTCATCATCATCATTCAGGCCTGTATCCAATAAGTCTCAAGCCATTTTGTAGTGGGCTAACAAATCCATCATGCTATATGTATTTCAAAACCCGAACTGCATAAGCTACAAGTAATTAAAGTTCATTTATTACTAGGATTGTTAGCAAATTATCGTGCACCACCTATGTGTGTGTCCGTATATATATAGGGATGTCCATTTAGATCCGGTTAGATTTATATTGGATGATGAGGATGCAACGATTCAAGTCATTAGATGTAATCTACTAGCTCTAAATTGCTTATACACCAAAAATTTTATAATTTGAAAATCTCTAGCCCATACATCAAATGGTCAAAAAATTAGACAATTTAAATAATATTAAATTATATTATTGAGAATAGGCCTCTCCTCACACCGTACCAGTTCATCGATATATTATTTTAATCGCTCGATGCATAGACTAAGAGTATCCAAATCACATGATATATCGTGCATAAGCTATTATCCAAATTATTGATATGGGATCCACACCGTTCAATCTAGATCTGATCATAAAGGAACAATGGAGTCCTATTTTGCTTCGTTCTTTCACTCTTGTTGCCCATATGGAATTTTTTGATGCAAGTATAGATCAATGAATTGGACTACATTAGCATATATCAAGGTGAACATCTAACCACACTGATGCGATAAATAGATTTTTGTACGATGTTATTCAATGAGCAGAGCCCAGGCTAGCCCGAGTCATGTCACGTACTGCAGCTTTGCTCAGCTTACAGCTAGAGGTGGGCAACGGGCCGTGCCGGGCCGGCCCGGCCCAGGCCCCCCGGGCCCAAAGACTAAACGGGCCGTACCTGGCACGGCCCGTCCAGCACGGAAGGCCAGCCCGGCCCGGCCCCAGGCCCCTCTATTGGTGGGCCGGGCCGGGCACGGCCCGTAACGGGCGCAAACGGGCCGTGCCAGGCACGGCCCGCAACGTCTCCAGACGGGCCGTGCCTGGCACGGCCCGTAACGGCTCCAGACGGGCCGTGCCTGGCACGGCCCGTCTGGAGAGGGGGGGAGGAAAATAGCCGTTTCCAACGGCTATTTTCGTGAAAATGACCCTTTTACCCCTCCCAACAGTCCAATAACGGCTGAATTGAGGGGTATTTTGGGAAAAAAAAATTTTGGGCTTCTATAAATAGCCCATTCCTCCCTCATTCTCACCACACCAAACCTCTCATTCTCTCCTTCTCTACTGCTATTATTTCTCTCTTCAAAGTGCTCTTCTAGCAATTTAATTTTTAGTTTGTTCAAGTGCTACACAAGAGGAGGTTCCTGTTGAGAAGAGAAGGTCGCTTCTGTTGAGAGCACAAGAGGAAGCTCGGAATCTCGGCTCTGCCTCTGCCCTCCGACCCTCTACTCAATTCCTCCTTGCGGTTAGTTTTTATTTTTTGAATTAATCATAGATATGTCATCTTTTGAGGAAAGTCAGTTTGGCATTCCTGTTTCTGAGGGAGAAGAAACTAATCCCCAACCCCCTGTTCCTAGTTCCTCTAGAACTGGTGAACCGAGTGAAGGTCAAACCTCTTCTCGTAAGGGAGTCTGGAAAGCTAAATGTAAAAAATGTGCCAAACTTTATAGTTGTAGTAGTAGTGGGGGAACAGGACATTTAAAAAGACATCAAGAGAGTCATAGGATGCATGATTCTTATGCTCAAACTCAAAGTATCCTTAATATACAAGGGGGATTACTTGTAGGTAATTTTGCATATAATCATGAAAATCAAAGAAAAGCACTTGTAAAATGGATAGTTAAGGATGAATTACCTTTTAGTTTATGTGAATCTTTTAATTTTGAAGAATATGTTCAATTAAACCTACAACCTGCTTACAAAAGAACTAGTAGGCATACATTTAGAAGAGTAGCTATGACCAATTTTTTAGCAATGAAACAAAATTTAATTGAAACACTTTCTACTTTAAATGTAAAAATTTCATTAACTTCTGATATTTGGTCAGCATCTGTAGGTAGTAATTGTTTTATTGCCATTACTACTCATTATATTGATAATGATTGGCAATTAAATAAACGTATTCTTGCTTTTCGTGCTTTTGATTTTCCACATTCTGGGCAACAAATTTCAAATATAATTTATCAAACTGCATGTTCATATAATATTAATGATAAAATTATGTCTATTACTTTTGATAATGCATCTAATAATAATTCTGCTGTTGTATTATTAAAAGACTCATTGCATCCCATATTAGATGGAAATTTACTGCATATTAGATGTGCATGTCATATCTTAAATCTTTCTGTTCAAGCTGGCATGGGCATGATTCAAGATGTGATTTCAAAAATTAGAAATGCAGTTTCTTTTATTCATACTTCTAGATCAAGACTTCAAGAATTTAAGGAATTATGCATAAATCATGGTAAACGTTTTAAAAAATTTAAACTTGATGTAATTACTCGTTGGAACTCCACATATAGCATGATACATGATGCATACCCATATAAAAATTTATTAAGTGCATATATTAATGATCGTGGATTAGGATTTACATTGACTGAAACTGATTGGAATAAAGGAAAAATTTTGGAAGATTTTTTGCTTAGTTTTTATAATGCTACCAATGTTCTTTCTGGTATTTATTACCCTACTTCATGTTCATTTTTACAACAAGCATATATAATTAGTCAAAAATTTGCAGAACATAGATATGATGATGTTTTAATGCCTATTATTGACCTAATGGAATCTAAATGGAATGAGTATTGGGACAGGATATGTCCTATGCATAACTTAGCTGCTGTATTTGATCCTAGAGTTAAATTAAATGGCGTGCTAATTTTACTTGATGCATACTCTGAAAATATGAATCAAGATGCTGAATCTGCTAAAGATGAGGTAAAAAAACTTCTTTATGATATTTATGCTATATATGATGAAAAAATTCGTGGATCTAGAACACAAATACAAACCTCTATTTCTCCTTCTAGTAGTTCTTGTTCGTCATCTATTTTTTCATTCATTGCACAGAGAAGACACACACATGCTTCAAGTTCCTCTTCATCTTCTTCATCTTTAAGTAGTGAACTAGAATTTTATTTACGAAATGATCTTCATTCTGCATATGATGAAAATCAAATAGAGAATCTAGATGTATTATCTTGGTGGAAGAGTGTTAGAAATCAATATCCTGTTATGTCTGCAATTGCACGCGATATTTTAGCTGTGCCGATGTCCACGGTAGCATCGGAATCCGCTTTTAGTGCAGGTCGGCGTGTTCTTGACGAAAAGAGAAGTAGGATGACGGGCGAAACGGTGGAGATGCTTCTCTGCTTCAAGGATTGGCTGGATGCTGAGGCAAGACTTCAAGATAAAGGTGGACATAATACAACATCCTCTGATGATGATGATACAAACACTACTGAAGACTGAAGAGTGAATACTGATTCACTGAATCACTGATGATTAGTAAGATTTCTTAATTTTTTATAATTGTACATTTTTATTGTATTCTGGAGGTCAGACCAAGGTCCAAACCTCGGCCCTTTCTTAGTTTCTTATTGTATTCTAGAGGTCAGACCAAGGTCCAAACCTCCCTTCATGTACCATTTTGATTTAAATTAATAAACTGGTAGGGGTCTATGCCAAACCCCCCACCATTAAGGTGGCTTTATATTCATAAATCATAAATTCTTAGTGTTCAATATTTATTAATTTATTAAAAAAATTTATGAAGCATTAATTTTTATCGGGCCGAGCCGGGCCCAGGCCCGGACCGTGCCAGGCCCGCGTGCCAGCCCGGCCCAGGCCCTTATGGGCCGTGCCGTGCTGGCCCGCGGGCCGTGCCGTGCTTGGCCCGCGGGCCTAGACCGGGCCGTGCCAGGCACGGCCCGCTGGCCAGGACCCTCTAGCCCAGCACGGCCCGGCACTGTAGCTGGCGGGCCGTGCCAGGCACGGCCCGCTTCGTGCCGTGCCGTGCCGGGCCGTGGGCGGCCCGGCCCAGTGCCCATCTCTACTTACAGCCCTTACAGGCTTGGCCTCTGAGTCTCTGACTTTGGCTTAAATTTTGACAAAAATATGAGTCATGCCTCAATGCGAACGTGTGTACTACCAAGCAATTCAAATACTCTGGCACGGCCCGCTTCGTGCCGTGCCGTGCCGGGCCGTGGGCGGCCCGGCCCAGTGCCCATCTCTACTTACAGCCCTTGCAGGCTTGGCCTCTGAGTCTCTGACTTTGGCTTAAATTTTGACAAAAATATGAGCCATGCCTCAATGCGAACGTGTGTACTACCAAGCAATTCAAATACGAGGAGTTGAACGAATCCAATCCAAACTTTTCCCGTGCTTGCTTCCGGCCAACAATTTAATAGCGGGGACGGCACGTCACTGGTTCTTCACCGCCCAAGCCACGCGTCAATAAGGGGAAACGAGTGTTATCGCTATCAAAACCAAAACAAAAAACGGGAAACGGCTGTGGAAGAAGATAAAAACGGACGGAAACGTGAAACGACATGGGAGCTTTTCCCTCGGTTTTTTATGTTTTCGGCTGGCGGTGCATCAGCCTTTTGGGTGGCCGCGTGGGCGACGCTATTACTTTTCCTCTCGCCCGATCTCCTCACCACCCTACCGTCCTCCACTTCTCCCCCATTGTTTCGACCTTCTCTTCCTCCTCCTTCTCCACCGCCTCCGCCGCCGGAGTTCTCTGCCTCGTCGACGGCCTTGCTGTCGAGGACTTCAACCTCTCCACCGCCGATCTCGACGTGGACCCTGTTCCTCCTCCTTCGCCGGAAATCATCCCCAGAGTCAGTTGTCTTCCCTCCCTCCTCCTTTCTCTCGATTCGATCGGAAATACCAAGTAAAATGTTTAATTTTGGGTTGAATGCGGTAATATTTGTGCTCGAATTTAGCGTAAGAATTAGGTTTTATTCTTTAACGAATTAGGGTTTCTCGGTTGCTTTCCGCTTCTAAAAATTAGGGTTTATGTTTAGTATATTTATTCATTATCGATGCCGTCATCGTTTTCACTTCCGCCATTTCTCATAACATTTTTGTTCGCATGGAATGACAAAAAAAAGAAGCAGCCTTCGTGTTCTCCCTTATTATTATAACCAATTGGTTAAGCTCCCTCCAAACAGCAAGTCGAATAATAGTAGTAAGGGGCAGCCAACCTCCATGGCTTTTGTGTTTATTCTGGTACTTTACTGGGATGGAGCCACTTGGACTAGTAAACTAGCATAAACAGAGCCCCTTAACATCTTAATTCATATTTGAAAGCATTTAGAGTTGGCTTATTCGGGGACCCATGTGTGAAGATATCTACTTCTGTCAGTTTCAATTAGTTTTGTATGTTTCTGTTTCTCTCGCTTTCATAATATGTTAAACAACAAACACGCTATCACAATATAATAAATGTTTATGTTAAGGTGGCGGATTTGTAAACTAAAAACTTCTCTTACCTAACAACGTTCAAGAGTAAAAAACTTTATTATCTACTACTTTGTAACTAATAAATTTATTTAGCACTAGATTGTTGTAGATGTTTAATTGCAAACCTTTCTTTTCATACATATAATAGACCATAATGTTTTACTTACTCAGCAATGATATTTTCATTGTAGCAAATAATAGAGTTGTTCATGTACTGTTCTTTAAATTTTTTATGATTTTATATCAAACATTTATATATAAATGCTCATTAATCTACGACTGACAAAAGAAAAGAATGAACTTTTAAAATATGAAAACTAATTGCGGGTATCATTTTTCGTAGATATAGAATGTTTATATGCTTTTAGACTGTACTTCGGGATGAGTTTATTTCTGCAAATGTTTACAATTCCAATAAATTAGGAGAAATGCTAATCTAATAAGAATCATTTACATTGTTCAGAATTACATTTGAAAAAAAAGAAGCGAGTTGGATAGTAAAGAAAATAAGATTTGATAGAACAACTCAGTCACTAGATTTAGACTAAACATATTTCACTGCATGATGCATAGAAGAAGTTGAATCATTTTTTGGTAAAAAATTCTAGAACAACATGACTTATTAAATCAGTATGGGGTAATGTATCAAATTGAAAAAAAAAAAACAATATGGGTTGGCTATATGAATCTTTCTTCACTTAATTCCTCTCTTAGGTTCACTTCTCTGAAATGTCAAAAAAAAAAAAGTTCCAGTTACCATGTTGTATTGGGAAGAATGCCAAAAATCCTATTTATTCCCCTTTCTTGTATCTATTCAGCATGCATTTTACAGTTGGCATTCTCTTCTGATGTATGCTGCTATAATGCAGTGGTTTTCATAGCTTACCAAGCTCCCCTGGACATGATCAATTAGAGTAGAAAAATTCTCCATTAATGCATAGAACTTGGATTTGTGTTGCAAATCTCGTAGGAATATTTATTTAAATAGAAAAATAGATGATGCAGGATAGGTATAGGTTTAGCCTTAGCCATAATTCAATAACAAGCTTTTGAGATATGGCCACTCTTGGATAAATTATGATCCACGACCTAATTAAAGTCAACCCAGTGGGGTGTTTACATTTTCCAGCAAACAATTGTTATATGAGATGTCAAGTCATATCATGCTTTCAAATAGATCAACAGACCACAACATCACCTAGTTTCCTTTTTATTCCTAAAAATAATAGGTACCCAGTTAGATAAATCACCCTCTTATGAGATGCTAAGTATGTGCTTGAATAAGCTTCATAGATGATATCCCATTTTTCATACTTAATCTATGAAATAATAATTTATGTCCTACTAGAACGGGATAGTATCCTTGGTACCTTACCATTTCGATAGCTAACTGAGATTGGGGATACTTACTGGACACCAATCCATTAATGGGTTGGGATGTCTCTCCTATGGCAGTCCAAACTACTCGGGACTTGTCAGTTCCAGGGCTTCAATCAGTACCATGTGCAACCCAATTGAGTTGTTTGATTTTGAAATAAAAAAGAGAGAGTAATGAGCGGTCACGTTTTCTTTTTTCTTTTTGGCTTAGTTACGGGTTATTCAAGAACCATTTAAACATGGAAAAAAACAAAAATTATTTACCAAAACTTTATTAAAGATGAAATGCTGAAAAAATGAAAAATGAAAAAAGCAATACAGCATGATACTGGGATGTAGGACCATTTCATGAGGTGGGATAAAACCATCCTAGTATCATACCATTCCAATATTTATGGCTTCATATTGGCATCCTAAGCCTTGCTATGAAATATAAGTACCTCAATCATAGCTAAGAGCAATATTTTTGCGGACTTTATCATATTGTTCATCATACATAATTTATGTAATTCAAACCCCTCCTAACTCCTTGGAGAACACAAAGAGAGCAATAAGGAGAAAGCTCACCAAAAAATGTTGTGTGCATGCCATGCGCTCGCCATCCAAGATGGAGGACAACAATTACTCTATAAACTAGAAGAAAAATCGAAACAATTCAACCGAAACAAGTATCCTTTTCTTAACACAAATTATCACAAACACAACAAGACTGCAATTAAATACAAGAATGCTAATCTAAGAAAATTTAAATCCCATTCCACATCCAAGAAAAGGACTGACCAACTAGAGTAGAATTCAAATAACCTAATTATTCTCTTTTCGTATAAAATCTAGCACTACCATGATAACAGTAATAGGCTTCAGTCAGCGAAGAAAGATCCCAAAACCTTATTTTTATCTTAACTCAACCCCAACCTACCAAAACAAAACCCAAATGGCCCAATTGTCCTTTTTCCAACCAAAAATTACAGAACCATGGGTAAAGAATCGCTCACCCATAAACCTTACAAATAAAATGACACCTCCCAAGTAAAGATTAGAAGCCCAAAACTTCATCGCTACAAGACATGCGTGTATAACTCTTATCCCTCCAAAACCATATATTATGAAATTCATAAAACCATGCATAAATGATAGATGGTTTGATCGGAAGGAGAATTACTAATCTTTTTTTTTTTCAAGAAAGAGAGAGAAAGAGATAATATACTTGATGGAAGAAGAGTGAGATTATGGGGTTTGGGGGAGGGAAGACAAGAAAGAAGAGGTAAAGAGAGCATGCGGGCTATTCATTTAAGAGTGACAAGGCTGTCTTTTTTCTTACTCTCAGAAGAAATGACTCTAAATCTAAAGAATGTTTACAACGAACCTAAACGACATTAGAATTCCATAGACACCAAACCTGCTATCGAGAAGGCTAACTTCAGCCATCAGAACACTCCAAATACTGGACTGCACAACAAATTATGTGCTGATGTTGCATTGTATAGGGCCCCTTGTCGAGGGTGAGAAAATGAGTATTTTCTTGCTTTGTTTCATCTTATTCGACTTGATTAATTTACCTAGGTTTATATAATTTCACCACTGAATGTTGGTGATTCTCATGCACTGCTCTATGCTAGTCAACTAGGTTGTAATGAGAAAATTAAGGGGTAAAAGTATCACTACTCTTTGGCTCTAGAAAGTGGACATGGTACATAATATAGTCCAGAGGAACATGCAAGGACTAGGAAGTGCGGAAACAGGTATGAGTTATGATACGACATGTTATGAATACACAAAATATGACAAATCTTGAAAAATATTGAAAAAATTGGCGAATCAGACCAAGCACCCACAAATATTCTGATGGTGAGGCATAAACCCTAGCTTTGATTCTAGGGACAAACTCTATATCCATATCTCTGACACCAAATGAGGTGAATTAAACATAAAAATCCATAATATTTGATGGCAAGGCATATGAAAAATCATCGATTAGGGACAAACCCTAGAATGGACTCCGTGGACAAAGTACTCACCTTGGGTGGAAAAAAGCAAGGATAGAAGCACAATGGCAGAGGAGCAAGGGGGAGAACTAGTGAGTACCGTTGTCCATTGAGGCTGATTGTTGCCGGTTTCCATGAGATCCGATTGAAGGGAGGAGCTCGGCGCCAAAGTGATGCAGCCCGAATACAATCAAGATCGTGGACCGAGGTGCCAAATGTTGGAACTTGTCGGAAAGATTGGCATCGAAGGAGATGCAGATGGGGGAGAGAGGGGGCATTGAGGGTTTCAAAGGTCAAGAGAAGTGTGGTAAGCATAATCCTTGAGAGAAAAGGGGAAAGATAAAGTGAGGCCAAAATGGGTGAAGGCCTACTCCCACAGTTAATTCTCACTTCAGTGACTTCGGCTCCCAAGGGATACATGGTCACTTTAGGACCAAAATAGCTTTAAAAGCTAGGAGTGGGAACCGAGGTGAAAGTCACTTTTGAAGTGGACATTTGCTGTCAAATGCTTCAATTGGACTTAGGACCCCATCAGAAAAGTGATTTGGTCACTTTCGCTCACAACCAAACATGCCCTTAGTGGAAGTATCCAATTTGGTCTCGAAGAGACTGATGTTCTCCTTTTGTGTCTCAAGACAAAGCTTTAAATTTCTAATAACATTAAGTTGTGTTCGATACATCTTTGTCATATATGTATTTTAGAAATCAGATGTGCATTTTGAATCATTTCTAAAGCGACTTAAATGTGCAAGCTTAAACCATATAAGGGACTGTTTGTATGGAAATTGACTTAATTATCTTATATGCATTTAGGAAGTGATAGAACTGGCATATCATTGAGACAGAGTACTTGAAAAGCAGGAGAAAGGTATAATAGTTCTCAGATGTAATCATAAAAAAATATTTCTACTGTATACAAGAAATAACTCTTATTTATGAATCCTTAATTTGACCTTATTTGGCATTAATGAGTTTCACATATCTATGCTTTAATTTTTTTCATCTCACTATTATCTTTATAATATCCCAGAACTTTTCCCAATGTATCACCTCACAATTCTTTATGCTTTACAACTGTTGTAACTAAAAGCAGCTTATTGGGTCATGTATTCCTTACAACTAGTATCTCTTTTTTTTTGTAACCCCTCCAGACAATTTTGTACCTTACGATAAAGCTCATGATGATGTATTGCTTAGAATGTTAGGGGAGTAAAGACAACTCGAACAAACAAAATGAATATGGATGCTTGTGATGCATAAGTGTGAAAATGAGCAGAATAGTGTAATATATAGGTGAGATTAGGAGGCATATATGTTTCAGGCTTGCACTAGTTAAAGACATAGTCATGGAAAATTAATTGAGGTTGTATGGGCATGTGCATCAGAATTTTGTAGCCCGATCACTTCCAAAAGTAGGTAGGGATTCTTCATAAAGAGATATGGGGCCATTTAAACCAAACCATTGGTATGAAAATACAAAATCCAATCTCTGACTCCCAGATAAAGAGGAAGGATTCGTATTGAGAAGTTGTTTAGTCGATCGTCCCATTCATTTGATAGGCGGCCATGGGCCGGCATGTGGGATCGAGAAGATAGGGCGTCTGGGTTCGAGATGGGAGATGCAACTGGCGATAGACTTTCTAATCTCAGATGCTTCGGGCAGTTCCTTACTCCCATCTGAGAGAGAGACAAAGGAAGCCTCTTCAATTTCCAAGGAACCTTTACAGGGTCTAGAAAAAGGAGAGGAAGGTGGCATGGATGGGAGTTGTGGGAGGGTTGGAAAAGCTTGCAGTAACACTGGAGATTTCGGTTAAATATTAATGGTTGGAGAATGAAAATTTGCAAATCTCACCTTGAATAACTGGGATAAGATTTAGTTATGATGATAGGTAAAGGAATGCATAGTTTAGAAAGTTTTTACCTTTATGCTTTTTAACCTGAATGTGTTCATAGCAATCATGTGTCCAAATTATTTTTCCTCTCATTTCACAAGTGCACCTAAACAAATATAAGCTCCATAAGGTGGGTACTGGATTTCTGTTTTCATTATCTTGGGCACTTCATTAATATAGTAGGCAATACGTTAAGCTGGTTTCAAGTATCCACATTTGGAGAACCTGCATACAATATTGAATTTAATATGAGGCATTGAGTTTTTAGACGTGGTTGGTCTCCTTGACAATCTGACGTTCACCCGGGTTACCTCACATTTGTTGTTGACATTAGAATATGTATATATAAGAACTTTGCTGCTTTATGGTCATAATGACCTTGAAATCCCTTGTCATTATTTAGTTTAATTCTTCTGTTATTTTCTCTACTTACTATAAGTATCAATCCCTAGGAATTACACTTGTTTTGGAGTTTCCCTTCACTATATTTAAAAAAAAATACTTTTTACTTATTTTATTACTCTTACACAATGTTGCATCAACAAGGTAGCTGAAGTGACAATTTTTCAATGAACTTTCTGGGCAGATCCAAAGCCACAACCTGGATATCTCTGACGGATGTGGTGCTTCTCTTAACAGTTATAGAAAGAGCATAAAGTAACATTTAAATCTAGAAGTTAGTTCAATGAGCACAAACAAGCAGTCTGTCGGTCCTTTCTTTGATACCCTCAAGATGGAGAGAGTTAGAACAATCTTGACTCACACATACCCTTATCCACATGAGCATTCAAGACATGCTATGACTGCTGTAATAGTGGGATGCCTTTTCTTCATCTCATCCGACAACATGCATACTCTTATACAGAAATTGGACAAAAATATCAAATGGTGGTCCATGTATATCTGCTTGATCGGTTTCTTCTATTTCTTCTCTTCTCCATTTATTAGGAAGACTATTAAACCAAGTTATTCAAACTTCAGTCGTTGGTACGTATCATCTTCTCTTTTAGTATTTGAAAATTGCTTGTTTATTTTTTGATTAATGTTTTTGGAGTTATGTATGGATGACATGTTTGCTGGAATATATTCAACACTCTAAGAGAATAAAAAAAAGTAGTTTTTACTATTGGAAAACTGAAAAATCTTATTGGCCTTCTAAGTTGATTATTCTGCAGGTATGTTGCTTGGATTTTTGTAGCAGCTTCATATCATCTTCCAAGTTTTCTGTCAATGGGAGTGGATTTGAGGATGAATCTTTCTCTATTCATTACGATATATATTTCATCTGTCCTTTTTCTTACTGTTTTCCATGTCATATTTCTTGGCCTTTGGTATGTGGGCCTTGTTTCTCGTTTGGCGAAAAAGCGACCCGAAATCCTAACTATTATCCAAAATTGTGCTGTAAGTGCTTTACAAAAATTTTGATATGGCAACTGATTAATCTTCTATCATGATTTTTCTTCCTTTTTCATGCAAGCTTGACTGCTTGATATTGCTCTTTTGTGCTCATAATGCAGGTTATAAGTGTGGCATGCTGTGTATTTTATAGTCACTGTGGTAACCGTGCTATTGTAAGAGAGAAATCCTTTGATCGAAGACACTCAAATTGGTTTTCCTTCTCGTTTTGGAAGAAACAAGACAGAAACACTTGGATATCCAAGTTTCTCCGAATGCATGAATTTAAGGACCAGATCTGTTCATCTTGGTTCGCTCCAGTTGGTTCTGCTAGTGATTATCCCTTTTTTTCTAAATGGGTCATTTATGGAGAGGTATGGTATCAAATTCATGTTCATTTTCATTTTAATTTTCTAAACCTCACTTATTGGAGACCACTTGTTTCAGTGTTCTAACCATTTATTTTTCCAGTTAGCCTGTAGTGGATCATGCGGTGGTCTTTCGGATGAAATATCCCCCATATATTCATTGTGGGCAACTTTTATGGGCCTTTACATTGCAAATTATGTGGTCGAACGTTCAACTGGGTATGCATTAATTTTGAGTTTAAATCCTGGGTTGTGCTGAAGAGAATAATTTTGTTATTTATGCTTGGAAACACCTAAAAGAGTGGGAGCTTGTTGTTTTAGTAGGTAATGTCTAGGATGGTGACAATGTAGAAGGTTACCATCTTTTTCAAGGCGATCTCGTGTAAAGAACGTACAACTAACATTTATGCAACAATCCTTTTCCTTTATGCCAATAATAATTAGTTTCTTAAGATTTATTAGGCAAACTTTTCCTTAGCTATGTTCTCTTTATGTGTATCGTACAGATGGGCTCTTACACACCCTCTGTCAATATCAGAATGTGAGAAGTTAAAGAAACAAATGAAACCTGATTTCTTGGATATGGTTCCATGGTATTCAGGGTAGGTTGTTATCAAATATTTGATTTTTAGAATGAGATCAGGAGATCAAAATGGTGCTAACAGTTTTATGGTTTGACAGGACATCAACTGATTTATTTAAGACGGTGTTTGATCTCATGGTATCTGTCACTTTGTTTGTTGGGCGGTTTGACATGCGTATGATGCAGGTATTCATTTTTTTTTTCGAATGTCAGTGTGGATCTTGTGAGACTAATGCACCCTGTCAGTTCTCACTGGAAATTCTGCTTGTATGATATCTTAATCTATATTATTAATCATGCTGTATTGGGCTGTATTCTTGTAAGGGAACATGTATATCCATTCTGAAATTTATCGTTGATCTTTTTTTCTTCTGTTCGTGCTGGTTGAAATTTGGACTTTGTTTCTGAAGTTGTATTCTACTTCTGAAGTTGTATTCTACTTTTCGATTTGTTTGCACCTTTGTATCCAGAGTTTAGTTGATCAGTATGTGGTAATATTAAATGGAGCCCCCCCCCCCCCCCCCCCACCCCCCCCCCCCCCCCCCCCCCCCTTCCTTTTCCTTCTTTTCGATATAATTTTTATAGTTTTGTATGCTATGGCAATTTTGTTTTTCAAGTGTGAAGTCATGCTGCCTTGAATTTCTTCTGAATTGACTATTTAGTTAAATTTTCAATTCATTCTTTATTAACCAGGCTGCTATGAACAAGGTTCCAGATGAAGCTAAAAATGCTGATCTTTTCTATGATCATTTTTGCAAAAGAGACGATCTTTGGTTTGATTTCATTGCAGACACTGGTGATGGTGGAAACTCAACCTATGCAGTGGCTCGTCTATTGGCCCAACCTTCACTACAAATTAGATCTAATGGCTCCATGCATACCCTTCCACGTGGAGACCTCCTACTTATTGGAGGAGATCTCGCGTAAGATATCCCTATAATCTTGTGATTTTGTAGAACTTAAATTTGATATGTAGTCTTGGGAATTTATTTCTTTGTTTTCCCAGGTTAAGTTTGTCTTTTCTTAATGCAATCATGCTAATTATTTGTTGATTCATATATTAATAATATCTGAAGCTTTTAATTTTTGTTAATTTCCTTTTCTTGTTTTTTTTCTTCTATAGATTGTTGGTGTGATTGCATGAACACAAGAAGTTGGCCAAGGACAACTCCATTTGTTCTCCCTCTCTCTTTACTGGATTCTAGAAACTGAACTATAGTTGCCAACTAAAACAATCATGATGTATATTGGTAGTTTTGTACTCTATAAAGAGTCAGTGATTCCTGATGCGCCTATGATTGGCTCAAAAATTAGGAAAACAGCTCACCCATTTACAAGTATGCCATCACTTTAGCCACCTTTTATGCTTGATCCAAAAGAAATTTGTTAATGCCATCTATATCCTACCACTTGTTGAATGCAGTAGATGCCACATTTAGTCTATTAGAAAGGATAATAACTTAAGTTTATCTGAACTATTAGTTGGAAATATCTTTTAGTTAGTTCCATATATCCCCTCAGCTGGTCAGATCATCCACTGTTCTGATAGCTGCTCCATGATCGGTTATTATAACTAAATGGTAAAATTTAGTGATGTGCCACAAGTCCATGATAAAGAGAAAATCTTGACCCTCCATTGTGCATTGTCCTAATCGATCTGCCTGCCACTGTCCGATATGTTGGTCTCTGGGAGTCCAACAAGTGAGAGCAGGCTGACGCCGGAGTTTGTAGTCTCATTGAAGGATGGTGATGTGATGGGAAGTCAAAAAAGGGTCAGTGTTCTGTACATTGGTTTACAAGGGTAAAATGGTTGGACTGCTGAGATGGTCATAGATCCTAGGGAATACATGTAAGTTGGACGGGTTTACAGGGCCAGGGAAGTCATGCATGTCCTGATCTGTGCTGGGTCCTCCTGCCTGTGCTTGCTTGTATTTTACCATCAAATATGTTGATTTATGTCAAATAAAGGAAAAGGTACTTTGTTGCACCAGAAGAAATGATAAAAATAGTTTTCTTTCTGAAATAAGAGTTGTTTTTTTTGGAGGAGAATAAACAAAGGCTGCCAGGAAATCATGGCCCCCCGCCTGCCCCGCCGCAGCCAGTTTGTACTTTAAAGTAATGAATGTTTTAAGATGGGTGTAAGAAAAAAATTCTGACTTCTGTGTTCAGATGGCCTTCACCCTTTTCTTGCTGCTATAGGATTTTTTAATATATATTTTTTAAGTGGACTGTTAATGGAGTTAACGGCAAATGATGGACCTCCTTTCATACCTTCTACCATGCGAGACGGGCTTCATCCTTTTTTACATTGCTGATTTTTTTTTTTTTGAATTAATCTTTTAAAACTTCTAAAGTCTGTGGATTTAATTAGCTAGTGCTTTCAAATAAATAAGTGCCTTATGTCTCTGTCAAATGGGATGGGCCACATACTAAATCAGGGGTGCTTGACCATGCAAGAATGATTCTATGAACCGTGTAGAACCTAAATAATAGTTTCTTTTTATTATTATGTACATGTATTTTGCTGCAGAGAAGAGTGGATTACTTGAACAATTGTTGGAAACATGATAATGTTGGTTTGTTCGTTGACTCAGGTCGACTGTCTATTCTACAAGCTAAACTATTTTTTTGAGATACATTTTCTGAAATTCTTAATAATTAATAAACTGCAGGGCATGTGCATGACTTCTTAGCAATCAACAAAAGAGGTATTAACTGAGGTGCTGGATTTGGGAATTTTGGAAGGTTCTAGTCATCTTTGACGGTTTCATCAGCATGCATTTCTTAATGTTTGTGCTTAGCTTTGAAATTACATATACTGAATGTTGTGTATGGTATGGGGCTGGGAAGATTCTATGAAAACTTTTTAGATAAGTCCATGCATGTAATTAATTTTTCAAAGGAGTTTCGGACTAACATTTTTCTGGATTCTATTACTACTTGTTCTAACACATTGATTATGGTGCATAATGTATATATATTTTTTCACTTTGATATGGATATTCATTGGTGGTGGAGGTTATACGGATAGATGCCCATCAACATTTAATTATTTAGTACATAGTAGAAGGAGCCAATTCCAGCAAGCCGAATTTCCTTAAAAACATGAAATCACGAGTATATTTCTATGTGACAACTGTTCTTTGCACAGGTACCCTAATCCTTCAGCATTTACATATGAAAGGCGTTTTTTCTGTCCGTTTGAATATGCTCTCCAGCCTCCAACCTGGTACAAAGCTGAACATATAGCAGTGAAAAAACCGGAGCTTCCATATGGTGTGTCGGAACTGGGGCATTATGATGGACCTCAGTGCTTCATCATTCCTGGCAACCATGGTTGGTGGTTACCATACAAAGTTGCTTCAAAGAATTATAGAAATAAATATTACGATACTTATTGACACAGTTATTATTTTTGATATAAGTTGTATTAATACTGGGTATTCGTTTTGTATATTTGAAGGATAAGGATATACCCTAATCTGTATCTTTCACAGACTGGTTCGATGGGCTTAACACATTTATGAGGTACATATGTCATAAGAGCTGGTTGGGTGGGTGGTTTCTGCCTCAAAAGAAGAGTTACTTTGCTTTGCAACTTTCAAAAGGATGGTGGATATTTGGTCTTGATCAGGCTCTCCATGGTGACATTGATGTGTACCAGTTTAAATTTTTTTCAGAACTATGTCAATACAAGGTATATCTTGCTTTTCTTGTCCACTTCATCATGTTTTGCTGAGCTGATTATGCTTTTTTGTTTTGTTGGTACATTCTAACAAGAATTATAACATATAACAAGGTTTGTTATACGGATTCTTACCGCCATGTACGATGCGGTACTGTACCGTACGAGTACTGAACTAAAACTTGGTATGGGGGACATACTTAGTCTGCTAAACCAACCCTCATACCGGGCATATCAATACTTACAAGCATGCTATTGGTATGGGGTCCAATACCAATATGGCGAATTTTGGCATATATAATTTTTGTAGATCATGGCTAGTACACTAACATGGATTTTTCCTAAATATTCCAGAACATAAGAGATTTAGTGGGTGTCTGTTTCCTACTATCTTGAGCAAAAACATAAGTTTGAGTAATACAATCACTTTACAGGCAAAACAATGCCGGGCTTGTCCCATAGAACAGCCTAAACAGGGTGCTGCATTTAGGTCCCTGTTTTGCCTATCTAGGTAGACCATACGGTCCTCAATTTTTTAGCAAGACATTACAGTGTATGTCTCCACTTGAAAACATCAAAGAAAAAAATAGAAGTCCTTCATTAGTTTTTATAGCTCATAATATAGGCTGAAATGAGCTGCACGATTATGGTATCTATTCAAAATTATATATTTGCTGCACCCAAGGTCTGCTGAACCAGCCCGTACTGGCTGGTTCAGCACGTACCGTATCGGTACCAACCTCCATCGGTACGGTACAACCACATAAAATGGTTCAAGGCCGGAACCGCGCGGGGAAGAAGAAAGAAGAGAGAGGAGAAGAGGAAGAAAGAGGAGGAAGAAAGAGGAAGAAAGAAGAGGAAGAGGAGAAAGAAGAAGACGGTTCGACGTACCTCGGATCGACCCCCTCCCGAGCACTCCGACGCGCGCGCGGCTCTCCCAACGGTTCCTTCTTTGCTCGCGGGAGAAGGGGGAAAGAGAGGAGAAGAGAGGAGGAGAGAGGGGAAGAAAGAAGAGGAGGAGAGGGCTCGGGAAGGAGGAAGAAGAAGGGAAGGAAAAAAAAGAAAAGAAAAAAAAATCTTTTCCTGCGTGCGGGGCAGCGCTCCCGTGCGCCCGCGAGCGGGGAATTGCTCGTCCCACGCGCAGGAAGCTCGATCCCACGCTCGCGTGCGGGGACTTGCGCAAGGCAGCGAGGCCGCGTGGGCCATTTAATGCCATAGAGGGGCATTTAATGCCACTATGTATAAATGCCACTCTATGGCTAAAACGCGTCCGTGCGCGCGTCGCTCTTTTTTTTTTGGTTCTGGTTCGGCACCGGTTCCAATCAGTACCGAACCGATACCGGAGCCCACCGGTACACCAGTTCGGTCGGCTCGGCGGACGCTGGCTGCACCTTAAATTTGATATTTTAGAATAAAAATGTTTTGAGCTGGTGGAAGATAAATATCCAATCTTTGAAAAAAGCCAATGAATTCAATCTTTCAAAAATTACCTGGCAATGAAAACTGAATTTTACACTAGACAAGACTGCATTGAGAGATCATCAAAATGAGGAATAGAACTTGAAAACAAAATATGTCATGTTCATGATAAAGTAACCGGTTAAACATAGCAGTTTAGTGCTTGGTGTTCAACAATATGAATCCCAGTTATTCATTGAAAAAAGGTATGTCATCTTTTAGAGGCCTAAGAGATTTCTTGGTAGTCAAGAACATATCCTCAATAGTAATCTGAATAGGCAAGATGACTACTAAATATAAGCTTGGCTGCTTCAAATGTAACTACAGGGTGATGCGTGGATTGACAAATTTGATGGACAATCAGCAGTTGTCAAATATGTAAGAAATCCATGGGAGAATTGAAGTGTGGCATTGGAGAATAAAAAACTATTATATGGAATAAAAGTCAATTAATTAAAATGTAGCAGTCTTACCTATCAGCATTATTGTTCCCAGGCATATCTAGTTGAAGATAATCAATTCGGAATAAATTGTAGCTTTAATCTTGTGGAAAATTCTGAAAGCTAAGTCCTTTATGTCAAAAGCAAGTGTGAATTGAGAATAAGGGCATGGGAATCCTTGATAACTTGCAGAAGTTGAACTGCTCTTTTATGATAAGAAATCAAATAACTGCTTGTAGTTAATTAGAGTTTAAAATTCGTGTTCGGGAAACTATTAACAAGGCTACAATGAACTTTACTTGTCACTGGCAAAAAAGCAAGAAAAATGCATTTCAGGGATTTATCTTTAGATCAACCACCTCCATTGAACTTATTAAGGGAGCTCAAATCAGAATCTTCTTACAGGACTGTTTGGTTTACAGTTTACTAAAACAAATTAATACAAAACAAGAATGAGTTATGCTGAAACATTTGATTGGTTGCTTTCCACAAAATCTATTTTGTTAAAATTGATTGGTCATAGAACCTGAAAATGAGTTTTATGAGAAAAGGCCTCCCCATGTTTTTAGTAAAACCCGTTTTATGGAGATCATGTTTTATAATCATCTGTTGTAGAAAACACACATGCAACCAAACAGCTCCTAAGATTGTGGTGAACTTTTGCCAAAAATACTGATGCTTAGGTTGCTGAGGTTTTCCTGATCCTTGTTGAGACTATTAGATGTTAACATGGGTGTGAAATGGGACACAGGCTTTAAATACAATCCTGTAGATGAACTATTGAATCTCTGGTGGATGGCATCGATATCGTGTAATACTCAGATGAGGCTTTAGATATGCTACCAAGTTACTCATAAAATAGGAGCTAGGAAAAGCATGAAATGCATCAAGCCTCCAATGTAGGCCTAATAAATGAACTCATATATTGATTATGTGATCTTAGGGGCATGCACGCCACAATACAAGCATAAAAATAATTTGATGTGCACTTGATGTGTAGTAAAACACCATATAAAATAATTTGATGTGCATCTGCTGTGCTCGGAGACCTGTGGACTCTGCAGTTGGCCACCGACTTTAGCATGTTGGAGGAGGCGGGGTGTTTGGTCTATATCCCACATGGGGTTGACTAGAGACTCCTTGCTCGTGAGCCTCATTTATCTCTGCCGAACAGTCTGGGCTCAGTTTGTCTTCTATAGCACTCTTCCTATATTTCTCCTTTTCCTCCCCATGTTACTCTCTTTTTCTTTAGATCTTTTCTTTTCTTCCTTTTCTTTGAGGGCTTCCCCTCTCCTTTTGTTATCATTTCATTATCTCAATGAAATGGTTGTGCAAGTTGTTGCACTGTTTTCTCAAAAAGAAAAAAAGCAACATGCATACACATATATAGTGTGTTATATATACACACAAATACATATAATACTTATTTATAGTACACCATCATTGCTTTTGTTATGCGTTTAGCATTGGCTAGGATGATAGAATAGTTTTCAGAAGCATGCATACTTGGGGGAGCAAGTATTGTCTAACTCATCTAGTTCATGTTCCAATCCTATTGATGAGTTTATTTAAGTGTTGGTTGACATCCTTGGACCAAGGATTAAAATCCCAGTACTGATATTCGGGTTGGTCTGGTACCATGTCAGTATGGTATTAGGATGCATACGGATACCATTAACAATAAGAATGAACAGAAAAAATAAAAGACAATGTCCTGGGATGCCAGACCATCCCAATTGAGAAGGAAAGAGGAGGAAATAGAAGGCCTAATGATAGGAGAAATAATTATATAGAAAAACAAGGCTTTATAGATAAGCAATTCAATTATCAGACAAATACAAAAATACAAAAAGGAATAACCTTATATTTGAATATTCTAAACACCTACGAATCATTTTTAAAAAAAAGGATAAACCAAATATACAGGGAAATCGGTAAAACTCTAATCTATGCCACATCTGAATCCTAATTACATTCATCTAGGACTTGTTTATGCGTGGATAAAGTTTGAATAAGGGATGAAGGCAATATATGACCATCAAACTCAGTGGCAGAAGTACTAAGTAAGATCAATGTTTAAAGTCTCAATATTGGCATCCGTATTGGCACATCACCAATATGGTATAGACTGATGGGGTACTGTACCATTGGTAGGAATCCTTAATACATAATCTTACTCAGAAAAATCTAGAAAAACATTTTATGTATTTTTAACCTTGCTAGGAATGGTGACTCTAAGATGCACATGGGAAAAGTTATTATTATAATGTTTTGGTTGATGACATACCCTTTTTACTACCACTATTATGCAGAATATTGGTTTCTCGAGTCCAGATTATTTTGTAAGTTATGTAGTTTTTTTTATTAATTATGTTGATGTGTAAATGATAGTTATCTGAAAACTTATTGCATGGGAAATTTATTTTTTTGTATCTATGATTGAATGCTTTTTTCATCACCATTTCCCCTGTCATAGTTTGGTTTTTATGGTCAACTATTTCAATCTTAAAGATGACACAAATAACTACAGTCAAATCTGTTTATAGGACTGATTTAGTTGCAGTTTATTCTCTCTCTTGTAATATCTATTAAAAGTTTTCTTCTGATATGAGGAATGACATTTCATCAAAAATGATAATTCCAGACCTTACAAATATTGGAAAAACTTTGCAGGTTGGAGATAATGACTCTGTCATTGTCATGACACATGAACCAAATTGGCTTCTTGATTGGTACTGGAATAACAATACTGGGAAGAATGTTTCTCATTTAATACATGATTACCTGAAGGGAAGATGCAAGCTTCGCATGGCTGGGGATTTGCACCATTACATGCGCCATTCTTATGTTCCATCAGATAAACCTGCTTATGTACAACATTTACTTGTGAATGGTTGTGGTGGAGCATTTTTACATCCTACACATGTCTTCAGAAATTTCAATAAATTTTATGGAAATTCATATGAGAGCAAGGCAACTTATCCTTCTTACGATGATTCTAGTAGGGTAAGATGGATTGTTTTCCCATTCTTTTAGGCTTTAGCCTCATAAACACTAAGTAGGCTTGTTGACTGTATCCACGGTCTTTTGCTCATTTCAGCTAATTGATTATTGCTTCTTATAAATTTTGTTATATTTCCTTTTCTTTCTCAATGCTTTATCTCATCAATTTTCTGGAAAACTTTTTTACAGATTGCCTTGGGTAATATTTTGAAGTTCCGAAGGAAGAACTGGCAATTTGATTTTATAGGTGGAATCATATACTTCGTATTGGTGTTTTCTATGTTTCCACAGGTGATTTATATATATAAATATATGTATACATTTTTTAATTATTCTAGTCTTTTTCGCTGTTATGCATGACATTACTAAATTGTTCTTCCCAAAACTTTCACCATATATTCAAATGTCGTATATTAGGTGAACTTGGTTGACTGAATTTAACCTGGCTAAGAGATAATTAAAATGGCTGAAGATATCTGACAATTTTGTCTCATAAGATCACATATCTCACTCATAAGAAGCAAGGTTTTGTGACAATAATTGTTCTGATTGTGATGTGGTTCTATTAGATATCAGAATTGATATAGTTCTTTTTGATGACACATGGATACCATTTATGGCATCAATTTATAATGATTTGGAAGTTGCTTAGTGAAATGCTTCATTCAGGAAGAAGTTGACATAGCCCAAAAGCATGAGTCTGAGTTTTACATTCAGTATGTCCTCTTCTGCCAGGTAAATGGTACTGGTAGCTTCATAAAGCTCAAACATTCTTTATGCATTCAGGGGTAGCACTGTAAACTGATCCAAAGCTCATCTGTATGACTTGTTCATGGGTGTAAGAGGCCAAAAACAGCTTGTGCTGTGCAGGATGAATGGTTGCTGTAGTGGTCAAGCTGAAGGGTCTAACTCATGGGAATGCATAAGGATGCGTAGTTGAATGTACCAGGAAAGATTTGAGGACACAAGATAATAGCATCTTTAGTTATATTAAATGGCATCGTAAGACTAGTGTAATATGGCCGAAATAAATGTAGAGGACTCACAAATTGGGGCTGTAGTTAATCATTATCACTGATCAGGAAATATATTCACTTCCTTTCTTTTGAATGAATTTTTTTTTTTTTTTTAATGATATAGATCCATGTGCAGGTGTGCATATGATGCACCCTAGTTGGAGAATAGTTAAAATATAATTGTGCACAAATTTGATTGATGCATATTAGGAGAAACTAAGAGTTGGAAGTGGAAAAGGGGATATTTTGGAAGATAGATATGGTATTGTTAGAGTAGCGATGATAATATATATTCAATTAATTTGTATTTCCAGACCATGAATGAGAACACTAATAGGATACAACAGGTGCTCTAACCAACCATAGACTTCAATGGAAAGACTATGTGAGGTTTCTGTTTCTTATGTTATATACAAAGATTAATTCCCTCCGGTAACTAGAGGTAGCAATTTATGACCTTCCTATCTCGCAATTGACCCACTTTAAGTGTGTTCAGGTTTGGCATAAATGGGTCCGGGTCATAAACGGGTTGACCTGACCTACGTCGTTTCTTAAATAGGTTGGATTTAAAGTCCTGATAACTCTTTAACCCATTTTGACTTGTTTAATAGTTGGGCCAGGTCATGAACATCCCGTTTAAGACTCATTTAATCTAAGTATGACCTACTTAACCTGCTTAACCTAATTCGACCCATTTATTAAACGGGTTTTGCAGGTTGGGTTGGCTTACCCGTTTAATAAAAAAGTAGATTTGGGTTTCGATTTTTGACCAATTTAATAAATGGATCTAGTTTAGCACAAATATTTGACCCGAACCGCATCCGACCCAACCAATATCCAACCCGAGTTGATTGCCACCCTGCCAATAACCCTTGAATCATAATCTAATGCTTACTTGAACTCTAGTTGACTTTGAAGTGGATATTTTTAGCATTGAAATAAATCCAATGTTGCAGAATTGCTGAAGCCAAAACAAATTCTTAATCTCACATTTGTACCAAACCAATAGTTAGGATTCTCTTAAAGGGGTTGTTATTATATTAAGTTTATATTTTCATTCACATTAAATAGGTTTGATTTGTAGATCTTATAAAAACATGTTTTAGCATTTGGTTATCAAAATTTTCATTTTCTATATTTAGTTGTTTGCCTATAGTCCAAAACAAAGTCCGCCGTACCGGTACCGGTCGGCGCAACGGTGGTGGCCCGGACCGGTCCTGTACCGGTCCGAACCGGGCCTGTACTATTCCGTACCGGTTCCATACCGTTCTGAACCGGGCCCGTACCGTTCCGAACCGGTCGCGTACCGGTTCTCTACCGATTCTCCAACAATAAACTACCGGTACCGAATTCCACGCTGATCCGGTACCAGTCCCAGATTGGACCGGTACGGCAGACCATGGTCCAAAACAATATTAACAAGCCCCGCCCCCCCCCCCCCCCCCCCCCCCCCCCCGCCCCGCCGAGAAAAAAAATTCACACCTTTTCCTTTGTGAGAAAAACAATGAGATTGTCATTTGCCATTTCATGGTTTTTTCATTTGGGGATTATTCATGCCATTTCATGAGTAATGAAGTGACAGATAACCAAGAAAAGGACATCAAAATTTGGAAAAACAAGTATAGGAAATTGACCAAGCAAGCCTAGATCAATAAGTATAGAATAAATAGAACCAAAGCGAAAGGCTTCGAAAATAATAACACACCAACACAGACCCAACAGCCAAAAGGTATGATACAATTAAAACCAAGGTACTTGAACTGATTTGAACCATGGTATCTAGTTGGTTCGGAGTTCGGAGCGGTTCAGGGTGGTTCAAGCCTTGCACCCTTGTTTCATTTCTCTTTTTCCTTCTTTCCTTCCTTCCTTTTTCGTCTCCCTTCCTTGCTTTCTATCATTTTTCTTCTTTCTTCCCTTGCTTCCTTTCTTTATTTTTCTTCTCTTTCTTCCTTTCTTTCTTTCCTTTTTCTTCTACTTCCCTTCCCTTCTTTCACTCATTTTCTTCTTTTTCCCTTCTTTCTTTCTTCCTTTTTTTCCCTTTCTTTCTTTTTTTCCCTTTGCTGCTTCTTCCGGATGGATACTTTATATATGGAATAAATATTATTATATTATTCAAAAGGCTGCATTATCAAACATTAATTATACATGGAATCTCTACATGTTACGCCACAGTTGCCGTGTCGGTACCAAGCACCGTACCAGTTGCTCGGCGGCACGAGTCGGTACGGGCTCACGCCGTGCCGAGCCTGTACCGACGCAGCAGAGATGGCAAGGGAGAGCGAATGGGAGAGAGCGAACGAGAGAGAGAAGGGGGAGAGAGGGAGGAAGAGAGGAGGCTGGCGGAGGCCGATGTCCGGGAAGGAGGCGGAGGCCACAGTCAGGTCCCTGTTTCATTGGAAACAAGGGTCCGATCGCTAAATAATTTTGTGATTTTTAAGTGAAGTCAGCAAATTGTTTGCCGACTTCACTTAAATATTGTGAAATTAAAAAATATATTTAAAAAAATTACGTGAAGTCGACAATGAGTTTGTCGACTTCAACTTAAAATCTGCAGAAATAAAAGAGGCCCTCTCTGGGCCCTTGTTTCGAACGAAACAGGAGACCGGAGGTAGAGCCCCGCCTCCGTGTCTCCCCAACCTCCACCTCCTCCATGTGGAGGCTCGTAGGCCTCCGCAGGCCGGCCTCGAGCTGGCCTCTCTCTCTCCCTCTCCCTCCGTCTTTTCTTCTTTTTTCTTCTCCTTCTCTACCTTCGGTGACGACGTCTCGATTTGGTTGCCGGAACTATCCCGGTCCGCTGTCGGTATAGCTCGGGACGCTCCGAACTGGACGGTTCGGGACGATTCCACCGACCATGCATTACACTCTTTCAAAAGTATTTGCAATAGCTGAAGTCAGAAACAACTTCCGACATGACATCTTCATCTAACTCGTAATTCCAAATTTACAATCTACTATCCTCCATTTACTCTCTTATATCCAACAGTATTTGTCCCTGCATGCCCCTTTCTCAACATCTTAATAACATTTAGATGAAAATGAATATATGTAATTTATTTTCTTGTTTGGAAAAGTATATTATTCATTATGCACCACTTCACTCTTAAGGAAAGAGTCCATTATTGAACAGCCTTGAGAAAAAAAAGGCCACAAATAACTCTTAATAACAATTTTATGTAACTTACGTCACAAAAGCAAGATACAAGATTCAGGTTCAATAAGGAAAAATGACATCGAGGAACCACAAATCCTAGGAAAAATGACCCACCACACACATAGACCTACATCAAATTGCTTCATGATGAAAAGAAAACAAAGAGAAAATCAAAGAGAGTTGTTTAAATATGTTGATGATGGATCTAAGATAGCAGTTTAGTTCTGCCTTATACAGAAACAAAACCTCATGGTCGGACTTCAAATTGCTCATTTGCTTTACCAAAAAAAAAGACAATGAGCAACTATAGGCTTTTCTATGATATGTTTATGCACAGAAATTCAAACCTTCATAATGAAACCAAACTGCATATCTGTGATACCAAATTTGCTTAGCACTTCAAATTATTAAAGATTGCAACTATCAGCGGAATAATTCTTAGAATAACATATATATTTTGAATCACTTAATATGATTATAGGAAAATATCTATGAACAAATTTCCCTAACTATATAAATGTTTGCATAGCGTAGATTGAGCAAAAATTGAACAGTCTTATCATGTAAAAGCACGTTGTACATGCATAAACCTTAATTGGGTACTTTTTGAGTAGTAGCCAAGGCTATTAGTTGGGTACTTAAAAATGTACATTACAGTACTTTTAATCATTCATAAACCTTAAAATAACGATATGCTTCAATACCATACCATACCAGTCAGGTATTGGTACAGTACCCAATACCAAAACTGTGGACCTTGATTAAAACAACCAGAGCTTGTAAGAAAAGAAATTTGAAATGGGGCAAGTAAAAACAGATTGTGCAGAAACTGCATAACATAGGCTTTTTTTTTCTTTTTTCTTTTTTGATACCAGAAATTTAGTTTGATGCTTAAAAACCCGAGCCATCAAAATTCACACTTGTAAGCATCCCTTTCTCTCCAAGAAGAACCTTATGGACATAGTTGGTTTTACAACAAAGCAACAATAAAGGGAAAAACATACCAGTGACTTTTCTTTAAAAAAAATGAAGAGTGATGAAAGAAGCTTCAGAAAATCTCCTTGTCGGAAAAAGATTGAGAAGTTGACACAATTATCCTAATCTAAGACACTTTTGCAGAGAACCAGAAAATTGGACCTCAAGCTCGCTTAAATCAAGAAAAGGGGAAAACTCTCAAAGGAACATCAAAATCTAATACATAAAACCCATCACAACTGCAAGCAACAGCTCCTTGGCCTGAGAAGTAGTAGGGTATCATTCCAAAACCGTAACAATTGTCAAAACATGGGAAGATGTGTAGCTATAGAATTATGCACACAAGGAAGAGGCCTGCATTAACATTCAACAGAGATTCAAATCAGACATTAAATTGATTAGAAGATGAAAAAGGAGAAGGAAGAGGGGTAGAATGAGGATGGGGCAACCCAAATATGGAGGTTCTTGATCTTGGGGCCAAAGTCACTGCATTACCAATATTTGGAGTGCAAAAAGAAGAATGGGTGCATCCAAAATCTGTCGTACCGGTCGGTACTAGTGCATACGACTGTACCATATTGTACCCGTATTGAACCGATATGCGGTATAGGGGGTGTATCTACACTCAATATGCCGAACTAGCCCCTCCGTATCGGGCGTACCAATATTGTAATAGGATGGTACTGGTATAGGGTCCAATTCTAAGATGGTAAACTTTGGGTGCATCCTTTGATGGAAAATGCATGGGGTGTTAAAGGGGGAGGTGAGGGTTTGAGAGGAAAAAAAAGCATGTGAGAACGATGAGAGATTCTTTAAAGAGTTACTGATCTATTAAATCTATTTAGGAAATTATGTTTTCTTAAGAACAATTCTAGATCTTCTATAAGTTGGTCCTGCTGACTGAGATTTTGAGGATTATGACATGTCATGTCAACGAAAAACTTGTCTTTTCTATTTCAACCAAACGACATTCTTTCTTAGACTTGCTTCATAATATGCCTACATATGAGTTTGCAAAAGAGGGTTCATATTTTGACTTTAAACTTGTTTGTCTTGAACCTCTTATGTGTCTGCATGCATGGACTGAATTTTGACCAATGGTCTTGTAGGCTCATACCTAGATCTGTTGTAAATAGGCTGGCAAATTAGAACGGTCTTCATAAAATCCAACTTGGACATTGACCTAGTAAGGTCTGGCTGGTGGATTGGTTTTGGTCCAACCATTGACCAAATTTTGTTCATGGTGAGCTATTGATCATCCATCTTGCAAGCTGAACTTGACCTATGCACCCATAAGGTAGGTTTGCACAAAAGAGAGTATGGAGTTCCTTCAGAAGGAATTATAAGGGCTTAAAAGGGATTTTTTGACACTTTAAAGGAAGAGAAAGAGGGGGGAAGGACAATAGAAGAGGGTTGCTGGGCTGCCTAGAGGAAGAAACCTTTTCTTTTATTCTAAGCTCCAAAACTGCATTACATAGACCTAAGGCCCCTATTTATAGCAATAGAAAAAACCTTAACTATGATTTTTAGGCTTGATAATGTAGGCTCCGTCATTAGGCATTGGCATTTTTTTATGAAATCATGAGAGTGAATAGAATCGTGTAGTCTCCGTCATTAGGCATCGGTACTTTTTTATGAAATCATAGAGTGAATAGTATCGTGAATGATACTACAATATCATACCTTTGCCCTCAAATAACCCTTGCAATCTTTTGATTTCAGCTCTTTATTCAGAAATACCATGCCTTAGCCCTCAAATAACACTTTGGATATAAGAGTAACCAACGACCGTAAACAAGAGCTTTGCCTTCAGGATGTCCAAATAGGCCCTTAAAAATGCATCAAGTAAGCCGCTTCTTCTTCTTTTATAAGTCTTAAAGGACCAAATGATGTAGGATGTTTCCCTTGTAATTCCTTTCTATGTTAAACTAGGACTCTTGTTAAAGTCTTCCATGGACCATTTTAAGATTGTCGAAAAATAAAAAAGGAAAAAATTATCAGTTAGAAAAACAAAAGCCACTGTCAAGGAGATTAAGGACTTGTTAGGTTTGCGGGAAAAAATTTTCCTCAGTGGAATATTTTTCTGGAAAGTTGATGCTTGGGAAAGTGGTTTTTGTATGTTTGGTTGACCATGAAAAAGTGGCACATTCTAGAATGGCTTATGCTTGGTTGAGCATCTACTTTTCTTGAAAAGTTACGTAAAATACATGTTATGCCTTTAATAAAGGGAAAGGCCTTACCCCATTCTATCTAGACGCTTAAGGGCACATTTGGAAAAAAAATTATCCCAATTTTCAGCTGGTGGGAATTGGACTTTCTCATGTCCTACATGGGTTTTTCTTCCCTATGAACTATAGGAATTTTATTCCTATGGAAAAACTATTTTTCCATCTCTTTCCTTTAAAAACTCCAACGGAACATGAGGCATTTCTCCATTTTTCCGTTGACGCCCCCCCCCCCCCCCCCTCCTTCCTTATCATAAACCAAATGAGTCCTAAGAAAAAGAAGACTGTATTATGTAGGGATAGGAAAATTCACCCAAGAAAGGACAATGCAAATAGAAATTAAACTAAAATAATTAGCTGAATAATAGGAAAGAGAAAGAGGTAATGCTTACTTGAGTTCCTTTTGGTACCAAAAGGAAGAAATGGATGTTGACTACACTTGAAAGGAGGCTGTTAGTATACTGTTCTGTCCTAGGATTCGTTGAGGGAGGGTGCCATTATAAAGGTTGTAGATTGGCGGTGGCTGAGGGGAGGAGAATATGAAAAGTTTTTGAGGTTGGGAAGGGAATGTTTTAGTGCTGGTGAAGTGGATGAAATTGTTGGGATGAAGGGAATCTAGAGGGTGGCAGGATATGGAGGGTGGCACTTGCAATGCTGCATAGAGCAGTGCTGCCACAGGCGGCACCTGATGGGTGTTATGGGGGGCATTGGCTTGATGGAACAGTGAGAATTAGCAGTAGATAGGTACAAAAAGGGAGTGTAGGAAGATGTAGAAGCCAAGAAGGTAAGATGAGAAGAGGAGAGATAAAAAGAGGTTTTGGAAAAGAGGAGAATGAAGGGGATAGGTAAATGAGGTCACCGACCCTCTCTACCTGCCGTCCTCTCTTTTATTTGATTGTTTCTTAATGGTTTCTCAAAATGCCATTCCCTACATCATTGTATACCTGTAGTCTGACAGCAATTTTTTGTTGATAATGCAGATTGGTTACCCTATGAAACTCATGGAATAGATGAGATTAACCTGACACACTATATACTTACCATAGTGGTCTATGATCTTTATTTTTTGTTAATAATTTTATGTTGGATATTGTGCTATAACCTACTCTTGCATTTGAAACTTGGATAGATTTAGCTCTGCCAGGTGCTTCTTTTCCAATGAAAGCTGTATTAATTTTCTCTGAAATCTACAATTCATATTTGAGTGTGTCTATTTTCAGAGGTGGTCCCCATAAAACTATGCACAATTTGACAAATTTTACTAGATGGATCTGGATAAACTTCTGGAAAAGTGGGTGCTTATTTTAACTGCTTTCGATTACGTATGATATTTATATTCTTAAGGAACATCCTACCTGTTGTTCTTACAACAAAATTCGAGCATTCATCCACCTGTCAAAAGTTAAAGTTCTGCATTTATGATCGATGAAAGGACTTTTACCAAACCAGGTCTTCCATGTCCAGCATTGCTTACTAGTACATGATAACAAAATATGAGCAGTCACTTCAGTTCATTTGCACACGCTCTTCCTTTAGTATACTGGTTGGTATAATTTTTGCATTTGATGTCTCGGAAGCAATGAGATAAATGAATAGTTCATTGTACATTGGGCTTTAAAAAAAAGTTGTTCAATTTAAATCAGCTTGATAAGAAAAACTAACTCGAAGGTTGACTTTCTTGTGTCGCACTGTTCAGTGTGATGTCTTCCGCATCTTTCGTGATGATTCATGGTCCGACCGCTTCTGGAGATTCTGTAGTACAATGTGGAGTGCATTTATGTACATGATGGAGCACTCTTTTGTATCTTTAACGGGCATTATAGTGTTGATGATGGCAGCATATTTGTTTGTTCCAACAAAATTATCACGGAAGAGGCGAGCTGTTATTGGAGTTCTTCATGTCTCGGCCCATATGACTGCAGCACTAATTTTAATGTTGCTATTGGAATTGGGTATTGAGATATGTACACGCAATCGTCTACTAGCAACTTCAGGTATTGTTCTTTTGTTTGAATGTTTTTCCCTTCATGTTATTGTTTATACCCAACATGGAATATAGGATTGTTTGCATATGCATTGTTGGTGCAATTTCTAGTCTTAGTATTTTTTTCTCAGCTAATTTTTGAGTTAATTTTTTTCCTTAATGTCAGGAGAATTAAATGTAGTCTCATGCATGCCATGATTTTTGACAGCTACTTCAATATACTAGTAAATAGGCTGGGTAAGGGTTCTTCTGGCAGCACTAGCTTTGTTGTGATATTAATTATCTCTAACGATCATGGGGACTTAAGACTGATGAAAATACAGACGTGAAATATGTGCTGGACTTTCGCTCCAGGTTTTGGTCATTTTCAAGACTATTGCTGGAATCTCACAATGTGACTGCCAATTATAACTGGAATGCATAATATGGTTTCTGAAATACTAATGGTTCCTCCTTTTCACTTATAGAAGATAATCAAACTAGAAATTTAACTAAATACGAGTGCCAATATTGAAGTGCTTTAGATTGGATTCAATTTTGTCCAGTTGTTTTGTTGATGTTAAATATTGAATGGAAGGACAATATAGTTTGCATGAGCCAAAACTATAAGGCATGGACTTGTTGCAAGAGACAAACATTGATCAAGTAGAAAAGTAACTGCTTAGAGAAGTAGAGATAAAACTTCTCATGGTTAATACCTGCCAGTAGATTGCTCTCAGTGGTCACGTAGTTGATTCCATTTTCTTCAATAGAGATGACCTCTTAATAGTTTACATCGAGAAGTTCTTCAAATTGGTTGCTAAAATTGATAAGTATGAGGTTTTATGGGTCCCAACTTTACAATTAGAATGATTTGATCTATCATATGTGGAATATGGAGCCACTTATAAGTTTGTCTGGTAGATTGCGAAAAAGATGAATAGAATTTTTCTGTTGGCTCAGAAACAATCTGCTGGCCATGTCAATATTGTTTAAAAGTTGGGGGAGATTGATGGATTTAAACAATTTTGTTCAACTTTAGATATGGACCCTTAACCTGGCGAGAACGCTAATGTTTAAATAGGGAGAGAGTATTTGAGGATTTGTGCAGGTATGTGTTTAGTCCCACATCGGTTGGGCATTAGGAGATCTTGGGTACTTATACGGTGTTAAGGAACTCAAATAATAACCTTATGGCTAGCCTTTTTAGGTGAGGTTTTGGGTCATTATAAATCGTATATTGTGGAGGATACTTAGAAATAAAAAAATTGCTTCTAGGCAAAAAATTGAAAATTATATATATGCCGTAATAAGGCAGCAGAACAAGTGAGAAAGGCAACTTGAAATAAGTAGTAAGTTATACAATGTCAGGCTTGTCAAGGGCGAATTTGGCAGCTCTGCAAATACGAGGAAAGTTGGAGTTAGAGAAGCATCAAGATTTTAAGAATCAGCTTGTCATTTTTTTTAGGATAGGTAGTGGAACCAATTGTGACTGGTTACGAGAGTTTTAGAGTAGTGTACTTGGTTTCTCAAGCATGGAAGCTGTCTCCTGCTTAATAATTGATTGAAAAGTCAAATAAGGATAAAAGTCTAGGAATGAGGTTTATTGAACCAAATAAAGTTGACTAGAGCACTGAGAGGTATTTTTTTTGGATGCTGCATTGATAATTATATGAAATAGTTTTTCTAACATGTAGCAACATCATAGATGCATGATGAAAAGATTAGGGGAACTTTAAATTGACTGGATGAGCTTCATGTTTTAGTAGGCAGGCGAGCATGAATTGCCTGTTCGAAAAACTTCCTTGTACTCTGTGATAGAGTTGTAATTATTGATGTTATTCATGATGGAAACTCGATGTATTATTGGTAGATATTTTGTTGACTTAAGTCTAAAGTCAACCATTGGATTTGTAAGTGTGGAGAAACGTGAGCCAAGGTTGAGGCTTTATGTATGTTAATCAAATAAGCTATACACTGTGGAGTGCAGTTGCTATTAAAATACTTAATATTTCACTTTCACCAAAAAATAGTAGGGCTGCAAATGGGTTGGGTCGACCCGTGACCCGACCCGACCCAACCCGCTTAAGACCCGACCCGACCCGCATTTTAGGACCCGCGGGGCCGGGTCGGGTCCTAAATTTGGACCCGTTCTATTTTTCGGGTCGGGTCGGGTCTGCCCAATTTCGACCCGCACCCCGACCCGACCCGACCCAATTTTTTGGACCATTTTTTTAAGACATGCAGCCCATTGGGCCGCAGGCCCGCAGTGCAACTGACTACTGTGCTCTGTGCTTTGCCCGCAGCCCGCAACGGATGATATATAAATCATCCGCTGGACCGCTTCACCTGTTGGACCCCTTCCTCCCTTTTTCTCTCCCGTGCGGCGCAGCGGCTGTGCCCTAGCCCTAGATCTCCCGTGCGGCGGAGGATCATCTGGAGGAGACGAGGACGTCGAGGAGTAGACCGCTTCCGTGCTCGGTGCCCTAGATCTCCCGTGCGGCTGTGCCCTAGATCTTGAGCTGCGGCGGAGGATCATTTGGAGAAGAGTAGCCCGCTTCCGTGCTCGGTGCCCTAGATCTTTCGACTTCCGACTCCCCATTCCGCGGATCTCCCTCTTCCCATTCTTCGGCGTCCCAAGGTATGTCCCTCCTCCAGTCCTCCGTATTTTTTTTAGCATAGGCCGGGAGATGGTTCCGGCGAAGGGGGCTTATCTTGTAACAGGGCAACGACGCCGGACTTGAGGGAGAGGGAGAGGGAGAGGTGGGGGTCGTCGGGGTCCTCGAGGATAGTCGGAAGATTTGGAGGAGGGGCGTGCCACACTTGGGGAGCATCATTTCGGCCTACTTGTTTTATTTTCTACCAATCTGTGAGATCTAACCTAGTTTGCACAATTTTTTTGAGATTTAATCATAGTTTTCAAGATTTTATATGCACGACATTCTCTCTGCTAAAGTCTTCCTTGATCTGGTTTTGAACAGTGCTGTGGTTTTTGTTTTTTTTTGCATAACTTGTGATATTCTGCAAGAGGTTTTGAACAGTGCTGTGGTCTTCCTCGATCTACTTTCTCTGCTTGGGTCTTGACTGGAGGATCCATATAGTAGGGATTTCTATAGACCCGACCCGGATCCGATCCGGACCCGACCAGATCCGGACCCGACCCGACCCGAATGACCCATCGGGGTAGGTATGGACCCGACCCGACCCGATCCGTTTTTCAACCGGGTCGGGTCTGGGTCCAAAATTAGGACCCAAACATGCAACCGGGTCGGATCGGGGTCACCTAGGACCCGACCCGACCCGACCCATTTGCAGCCCTAAAAAATAGTGACCAACCTCGCCATAAAAATGAAGTTAAAGAAAAGACCAAGAGATAACTCAGCTTCTACATTTTGTCTCTCAGCTTCATAATAAATGGGCACGGATTGTGGGCGAAGTCAAGATGTGCTTCTGAAATTTGGATGTCGCATTTTCTGGTGGAACTTCATAAAATTTACAATTATGTAACTAGGATGATTGTGTTGCATGCATTGAATTTTTGGCAATAGAAGGCATTGTATGGGCACAAGATAAGTGAATAAGAGGTAAGGATGCACGGATGTGTAAAAAGAAATCTGAAAGGCAAACCAAAGAAAAGAATAAAATCCGGAAATTAAAGTTTGAAATAATTCTAGGAGCAACATTATGGAGGCTTAAATAGTGAATTGATGAAATAATGGGTTCATGTGCTGTGATGGTCGTAGACTGCTCCATGAGAAGGCTTCCCAAGTTATATGGCATAGATTCAGTATTTTGAGGGAGGATTTGTGGGTGTGCTAATGTTTGCTAAGAGGTGAGAGCTTACAGAAGCTTAGGAGAAACACTATAATGGATTGAATGGTGAGTTGACTGAGATAAACATGTGCCATGAAGGAAAGAAACTTGGAAGGCACTTTTTACTCTTCACCATTTCTTTTCCTAAATAAAAGAAAATTGCTTTTCCCTAGACCTGCAATTTGAATGTTTTACAACACTTCTGGTCTCTCTCGAAATTCTTATCCTGTGAAGCATCTCACTTTCAGGCTATCACACTCTTTATGAATGGTATCGGTCAATGGAGAGTGAGCACTTTCCAGATCCAACTGGACTTCGGGCTCGTTTGGAACAGTGGACATTTGGGCTCTATCCTGCATGCATAAAGTACCTGATGTCTGCTTTTGATGTCCCGGAGGTGATGGCTGCTCTACATAAACGTAACTCTTTTGCATTTTATGTATTTCATTATATGTTTTGAAATGATTTGTTTTGCAGGTTATGGCTGTGAGCAGAAGTAAAATCTGCAAGAAAGGAATGGAGTCCCTTCCTCGCAGCAGTGCCATCATCTATTATGCTTCTGTGTTCCTGTACTTCTGGGTCTTCTCCACTCCTGTTGTATCACTGATATTTGGCAGCTATTTGTACCTTTGCATCAATTGGTTGCACATACATTTTGATGAAGCATTCTCATCCCTTCGCATCGCAAATTATAAGGCATTTACACGTTTTCATATCACTTCAACCGGTGACCTTGAAGTTTTTACCCTTGCACTTGATAAGGTAATAAATTCTTTTTTGCTAACCATGTAGTGCCATATTTTAGGCAGTAAAGTATGCAAATTTGGAAGTAACAATATCATCTTGAGTGTAATATTCACATGATGCAAGTGGGAAAAAAATGCAATGAGGATATGTTTTGAAATTTCTATATTTCAGTCTTAGTATTTTTAAAGTTTTGAAATTTTAGAAGACAATAAATTTCTCAACTTGTTAGCTAAGTAGCACTGTAACTGTTCCATGTGTTTTTTGGTTATGTGCGTCTGATGCACTTCATGTGCTGAGTCATTGTATGTCCAATGAGTACTTGCAGTTGAGCTAGTGATGCATAGATGGGCGGTGAGAGTAATTCAGTATTTTTGATTTGTCAATATAGTATTCATTAGGAACTTCGTTGCCCCATGATGTTGTGCATTGGTGCTATGTTCATCATTAGATTGTGGTTGTATAGTTTGTTACTGGCATAGCCATCAGTCTTTATATCTACCAAACTCATTGATTTGTCAACTTGGAAGTGATGTGGTGTGTTGATTTGTTAGGGTCATGGTGTCTCAAATCTCTTTGATGTCTGCTTTTTCTGATCTGCTGAACCCTCTTATACTCCATGATCAGTGATGCCTCATGATCGCTCTCTTAAAATTGGTTGGTGCCTCTGCATGCTCGCCAATCTTCCCTTAAGAACGGGGACTACTGAAACCTAGTTTCAAAGGATCTTAGATTAAACAATGAAAATTTGCAGGATTGGGCACTGTAGTAGTCCTAAAGTTGATACAGATCTTCGAGATATCCACAGAAATATAAATGAAAAATAGATTTGAAAGGTGACGTAGGATATCCTGATTTATTAGGGACAGTAATCTGTTTCTCCAATTCTTGTATGCTGCCATCCTATATACCCTATCCTGATGTACATGCCACCACTGCTGGTTATCTTCAGGTTGTAGTGTACTGCTCCTGCTTGCTGTTAATTATATAGCAGCACAGAGGACCATCCAGACAGGCCTTTAGGGAGTTCTTTGGTTATTTGGCTTGTATTTTGTTGTTATCATTATCAGGGTGCTAAAAAGCATGCTCTCATGACTCATCCCTGCAAATTATGATGTTTTATTGAAGTTTCAATTGGAATAAAAAAAATTAACAATGTGTTATCAATCAGGTCCCCAAGGAATGGAAGTTGGATCCTGAATGGGATGCTGAACCAAAGCCACAACCGCAACTAAGCCATCTCAGGAAATTCCCCAGCAAGTGGAGGACAGCTTCTGGTCCGGACCCTGTCAATTCCATGCGGATTGTCGACCATTTCATCATCCAAAAGAGTCAAGATGCCAACCACAGATGCTAACAGTTTGATTGATAGAGTATCATCAGTTTCAGATCTGTATACAGCAATATGACTGACATATTCAGAATATAGAACAAAAGAAAAGAAATATTGAAAAAATCAAAGCAAATCATACAAATCAATGACTGCTCCTTTCAGCGTGCCCATGCAGATTAGTTGGACCATTATGATGACGGCATTTCTGCTTTGACTGACATGAGCTGGAGACTAATTTGAACCATGTAGAGCTAGTTGATAAACTGGTTAGATTTTGCAACCTAGATGTCCTTTGGGACATTTTTGCTGTAACAGAGTAATCTTACTGGGAAAGGTATCAGCTGGTTCAGAGGTCCAGGATACCCGGTTTCCAGGTGTCGCCATAACCTTAAATTGAGCTGGGCTTCCTTCCTAGAGGTACCAGTAGAATATTAGTAGAAAACCTTCTAATGCCTGTTAAATTTCCCTTGTCGACAAAGTTTTGTTCACCACCATGCTGAAATACCGCATGGTTCAGCCTCTGGGAGGCCTGCTTGAAATTTTGGGGCTTCTTTTGGATATATGAATAGAATGTTTGATGAAATTTGTTGCAGTTATAAGGAAAGACTGGTAAATGCTTCGGAAGGATAGAAAGTATGGCTAAATTTAATTCTTACTTCAACCTGCAAACTGAGCATCTCACTGGTAGCACCCTCTTGCTTCTGTGCACGAGATGCAGGGTTCGTCCTGGTTCTCTCTTTACATTGTTTTTAGGTATGCTCTTGTTCTGCAGGGGAAAATCCCCTAAAATTAGGGACGGGCATGATTGTTTTATGGTAATACCAGGGCGAAATGATATAATATCTTTCATCATTATGGTTTACAATCAGGTTAAAAGTAGAATGCCTTAAGCACTATGTATTGCACAAGGAATGAGAGGAGCCAAATTCTATCCAAAGACCAACCCAGACATGTTATTTTGCACCGAAACCATTTGATGTGAGAAACCACCCTTCATTCGAAGTTATCATAGCAAGCCCTGAACGAGCCTGAGAGGAAAGAAGTATAATTAACTAACAATCGGATTAACTAACATATGCCCTGATAGAAATTTTGGAGGCTCGGGAAATATGTCCTGATTGATCAAGTCTCTTTGATCTATTTTAAGTGGAGTAACTCCCATGAAATTTGAAAGAAAAAGGCCCAGCTTGGCCATCTTTTTATTCATACAGGGTCTAGAGTGCTTTGCTTTATAGTTCATGGTAAGTACCCATGAATGACTTCAAATAAGTAAGTAGTCTTGGACAAAGTCCCACCCACCTTGGAGGATCAACAGATTCCAGCAATGCCTATTTTGACTCGCTATTGGCCCATTGATAATTTAAAGATTGCAGGAATTCTGTTAGCTTAGCACACCAGACTCGAATATTTCCAATGTGAACAAAAGGGTCAATTTGAGCATACTTATGAAATTTACGAGAAGCAAGCCTGTGTTTCACATTCACATAAGCCAAAATAGGCCACTTGTTAGCTTCATCCCTTTATCGGAAAAGATGATGAGAGCCCCAAAAAAACATGAGAAATAACTTTATCACATTTTCAACTCAAACTCATCGCAGCTCAACTCAACTAAGTCTTAGTTCCAAACTGCTTGGGATTGGATGCATAAATCTTTTTCTTTAGAGCCACATATTCTAAAAATTTGGAGCTACACATTCTGAGAGATGCAGCGACATCAAATCTTTTCTTGCAACTCCATCACATCTGATTTTTGATCTATCTCTATCGCCGTTTCCTTCTACATGTATCATCGCACCTATGTACATAACTAAATCATATAAATCGTCCTTCTCTTCATTGCTACCGCCTCTATATTTTTACAAATAACTTCATTTCAAATTGTCAGTTATCAAATATTTAGGAGAAATGATAATCCGAAAGTTTATCCAAGAATAGCGGTTTAAGCGGCCATCAGAAGCTTCGCATGCGGTGTTGTAGATTGTAATGCATTATAATGAAGGCTCCATTGGGTAGTTTAATGCTGAAGTTAGAAGAAATTTTGGGCACGGGTCGGGAAAGGAAATGCATTTATCTTTAAGAATCCCTAGGAAGACCTCTCGGTCACCTTGAAGGTCTGAAAATTCCTCTGACCATTTGCTTTGCAAAAAAAAGGGGCATATTTTTCTATCCTGGTATATGATAACAATCAGAGCCCCTCAGCATTGGTCAATCAAATGCTAGCACATGACAACATACCATCTGCAAGCAATAGAAAAAAACTTTGGGAAGGGTATTAACATGCGAAAGCAACCCAGGTCAAGGACCTTGAGGAAAAGGAGGAGAACTAGAAGCAGTGGTCTATGCTACTATGACATCATTCATCAACATATCAAACTTTCAAAGAAAAAATGCTATCAATTCTTAATTAGCTTCTCAAAGCAGAAGTCGCAAGAGAGGCCTCTATCGAGGAACACTATATTTTAGGTATCAACCATTCCTCGATGATCTTTCAATTAATATTCCAGGACTTCTTTGGATGATACTGCTATTACACAACAATTTCTTTGGGCAGGAGGCTTATCCTCACTTGGTGGTGAGAACTGCCATCATCAGCACTAATAGCTGCGTCCTGAATGAAAGGGTGTGTGTACAGAGAAATGACACTGCATCATTACAAGTTACACCAAGGTAAGAATATGAAAGTTAGGAACCAAATAACAGGCTACTTTATTAGATATCATTTCAACCCATGGTCCATGCAACCCACCATGATGCCTTTGGTAATTAGTAGTTTTTTTAGTGCCCCATTACTTTTGAATCATGATAGATTCCAAACCAATAAAAACTGGAATTTCTGATAGAAACTTTCAAAGAGTGAAAACAAGAATGAGGAGCAACAGGGGAGCCAGCTTGGTACCATGAATTAGCACTTCCAAACTCTACTATCAAAATCTTTGAAAGATTAGGAAATGGAAGTTGGAGAAGGGACCACTATAGCAACCATCACCTTAGATAAGATGGCTGGAGAAGAGACTCCATGCCTAAAAAAGCTAAATAGTCAAAAGCACAAGCAATGCCCTCAACCTCACAGTGTCCGAACCTACCAATATTTAAGGTTTGCAACTAACAATTTGTCTAATCTGGAACCTACTTGAACTGTAATAATGTGCCGTAGAATTCGAGGAGAAAATAGAAGTAAATGAAAGTGGGCAGAAATGAAAACGTATAGTATTATCATTCAGTCAATCACAAAACATCCTTATGTTCAAAGGAAAAAAACAATTGATCCCCGCTAGCTTTACCAGAATGAATCTGGAGAGAACAAGCAAATAGTGTGCCTACCTGACATCTTTAAAAAAAAAAAGTCAGGAGAAAGGAAAACAATTTAAATCAGGAAATGAGAGTAAAAGACACTAGGTACCACAGCATATCAATTGAGAAAATTTGAATCTTTAATTCACAGTAGCTGGATGACGAGCAAGTGCTTGGTCTCTTGAGATGGATCACTTGGTCATTGGATAACACAAATACACGCTGGGTTGCCATGGTCATTGTCATCTAACTCTCCCGGTTCACTGTGCCAAAAATGCCAACTGGTTAAAAATTTAGGAAAATGGATAAATGTAGACAGAAAAGCTAATACTCTATACTATTGCAAGAAGTATTGGCACTTAAAAAGATATAAACATTCAAAGATCAAACGTAAGTTCTGCAAGGAATCAAATTGCCATTAAATGCTCAAAACATGATGGAAAACTAATTAGAGGATCTATACAAAGTAAAAACATATTCTAGTGCCTTCATCTACATTCCATGCAATAATTTCCAAATTCTGCAAGATTCTTTATGAAAAGTAAGAGTCAATGAATGCATATCTGCGAGTCAAGGATGCATGCGTACATCAGCGATCTAAGAATTGGTGCTAAATTTTTTTGGTCAACTTTGGGTAAGTGAGAGGTGTAGCTTGAAGCCTACAGGATAAGTTGGTTGGTAGGGAGACCAAACATACTTTTTGTAGTTTAGGTATCAAATCAGAGAGCAGCCAACCAAAATTTCACTTAGATGCGAAGAGAATCTAGACAAGAGATGATGACAAGGTTTGGTATAGGGAATCCTTTTCTTCTTAGGCATAACATAGAAAACAAAGAGTTAAACTGAAACACAGCCCCAAAACATTTGCAAATAACTGGTCGACAGGTGCCATCAGATGAAAATGGAGATTTGAGCAAAAACTGGACCGTAGACACATTTGTACAAAGTTGTAAACACACAAATGCATAATTATGTACTTAGATGTAGTTTTCACAAAATATAATTATAGAGAATCTAATATGTTCATCCCCTATGAAATGGTAAGCAAAGAAACTTGTTTGAGAGTTCCAATATTGTGAAATAAATTGCAAATCTACTAAGATTCACTCTAAGAACATGAATGCCAGAGAATACTCAAATTGATAATAAAGAAATGGCTCTCCTCATTCAAGAATCTGGATGAGGCAAACTTCTCCAGAAAATTTCCAAAAATATTCCATTTTATTAAAATCATTTTCCTAAACAATTCTGATTATTAGAACAATTATCCTAATACTAAGAAACGTGATCCACAATGAGTACAAAAGCAGGTACTCTATAGAAAAGTATTTCAGTTCCATGCAAGGTTTCCAAGTAACTATGAAATTGCCACAGAAAGGAAATAAGAATGAGGCAACCATACAAAACCTTGTGTGCATTTAAGTCTGTTACACCATCTCTTGCACAAGTTAAAACTTTTATACTTCTCACCATGATCGTTTACATCATGAATCATCCAGTCAATCCAATCAACTGGAAACCTCTATCGCTGACTATTTTCTTAACTCATCCTTACGTCTGATTAAATTCATGAACAGGCATCATGGAAAATTTCTCTCTTTCGTGATCTCCAGAAAGTAGGCCTTGAGTGGATTAGATTGCTACAACTTGATCAGGTAGAGCTGAAATAGACTGGATATGGGTTGGATATTAGTAGCACACACATCCATATCCACGAATCCTATTAGACCAGGAAAAAGTATTTAAGTTTATAGTAAACAAATACCGATACAAATCAGAATATTCATAATCCATATTAATCTAAAACATGTATGGATAAAACTTGGATATCAATAATAAACAATATGCATATAATTGAGTATTTATTAACATCTTTGTTTGTTCTAAACATCTACACAACTGAGTTTAGGTGATGGAATGAATTAATAAAAGCTATTAAGTAAGTTATTCTAAAATTTAAACTATATTTCAGTAATCATTTAACTAGAATTACAACATAGAAATATCAATCAGATAAAAAGAAACTATCTTTTCAATATGCCAATACACAGACATTTTTGTATATTGATAGCCTAATATCTGTTTCCTGATAGTACATCAAGATTCATATCCATATGAAGACTCTGATTTTTTTTTTTTTTTTTGTGTGTGCGTGTGGGGGGGGGGGGGGGGGGGGGCTGAACCGCCCGCCCGATTCAGGATCGGGTCAGTTCACCTAGTTTTTACGGAACCAGCTCCTAACTGGCCGAAACAGGCTTGAACCGGCTAGAGCTGGTCATGAACTGCACAAACTCAGTCCAAACTGGCCGGTTCCATGCAGAACCAGTGCGAAACATCTGGTTCACACCGAGTCGGACCGGTTCCAAACTGGCCCCCCTAACACATAAGGCGGAGAGATGTTAAGAGCCCAGATAATCAAAATATTCCTTCAAAGTAAATATATGCTCTTTCCAATTAGGTGAGTTTTGTCTCGACCCTATCAAAGAGAAGATCTGAAATGAAATCAGGTGTTCTTGAGGTTCATGCTCTTCAACAAGTAATAAGGACCACCACATTTCTTTAACGAAAAATGACACTAATCACCATTTCTTATTAGTGTACCACTCAAGTATGAGATCATCATGAAGAGATCACATATTACTTGTGCAATTGGCTAGTCATTAATTGATCTCCACCACTGTACAGGATTGTCATGTGCAGCCCAACATATTAACATTGTGCAAGTAACCATTGTTGATTGTGACCAATATCTAATGACCTAAATCTGGACATAGCACAAAAGTTCTTTAGACCAGACAAGCAATTGATGGAATCTCTTTGAGGGAACTTTGCTACTTCCTTGCGATCTCCAATTGGATGTCGGGATTTTCCAATAAGAATCCACCCCTCCTACCAACCTGAACAATCTAGTTGGCAGCTATTCCACGATTTCAGTTATTTTCCAACAACCATTTTAATAGTGATTACTTGTTAAAAGCTGGCAAGGCTTCCCTTCATCCACCATGTTCCTTGGAGATCAAATTTTCACAATGCAAAAGCAAAAAAAAATATTCCTCCCTGACAATTAGCTAACCAAGTAATCTATTTTTCCCTCAGTTTTCTCTCCTTTATACCCTTTATCACTCTGGTCATCAAACGACACTTCTAAAAGCTGTCCTCCATTTATTGCTCTGAAATTTACAAAAAAATTGTATATCTAGTTTGTTTAGTGCATGGAATGCGGAACCGTCCCAAACCGGACGGTTCCACCCATTCCAATGCCCCCCCCCCCCCCACCGTGGCCCTCCGCCGCCGCTCCTCCCTCCCTCGCCCGCTCTTTCTCTTCTTCTTCTTCGGCTTCGGTTGATGCCCTCTATCGGTACCAGCCTGGCACGGCCTGTACCGACTCGTTTCGCCGAAAAACCGGTATGGTACCCGGTACCGGTTCCTCCGACCTTAGTTTAGTGTATTTATACTTATGTCTCTCAGTGTTGCACCTTAAACCAACCTTTCTCCCCATTTTCCATCTACCAGATTTTTAACAGAATTGTGTTCGAGATAGGCTACAAATTTGTCAAATTAGGTTTTGGATTCTGTTGAATCAGATCCAGCCACAGTAAGTACATGTATAAAACTAGGTTGACCCAGTCAATTGAAGAAACCAAGGTTGGATTGGGGCAAGTTTCCACTTTAAATATATTCCTCTCATCTGCTTTTGGAAAACAGGTAAAATTGAAGCCATAGTTTTATATTCAATCCTCAGAGCAATACAAAAGTGCAGCTTTAGATAGTTAGGTCCTCATTTTGAAGCAAATTGTAATTGTTTTACAGCTCTTAAAGTGATTAGGCTAGCAAGAAGAGTGTAAGTCAAAGACAAATAACCAACAAATGTTGTGGTTCCCAAAACTCTCTGAACGGTCAAGAAGATAAAGCGAAGTTTTTGCATCACCTTTTAACCTGAAAATGGTGTCATTAGCAACTTTCTTAGGTTGAAATATAACATGACAACTAAACCATGAATATAAAATGTAACAAGAAATTAACTACAAATCGCACGGATCTGATGAAATAAGCTGGAATCCTAAAGAAACAACCAATTAATTCCAGGAGCAAACTTATAATTTTTTTCAGAATAAATTTCCCCACGTCTCAAACTAAGTGATATAAGATATACAGAAATTTATGTGATAAAACAATGAGCAAACATGTTAGCAATGATATAACACCTAAAAAGTCTTACAAGTGACACGGAACAAAGATATTAGAATGGAGTGAATAGGATCAGGCCCACATTATGCTTTCGAACTGTTAATTCACACAGAAATCCAAGTATCACATTCTGGTTTGCCAAGATTATTGGAACACTCAATTAAGCCCCAATTCCTCAAGTGCACATTTTCTTCTTCTTTTATATTGTGAAGAAACTCAACTTTTACATATTTTGACTAAATTAATGGAAAAAATTAATGCTTTTTACTTTTGAGCCTCTTGAGGTGTTTCCTCTTCCCGATCTAATGCTCCAATCGCATCCATACAGTTCATGTAAGATGAGGCCTTTCGAACAAAATAAAATAGGAAAAAACATTACAGAAATCCACTGCATAACAAAGAATACTTGGTAGCACCACATACTCCCAAGGCAGAAAAAAAATAGAGACAAATGTTGTTATACCCATAAATGAACAAAATTAAGAAATATAAATAAATATGTTGCACAGGTTAATGCCAATATAGAGAAAACTGAACATGCTTGACATCGAACAGAACCCTGTCGAAATTGCAAAATATATACTGAAGCAGAAACATACATCCCAGTACGAATATAACTATGGAGAAGAAACCTACATGGGTTCAAATTCTTTGATTTCAACAAGTTCCTTTCCCACCATATCCATCCACTTAACCCTCCTCTTTCCAACCTCTTTCAGACCAGACCCAGATGACTTCTTAAGGCTGCTTTTTAGCAAGGTCTCAACTTTCCCGTGGACTAATCCATCAATCTTCTCGACCACCATTTTTTCATCTGGTAACCTCTCCTCCAGGCCATGGGTAATCGGACATGGACCAGAAGAAGCATGCTCGATATCTTCCGATCTCAAAGCGCAAGGTGAGTAAAGGCGTAGGGATGACTTCGAGGAGCAGATGAAGGGGCAGTAGAATTTGCAGGAAAACACCCTCATGAAAAGAGATTTGACACCAGCATATCACAATTACTTAAAGCCCCATCCTACGACACAAAAAAATAACAAACATTCCCTTAACTCCGGCAATTCAACTTCAAGCCTAAACCATTTTCACCAGACATCAGAATTCTCATCAGAAACCCCAAGAAAACACAAGGAAACCCAATGCACGGGTAGAAGGAGAAAAACAGAACTGCAAACAGATACCAAGAACCAACAGGACAACAGAAAATTATAAAATTTCTTCAAAACAACAAAACACAACATCAAGGTTCAACCTTTAGAGATCTAATGGGAACCCAAAGAACCCACAAACAGGAAAAGAAAAATCTATGCATTGGATAACAAACCAAGCAGAGGGGCAACAGTTTAAAAAGTGGGAAAGTGGAAGAAAAAGATGATTTTTTCTCCACTAGTGTACTCGAAAGCCACACAAAAGATGAAACCAATGTGCAAGAAGAAACAGGGTCCCGGAAAAAAAGGAGTAACCGAGCAATAAAGATGAGAACTTGCCTTGCAGCCCAACATCGGAGAGAGAGAGAGTGTGCGTGTGGGTGTGATTGCTGAGGTTGGTTTGGCCCGAGGACCGAAAAGGCCGAGACACCAAGCAATCTTTGATGGGCACCTCTCATCAAACACAACCCCTGTGCGCAAGTTGCTAACCACCCTCTCTCTTTTGGTTCGAAAAGGCAAGCTAATGGCTGTTTAGATTCCTTCAATGTCCTTCCTGTCCTTCTTTTTCTTATATTTTTTATTTTTATTTTTATTTTAACAAATATATCATACATCACATATACGGATATATCCAGTAAAAATTCCGGAATGCACTAATCATCTCATCATCCCCAACCCATAAGGTGCCTCCTGAGTGGCTCGCTACATATGCCGCCATTCAATCCGTCGCCCCGATAGCCTCACGATATATATGCATAGCTTGAAATGTAACATCCTCGCTCATCATCAACCAAATATCACAGAGCAAGTGATGAACTCCTCTATCACTGCTCGAGCCTCTCTAGACCCAGCCGATCACCCTGGCCGAATCATCCTCCAAAAGGATGGAGTTCACCATGACCTTGTTGTCCTTTTTCTCTCCTTGGTGGTTGGTCTTTAGGTTGAGAGAGAATTTAATTATTCAATGAAACCTCACTATAAAAAAGTAAATTCCACCTCTCGGAGTCATTTGGCTATTTATCTGTCAACCCAACATGTTGTCCCATGCATTTGATCTGACTACACCCACTACGGCACGGACATGGATGAGCCGATCTCATCTTTGAGTCTGCTTATATAGCTCAAGCACTAGGAGAGATGGTAATTTGGCTAATTTAACCCAAGTTCATCTTAACCTCGATATGATTTAGAGCCATAAGATCCAAACTAGAGTCCAGCCTAACAAAGTCAACAAGCTTGAGAACCTATCCAATTTATGTATTTATATTAGGTTGGCACTTCGGCCAACCTCACTTGAGTATTAACTTGAGCAGGTTTAAGCTCTATAAGTTATTACAAGAAAATTGTTTTGCAAGTATAAGTGCAAATTTTTCGGAGGATCCGTATAGATATGTGTTTAATCCTAATCGTCATGCATTGGGTAGATTTTAAATATTATACAGGACGTGCAGACATATGTTTAGTCTTAATCAGTTATACATTGGATGGATATTAAATAGAATCCAAATAACATCTTTTAGCTTGTCCTTTTGGACAAGATTTAGGTCATTACAAATGATATATTAGAGCAAACTTCACCTATGACCTATGTGGACTAGAGATACTGGTCCATTAAGATTGACTAAAGATCGATAGTGATATTTGTGATTGGATTTGAACTCTTAACTAAGAATTCTAAAACTTAAATGGGAAGAGTATATGAGGACCTATGCAAGTATGTATCAGGTCCCATATTAGCTATACACTAGATAGATCCACTAGAGAACCTAAATAATAGCTCTTAGCTAGCCTTTTGGGGGACATCCTGGACTGTTACACTAATTATGGTGCAAATGCATAGGCATGGTATTTGAATCCAATTATCCTTATTAACAATTTTGTCTAAGAAAGTCACATCAAAAAAATTGACAAACTTTGTTAATAAAAGAGAAATGCTCATAGCAAACTTAAACATCCAATACCCTTTTCCTCTCAAGAGAACCTTGCATCATCCTTTCCTTGTTCTCTCCATATTATTTTAATATTAAATAATTTAAATAAATTCATTAGTTATCTTGTTCTAAGAAGAAGAAGCCTATATAAAATGATTTCTGCAAAAGAAACTAAATTCAGCAAAACAAACATATTTTAAATTTCCATAAACTAAATTTCTGGACCTTATTTTTTGGTTTTAAAATTCTAAATATGAAACAAGTTTGGAAGATAAACTTTGTTTATTCTGATTCAAGAAATTAAAATAAATTCTCCAATATTTATTTTCAGCAAAAGAAAATCTACTTTGAATTTCTGAAATTAAATTCACCAAAACGAACATATTTTTAATTTCCATAAATTAGATATCTGAAAATTATTTTTTGGTTTTAAAATTCTAAATACGAAACAAGTTTGGAAAGTAAACTTTGTTTATTCTAATTCAAGAAATTAAAGTAAATTCTCCAATATTTATTTTCAGCAAAAGAAAATCTACTTTGAATTTGTGAAATTAAAATTTTCTAAATATCATATTTTACCTTCTAATATTTTGCATGTTTTTAAATTAATAATCCTTTAAATTAGTTTTTGGGTAAAATAACAACAATCTAAATTTCTGACAATTAGATTCTCTATTTTATATTCTAGGAACTTTTTTTCTGTAAAATAAAAATCTGATTTGAACTTCTGTAAAATAATTTTCTGGATATCTATGATTAATTTCAGGTTTTTGATTATTAAATTTTTATACGATAATATAATGATTAATTTTTTGCAAACTAAATATTATGTAATTTAGGATGTACAATATATTACAACTAAAATTCAGGTTATTATATTTCTTGTGTGAATATTATATTTGGTATTTTAAATTATGTAAAATATGTTTCAGGGACTTGTATCTGTAAAATATTAATCTAAAGATTATGAACATAATAAAGTAATTTGAATTTAATTTATTATATCTTACGAAGTACTATTTTGAATAAATAATATACAGAATTAATCTTTAGATTGATCAGTCCTATATAGGCTTAGGATCATACTGGGTTGGTAATTATTAGGTATCATTTAGATCCTAGGATGACGAAAATCTAGAATTTTATTTTAGAATTTATCATGACCATATTTTAGTAAAAATATAATTCTTGAAATATTAGATTGTCTAGAAACTTTCAAAATTTAATTAGAATTTTTTAGTGGGTGTGCTCTAAAGGTAAGTAATAATTCATCTTTTCTAAATTTTTCTATTTATTTGCTTCTAAATAAATATTTGACAACAAATTAGTTATAAATTGAATAACATGCAAGTTATGAATTTTATGAAATTGTCTTTTGAATGGAAAATAAATGGATCAAGTGAATTATTATATTTATTACCAAATATTATGCATATTTTTTTAGAAACTTTTTTATTGAATGTGCATATTTGTTTAGAATTAATTATATATATATATATATATATATATATATATATATATATATATATATATATATATATGATTTATGAATAACATTAATATGTTCTGAACCTTTGACATGCAATCTGATTACGCTAAGAACCCCTCTAATTGGGGTTATATATTGGTATTTTGACTATTCGAGAACCTACTATTCTTGCGTTGACATAGGGTGTAATTATGAGATTGTAGCCCACTTTGTAAGATATAAGTGCGATATTCTAGGCCATTTTCTCTAGTCAGGCCACATGGTGTAAGTGTGATCAAGGTTTCTTAGGTTGTTGAACTGAATTATAGTACTTTAAATTATTCTTATGAATATGGATATTGTCACGCCCCGGATCCGGATCCGTGACACGGCCGTGCTATTGCCGACTACTACCCGCAATAGCACGCAGCCTCGTACATGGTAAACAGGTAGTCAAAAGCAGTGTAACTTGTATATATCAAAAGAAAGTATTACAACCCACTGGTTCATATAAAGTACATAGCTTCTACATAGTTTGTATATACACAAAAGTTTATTTATATCATCCCAAAAATAAAGAAGCCCTGTAGCAAAAGAAAAATGCTTCTGGCAGCTGTCACTGGTGGTGATCTAAAAAAAAAAACGTAAAAGAACAGGCATGAGCTACACGGCTCAGTAAGTAATCCTGCATAATCTTGTCGAATCGACTAAAAATATTAATCATGCTTATCAGGATTTGAGAAACTGACATGTATGCTACTAAATCAATCATAAAATATCCATGCTGAGTAAATAAAACAGTATCCTACAATATCAAGAAATCATGTAATATGCACATGTAGGAAAAATCGTGCCACCGGCATTGCCGTGGTCATGCTCTTAAATGCTACTGCGAAGTCTTTCTTGGCCACTGGCGGGACCGGCTCAGTTATTAGGCGGCCACTGGCGGGGCTGGCTCAGTCATTCTCGGCCACTGGCAAGGCCGGCTCAGTTACATTAGGTCAGTAGCTCTTAAGAGTTCATAAATAATGCTCCGTATAGGTAGTACCTCATAGATGCTACGGTGAATTCATTAATGGTCACTGGCGGGGCCTGCTCAGTTATTAGTCGGCCACTGGCGGGGCTGGCTCAGTCATTATCGGCCACTGGCAAGGCCGGCTCAGTTGCATTCGGCCCGTAGCATCAAAACCCTTAGGTACCCCTTGCACGATGTGCAAACAACTAGAGGCAATTCATCATCATGCTTTATGCTCATGCTAATAAAAGTTATGACATACAATTCCATTCACCTTACATGCATTATGAAATCTACATAAGCATGATTTATGCATAATCACCAATTATATGGCTAACACATGCCACTCATACACATAATTCATAATCCATATCTTAGGATATAATGTAATCCACTTATTTCGTAGGCACAATGGAAATCATAAAGCACATATAATCATAACTTGTATAACGGGTTAAATTTCATGCATGATCCATAAAAGATTAGGACAGGTTACTTACACACACGATTAACAACAAGATTAAAACAAGTTACTTACCGTAATTTGCCTTTCTCCTAGGTCTCCTGCGTCCTGGTGACGAGTCCTAAGTCACCTACAATCATGTCATAATAACAATATATTATTTCTTTTTCTACCTGAAATTTAGCCCAAGCCTAATTCCCTTGTATTGGGGTCTTGGCTGGGCTCATAAGTCTTAATTGGCCTTCCGATTGGCCACTAAGCTTAATTCCCAGCTTAATTGAGTTTAATTTCGGGTTAAATTTATAGTCTGGCTTGTCCAGACTTAGCCCAATTTGATTGGGCTCGGGTTTAGTCAAATTTGTCTAAACCCTTTCCCTTTTTCTTTTTCTTTTTCTTTTTCTTTCTCTTTTTTTTTTCTTTTTCTTTTTTTTTTCTTTTTCTTTGGGCTTAACGGGTTGCGGGTTCGGATTCGGATCCGACCCGCGAACCCGTTAACAGATCTTTCTCCCCCCTTCCAGAGGCTTCCGCCTCTTAATCTCCCGCTCTCCTCTCTCTCCTCTCGGGTCTCCCTCTCCCTCGTTCTCTCCTTCACTCTCACCGGAGGCCCTGGTTGCTCCGGCCGGCCCTTCGGTCTTCCTCTTCGCCTCCGGCCAAAGCAACTCTCACTCTCCCTGACTCTCTCTCTCTCTCTCTCTCTCTTTTTTTTTTTTTTTTTTTTTTTCGCCGAAACCTTAACTTCCGGCTCACCTTCTTCTCCTCCGGCCAGATCTGTGGCCTTCCCCCTCTCGGTCACTCCCTTTCTTTCCCTCTCTCTCTCTCCCTCTTCTCTCCTTCGTCTCTACCGACCCATGTCTCCGGCCGGTCCTCCGGCTCCCCTCCTTCTCATCCGGCCAGATCTACGGCCTCCTCCTCCTTCCGACCTTTACCGAACCCTCCCCGGCCTCCTTCTTCCCTCGCCGCCTTCCGGTTCTTCCCCTCCTCTCGCAGGCGGCCGGGGAGGCGAGGCTCCCGATCTACCAGCCCGGAGTGGTGCTTCCCCTTCGGGGCGGCGACGGTGGGAGGCCGGCCCTTTCCCTCTTCTTCGAAGTGGTGCCGGAGGAGAGGAAAAGAGCCGGGAGGTGGGGTCGAGGCCGATCTCCTCCGGGAGAACTTCTCTGGCTCCGACCACGGCGAGGTAAGGCCGTGGTCCGCGGTAAGTACCCCCTCTCTCTCTTTTTTTTCTTTTTTTTTTTTTGTTCTTCTTCCTCTTCCGTTTTCTTCTTCTTTTCTTTCTTTTTTTTTTTTCTCTACTCCTTGGTTCTTCCTTCCGGCTCCACCACCCCTTGCCGGAGAAGAGGTGGTGGTCCGGCCGGGGTTGGTGGCCTTGTGGCCACCTCTGTTGCCGGCTCGGCCAGATCCGGCGGCCCGGGGCTGCCCCCCGAACCCCAGGGTACCCGCGGCCGAGGCCGCGGTGTCCGGTTCGTCCGCAGGCCGAGCCCGGTTGGGTTCGGCCCGGGTGGTCATCGAGTACGCGGCCTGTGAGTCCAGTCCGACCTAGGGCTTGTGGGTTTTTCTCCCTCTCCTGTGTCGGCCTCCTCCCCTCTGTTTCACTGTTGACACAGAGGGGGAGAGCACCCCACAGAGGGGTTTCTTTACTTCTATTAAACCATAACCCTAAAACTCCTTACCTTGGCCGGTTGCAGTCGGCAGTGCTTCCTCCCTAGTAGTCCTTCCTTTCCCAGAGCTTCAGAGCTCCTTGGCCTTAGGCTCCAGGGCTTCGGCTCTCTCTTTCGTTCTCTCGTTCGGTGTTTAGGGGGGTCTGTGATTTGGGGTTGCCGGCAGAGGCTTAAATATTTGATTAGAGGATGAAACCCTCGTCTGAGACGTCCCATCCTCTCCTTTCCTCCATATTTCGGGACTGGCCGCCGCCCCCCCTGTCTCCGGCGCGCCGGCATCGGCTGCCAGCAGGAGGGCGCGGTAACCCCCCCTGTCGGTCTTATCCCTTCGTTTTTTTTTTTTTTTTAAACCTTATACAGCACTGCCCACAGTGAAATTTGGGCCCAAACCCTTAACTGGGCCCATTTCTTATTGGGCCTAGTAGGTTGTGGGCCCGGACATTACAGATATGAACATAAATTTAAATATGAATACAAATCTAAATACTTGAGCGAGAATGAATATTCTTGATTATAAAAACTATTCTATTAAAATAAAATAAATTTGCTTATATACTTAGTATTAATAAAAAAATTTATTTAAATTATTACTTGAATTATCTAAATAAAGTATGTATTACTTACTTAGCTATTGAGCTCATTATTTGATTTCTTCTTTCTTTACTGATTTAGAGAACTAATTGTTGATAAAGACCATATGAGAGTGTAACTAGATATAAGAGCAAAATTCTCAGCATAATCTAGAACTAGTGTTTATGTTCATAGAATATTTATTGCATGTATTTTATAGGTTTTCTTTCTTTGATTGAACAATTGAATAACAATTCCAACTAGATTCTTATGGACAAAATTCTTGAAGTTTGTCAATAGTTTTGAACTTGTTAATTATTAAATTTCAAATTTTAGTTGTTTTGATTTTATTTTGCTATCTTATTTATTCTATCATGACATCTTTTATATGCCTGACTTACGTGTGGGGTAATGCTCTATGAGTATGTAGCAGTTACCATGTCTCTAACTTGTAATTTTAGGTTACGGTTATGATATACAGATAACTGAGATAAGATTAATTAGAAATATTTTGGAAATATAGAGAGAGAGATATATGAACTAGGAATATTTTGGGATGTAAAAGTAGGGAAATCCAGCAACTTCATAAAATGCTAGTTATAATAAATGTGCAAACATACGTAGATGCTAAAGATTTTAGATATGGGATAATTTAACTAAATATTAATTCTAAAAACTTTTTATAATCCATTACATTTTATCTTCCACTCTTGAATCAGAATGATCTCTCTTCCTTCTCTTTTCGAAGTTCTTGAAATCTAGATACTAGGATATCTTTTTTATAAGTTTTTGAATTATTTCTTTGTTGTAAAATCAGGTTTTCTATCAATATCCAACAATTTTAGAATTCCTTATTAAATCAGGTTTCTCTCAAAGTCCAAAAATTGGTAACATCAATATCCAGATTGATGTTTCCTGCTACTTGGATGTGTCCAAGAAAGACCCCAGCCACCAAAATAGCTAATGTTCAAGGGTCCAGTTGGTTGGTAACACCTGCAACCTTGGAAGGAGGCTTAGATGCAGCTCTCATTATAAAATTAGCGCCAACCGAGCATATGCTGATTTAAACATCAATAAGAATCTGCTAAATTAAAGAAAAAATAATCTATTACTTGACAGCCTATAACCCAAGAGCTACATGGCAGCAATTGAGCCTCCTTACCCCAAAGCAGATACAAATTCCTGGGGTTAAGCAGTCTTAGGGGGGCTACACAGGTCAGATCATGACCTGAATAGTTAAGTAACAAACAGAAATAACATAAGTGCCAATAACCAAACACAAAGGATCAATCAAAAGAAACAACTGAGTATGAAAGTTCATGCACTCAAATCCTAAGGATGGAGTTTGTAAAGAAACAGTTTCAGGGGCGAAGTTTGTAAAGAAGATTGCCCTGTGCATGCCTGCAACTTGCCATCAGCCACTGGGTATATACCATGCTCGACTTCATCCGTATCTCCTGCATGCTCAGTTCATTAGCTACATGTATGAATTGAGTCTTATATCAGTTTCTTTGTAAGAGTTTCTTTGTTAAGAACTTGCTAATAATCCTACCAATTGAACTGGGGGTCGTAGACATTCAGGTCCATTGCCCAGTCTTGTCTTTGCGTTTCAGAATTGCATGGCTGTGTAATATGAGGTTCTATAGTTTCTCCGTTGCTCTCACGATGAGACCAAGAACCATCCCCATGACAATATCTCCCAGGTTGGATCAAGGATGGTTGCTGCTCTCCCCTTGAAAACCTGGATGGAGCAGTTGCAAACATGGGATTGCTGTTCCGCTGAGCTCCACATTGCACTGGAGTGACTGGGGAAGCCATTAACATAGAGGCACTCATTCTAGTTTGTTGATCCTGGGTTGTGATTCTTGTGGAGTTGACTCCATCAAAATCAAGCTCATGCTGGAAGTAAGGCCCAAAAAACCACGGTAAGAATATTTAGATGAATACTGATATAAAATACATCAAGTATCAATTATACTTTATATTGACTAAAATGCTGTCAAATGTTAAAAGGCTTAGCTAAGTGAAGAAGAATTGTAGATAGAGTAACATTTAAACCCCTAAATGCTGTCAGAGAAATAGGTGCAGGAACAAGACCAAAGAGAAAAAAAAAAGAACAAAAATGGAGAGATAGGATGCCACTAAATCCCAATAACATGGCCTTTGATTCCCCGATCAGTCATTGATGTGGAAACAGGAAAAGGGAAAAGGGAACTTTTCTAAAAAGAAAAGGATATTTAACCATACTCTGAGCAAACAAGTAATCCAGAGTACAGAAAAGAAAATCTATGAAAATCTGTGACTTAACTTATTTATGCAAGTTTTTTATGTAAAGTTAATGCCACAGTTTGGCTAAATGAAAGAAAATTTAAATGGTATTCATCTGTAGATGGTAACAAGTTCACATTGCACATATTTCAATTGCAATATGTAGCTGATGGATCCCAGATAACTGCTTGGACAAATCTGAACAGTCCATCAATTGTACTGACTGTGAAGCTCATGGATCTCATCTGTCCGCTGGCCACATATTGCACAATGTTATCCCTTTGTTTTTAGAAGACCCACCTCTAACTACATGAAATGAATTTATCTAATTGTTGCCCAAGGTCTATGTTTACCAATAAGCAAATGTGAACAAAACTCTTAAATCTCAGTAGTGGAGGATATTGTAAGAACTGCCACTTAGATGACCAAAAGAAACCACTCACAACATTTCCAAGGCATATTGGACTCAATCTTCTCATAGTTCCGATGTTTGGTTGTCTATGTTGTTTCTTCAAAGTTCAAACAGATAACAATAAAACCTGATTTTCTGTTCAACAGGCTTTAAGAAAAATACAGGGGCCTCTTTTTTATAGAAATTTTTCAGGTTGTATTAACATGCAATTTTTATGAAAAAAGTTTTATGGAAAGGAACCAACCTAGTGTTTTCTTAAAACTATTTTAATTTAGATTTTGTATAAACTCATTTAGTAAAACCTGACAACCAAACAATTTATATAGTAAAACTAATTGTGATGGTTTGAAATCCAGCTGAAATGGGCCAGAATGACCAGTGTCATACTTGTCTGGCCAAAAAAGAGCATTGGGACTAATCCCGGGTTGCCGAAACTACTGGAAATGAGTTGTCCCGGCCAAAACGGGGCAAAACCTGGTGGGTACCTATCGGTGCTGATTCCAGTTTGGCTAGTATGACACATGTTTCGTGTAGCTCGGTCAAACTGGATCAGTATCGACTGAAACCAATATCAGTACAACTGGTATGCAGGCTGTTCTAACTGAGATGGCAATTAAGAAAAAAAAAGATAAGAATAGGAGGAAGGGGGGCATGTGGGGTGTCCTTCCCCTTTTTGAGCACACATCATGAGAAGTCTGCCTCTCTTCCTTGCTTTTGTGCAATCTAAGACAGGTGAGAAAGAAAGGGAAGAGGAGAGAAAAGAAAGAAAAGGGGACGAGAGGTGAAGGAGAGAGAGGTAGCATGCATATTAGAGCAGCGGCGGGTGCATTCAATGAGATTCTCCCCCTTTTCTTGATAGCAAGGATTGGCAAAAAACAAAAAAATGAGGAAAATTCGTGCCACTCTTTTCGTATGGCATGAATTGATTATATGTTGTGGGGTGGATAATGAACTACAACAAAGTGATTTTGTTTTTCAACAAATATTTTATTTTTATAAATTATTATTACTTTTGGATTAGAATATTAATAATAAATAAAATAAATAAAATTTGGGGATAAAAATTATAGCATGTGTATATCTGTAGTGCATGCATGTATAATTTTTTGGCTTGGATTAGATAACCAACAGCTTGTTTGGAAGCCCCAAGTAAATTATCCCATCAAAATGATCCAATCAACCACTGAAAAATATATGTAGTACCCACTAGGTGTGCATAAAAAAACTCTTAAAATAAATATATTGTTCAATATATTATAATTTTTTCATAAAAATAATCAAAATATAAAATTTTGAAAAATCTAAGAATACGGATATCATTACTCCTATATCATATCCATTGAAAAATATAACTAAATCGCTAAAAATATGAAATAATGCCACCCTAGTAGCCTTATTATGCATAGAAACATGAAAAAAAATAAACAAGGAAAAGAGAGGGATTTTTGCCATCCCAATATGGTACCAAGATGAAGCCATATACCACTATCGTTACAGGATGGGCTGATACCATACAAGTTTGACCAAAACTGGTACTACCACCAGTACCAATTTTTAAAACCTCGCCAATTGTTGTATTTGGCATTTTTTGGTCTTTGAGAATATATGCAAATCTTTATATATCATCTCCACGAACTACATTATGCTAAAAGAGGCAAATTTAAAGTATGGTTTATTCGAAATCCCAATAAATGAATAGCATAATACCCCATGGTTGTTGTTTGTATCATCTTGTGCCACTTCCATGTAAGAGGGGACAAGATTTAAATTTGTAAAATTCAACTCAATTCACCTCAATTAAGCCTTAATCCCAAATTAGTTGGGTTCAGCTACATGAATCCTTTTCCTCCACTCCAATCTGTTTAGAGTCAAAGACTTAAATTTGTAGCTGTGAACAATTAATATAAGTAGCTATCTGCTATTCACTGGCTCACGAAAGTTCATGTAAGCAATTCTTAGTGTGTCAGTCAGCCTTCATGCAAGCCTACTTGCACCAGTCAATGGTAGATGGCAAGCACATAGGAAAACTATTATGCATGCCCACTCACCTAAGAAAATCCCATGAAGTAGGAATTTTGTGAGCAAAATATAATTGCATAGATAAGTGTTCTGAGTGGTTTCCATAATCCACAAGTGGCTTTAACTAATGCAGCTAATAAAAAGAACTACTTCTGACATGGAAAAGAAGTTTTCTTGTACTTGTTCATGCATCTAAAGAGTGTTTGCACTTGGGTTCGTTAACCATGCTGACCTATTCCGAACCTAATATTTCATAAATAAGAACATGGATTGATCTTAGTCCCTTCTTCCAGGCAAATAACCTTCCTGCTTGGAAAGATAACATGGATATCACTTTTGCATGTATCTAGAAGAATTTGACATGGGAACTCTTAGGCTCCATTCAAGCAAAGGTTGAAGTGGAATAAGGTCCCTGAGGATGATAGTGTTATTTTGATGATTAACAAGCAATTCTCTAGAGTATGCTATAAGTTAAAATTGATACTTCATTTATAAGTTCATTGCTCTCAGTACATTTGCTTAATTGGAAATATATATATGGTCTTGTTCATTTGGATGAATCTAACCTTGAGAATGCAGCAAAGTGTGGATTGAGTCGACCCATAGGTTGATTGGGTCGACCCCGGCACATCGAGGAATCATCTGGCACACTCCTGCAAAAACAGCACAAATGAACAGTGAGTTGGGTCGACCCAAGGTAAGCAAGAGTCGACCCAACCTCCAAAGAACCTCAAAATGCAAAGGAAGAATGCTCTCTGGATTTACTGAGAGGGTCGACCCAAGAAGAAGTTGAGTCGACCCAAGTAAACCTTGAGTCGACCCAAGGAAAGGTTGAGTCGACCCAAGGCAACAGAAGGCTGAATTTCAAGTTTCTGTGTTTTCTGAGAGGGTCGACCCAAGAAATGGTTGAGTCGACCCAAGTAAAGGTTGGGTCGACCCAAGGACAGGTTGAGCCGACCCAAACACGGGCTGAACATAACGGCTAGTTGTGCAGAAATGCTTTTTGGACTCCCAACGGCTATAAACGGCTAGTTTCTTCAATCCAACGGTCAGAAAGGACTATTTGGAGGTTGGAGAAGTATTTAAGAGGGAGTATTCATCAGAGGAAGCAAGCTTTGGGGAAAATACATCAAGTGCATTCAAGAGAGAACCCTAGCAAGACAAGCTTCATCAAGAGCTTCATTCAAGAATCAAAGAAAGGGATTGAGCAGATTCAAAGAGGCATTAAGAGCTCCTTCCCCCATTGAAGAGTGAAGCTTCATTGACCAAGAAGAGCAAAGCGACTTCAAAGCGATAATTTCTGTCTAACTCTTCTTGTTGTTCATATTGCTTTATATGCTCATCTAGGAGTTTAAATCTTTTCTTTTCATTTGTTTAAACACTTTGTAAAGGTTCGTTGGTAAGCCCGCAAAACCAACAAAGGTTTTTGGTGAACCCGGAAAACCAAAGTTGTATAGGTTCGTTGGTGAGCCCGCAAAACCAACAAGGTTCGTTGGTGAGCCCGCAAAACCAACAAAGGTTTTTGGTGAACCCGGAAAACCAAAGTACAAAGGTTCGTTGGTGAGCCCGCAAAACCAACAAAGATTTTTGGTGAACCCGGAAAAACAAAGTGTATAGGTTCGTTGGTGAGCCCGTAAAACCAACAAAGGTTCTTGGTGAGCCCGGAAAACCAAGTGTATAGGTTCGTTGGTGAGCCCGTAAAACCAACAAGGTTTTTGGATTGTGAGCCCGGAAAATAATCCAACTGTAATCCGCAAGATTATAGTGAATTCCCAAGGGTACGCTTGGGGAGTGGACGTAGGTGCTAAGGAGAGCACCGAACCACTATATATTGGTGTGTTTGCATTGTGTTTGTGCTTTCATTTTCTCTTGCTTTATCTTCTCTTCTTGCATTAGATTAACTCACTTAAATAACCTAAGAGAGCATCCATCGCACTTAATTAAGAAAGTTTTAAAAGTACCAAAAATTTAGAAGAAACCAATTCACCCCCCCCCCTCTTGGATTGTCACCTTGGGCAACAAGTGGTATCAGAGCAAGGTGCTCTAATAGTACCCATTGATCTCACAATCAAGAGTTAAAGATCATGACAACCCAAGTGGGATGTTCTATAGGAGAGGGACAATTAATTGATAGACCACCTCTATTTAATGGCACAAACTACACTTATTGGAAAGCTAGAATGAGGATATTCATTCAAGCTTCAAACTATGAATTATGGTACATCATTACTAGAGGCCCTCACTCACTCTCTCACACTATTAATGAAAAAGACTTAGCACAATTGAATGCTAATGCTATGAACATACTATATTGTGCTATCCATGAAACTGAATTTAATAAAATCTCTGCATGTTTATCTGCTAAGGAAATCTGGGATACTTTAGAAAATATTTATGACAATATTCTGTTTAGCTCACATATGCTTCAATTACATACTAACAGTGAGCCTGCAGAAAACGATGTTGAATCTCCCAATCCGGAAGAAAGAACAACAAATGAAGAATTCGGTGATGAAAACAAGGATCCATACCCAAACACCGAAAAATTCAAAAGCTTCCTAAAGACAAAGAAGAAGAGGAAGCAAGAAGAAAGTAAGAAAGAGATAAAAAGGAAGAAAGCCTTGACCAAGGAAGAGTCAAGCAAGAAAATAAAAGTTAGGAGCAACAATGATGATACTAGCTCCAAAGAAATACAAGGGGTAACTAACTTGTGCTTTATGGCACAAGAAGATAAGGTACAATCTGAATCTACTCTTACATCAAATGATTTTCAAGAAGAATTTTCTTATGATGAATTATTAAATGCTTTTCATGAATTGTATTGTGAATGTAGAAAACTAGCTATGAAGAATAAAAATTCTAAGAAACTAAATCTAAAAATTTCAAAAGAAAGAAATTCTTTTGGTGAAATACAAGACAAACTAAATTCTGAAAATGAAAGCTTAAGGTTAAATTCAGAACAATTGATTCAGAAAAATCAGAATTTAATTAAAGAAAATCAAAACCTAAATGAAGAAATCAACCAATTAAAATCTTTTATTAACAAATCCACTGTAAGTTCAGAAAAATTAAAAACGATGTTTGAAAGCCAACATGCTGTTTTTGATAAATCAAGACTTGGCTGGATTCCTTTGCTCAATAATAAAACCCTAAAGAAAAAGGTTATCAATTTGCCAAGCAAACCATCAAATAAGATAACTTATTTCAAATATAAAAAGATTGGGCATAAAAACTTTACTTATGGTTCTAATTCGAATAAATCAAATGGTAAAGTTATTACGATTAAACAAATTTGGATTCCAAAAGGAACCATATGCACTAACCCTCAAGGACCCAAGCAAGCTTGGGTACCCAAAATGAAAAATATGAGGGTATAGATGTAGGTGTGCCAAGCTACCCATGGAACAAATGAAATTTTCATACAAATGGATGCATTGACACATAATTAAAGATAAGTCTCATTTTATTCATTAAATTTAGTATAAGGTTTAACATTCTACTTCGTGTATTGAAATTATCTTTTTTATGAAATTACGATACTCTCTGCATCAAAGTTTTTAAATGCCTCATATGTTAAATTTTATCTCAACGAGTTTAGCATGAAACTTTCTAGTGCTTGCATCATGATAAGAAAACAATGAATGGATATATATATAACCTTCTTCTTCAAGTTTACAAAAATCTAAATTTCCTCTCTAGTATAAACACTTGATGCTGATTTCATACCTTCATGTTAAAACTTTATTGAGCATAATACTTATGAAATCTTATTTCATTATTTATGAAGGTATGAGTATAATTTATCATAATATCACTCATTCCTTATGTGATTATTTGAAATATATTATGATTTACTCTATAAGTCGCATGTATGCATCATATGTTTCAATCATAAATGATTAATGTGTCGTGATCATAATGAAAATTCTACTAAAAAGTTTTATAACAATGATTTTTTTTTTTAGTAATTCTCAAGACTATTCAAAAAATCTAAGATTAATAAATCTGATCTTTAAAGTGTCTCATTTAGTATAATCACTGTATCCTTGATTGAATGATTAATATCCTTACATAAAATTATCTCGAATTCTATTGATTAATGTTAACACGTCATGTTTAATCTGAGCATAAAAATATTCTAAAAGTATGAATATTAATTCCTTTGAACCATCTCCCATAAGTCAAATATAAAATCTTAATTAATCTAAAAGAAAATTGCCTATCTCTCTAAAACAAGATTATTTGTATTGAAAGCCGAATCATAACCAGAATTTTGATAGAAACAACTATTTAAAATAACTTGATTAAAACTTAACTGGTATATTTTATTGATAATTATTTTAGGCAAATAGAATCTAAGCTAAATTGCTTCTGAAAATAAAAAAAAATTGGTTTGACTTTGATAAATCTTCCTATTGCCTCACATGGGTGTCCTTGAACCATATTATTTAATAAAATTATCTCTTTAGTTCAAGTGACTTGTGCTTGCTTATATTTAGACAATCTCTTGAGTAAAGTGACTTAATATTCAATTATTGTCATATCTTATGTTGAGTCATCTAGCTAAAGAAATATATTGTATGAATGTTTTGTATCTTGAAGAAACTAATGACTTTCCTTCAAGAAAGAAAAAGAGTTTATTAATGATACAGGATTTATGAGCAAGAAATTTCAACTTGAAGGACACCTTGATGAAAGATACAATAAACATTCCTTTGCAAACAAAAAAGGAGAGAGATTTTCTTCAGCCAAGGGTGTAAAGAATCTAAAAGGTATTTGGCTTGAAGAATGCTAAATACACTGGTAATCTAAACTCTTCTCTTGTGAGTTAGTTGAGCAAAATCAATAATCTGAAATTATATGGTAGCATGATTAAACCTTTAATTGCTGATCATCTTGATATCATGCTTCATTCTCATGCTAGTGATGATTGTTTCATGGTGTGATTAAATTGAAGTTTACTTTTTCCTATATAATGCATAACCATGAAATACACAAGTTTATGCCTCAAATCTCTAATTCAAAATAACTTGTGATAAGCTATGAATCATTGGGCATAATGAAAATGCTGTTTGCATGATATATATTTATATGCAGCATATTAGATTAATTCTTTATTCTGCTCTTTCATGTAACTACTTGAAAATAACAAAAAGAGAGAGAGGTAAAGAAAAGAAAATGGATATTATTCAAGAGAAGTAAAATCTAAGTAAAGGCAAATACTTCAATCTTAAGAAAAAGCAAAACAAGCATAATACATTCGGCACATTTGTGAGACTAATATGAACATTCCTTTGGAAGAGATAAAATCCGTAATTAATTACAGGAAAAGGTTGAAGTGAACATTTTAAACCTTCTATATTGCTCATCATAGGGATGGTGCCAATGGGGAGGCTAGTGGTAGTACCCGGCACTATTTGACCCAACTATTCGGTGCAGGGCATATTAGGGACGGCACAAGAGGGAGGCTAGTGGTAGTACCTCGTGCCCCTTCCAACTCCACCGGATAGGGAGCAAATAGAATATAGAGCATAGAAAAGTAAAACCGAAAAATAAATGAAGATAATCAAAATGTTCATTGAATGGTTAAAGAAAGAAATTAAAAATTTGGGGAATGAATGATAAATAAATAAAAATATATAAGAAGGTTGTGAAAAATCAAATGAAGTTTGAATCACTTGAAAACACACCTTAAGGATAAAATCAGTGCTAAATTGTATTTAAATAAAGGAAATTTTATTTGAAAAGAATTGATTTTGATCCATGACATGCTTGTTATGTTTTGCATATTTTGAATTATGTGTTTTCAATATTCAAATAGCAAAGATCTTTCCTAGATATAACTTGTAATGCTTCATGCCTATAAATTTTGATTGAAACATGTTATTACCAACAACAACATCATTTTGTTTTAATGAATATATTTTGAAAAATAAAAAAAAATTATTTGAATTTGCAAATTAGGCAAAATGGATTGATTCTGACATATCTTTTATCTTGCCTAACATTAGTACATAATATCCTCCAATTTGTACCAAAATTCAATATGAATTACAAAGACTCTGGATGTGCTCTAATGTTCTTGAAATATGTGTCTTCAATCTTAATAATTTAAGATGAGCTACAATGTAGAAGATGCATATCTCAAATTATAATCCTGAAAGGCTCCTTGAAAATTTTTATGAAATTCAGAATCTGATGTTGTATAAAAGCTTAAACTTAATTTAAAAATGCCTCTATCATTATATTTTTGTAACCTTCATTATATGCTTCAATGATTGCATCATTTTGGGGAATAACTCAATATGAATTTCTAGATAAAATTACAGCTTAAGAAAAATAGAATAATTCTGATGCCTTGATTGCTTGCCCTGATACGCATCTGAAACATATCATTTCTTATCTTCAAAGTGTACTAATATTGGTCTGAATGATGTGTCTTTTGATGATCTTGATTGCAAACAAATATTTTTTAATATATGATTTTATTTTGATATTGAAAAGATTTATTGTGCTTCATATATACATTGCTGAAAAACCTTGATTAAGAAATTGAGTTCTATAAATACATATACTTCAATGGTCATCTATATATTTTTTTTCCTCTCCTACATTGTTAAAGACTTTCATCAAAATATATATGTATATATATTATTAAAAGAGTGAATGATCTCAAGTCTAGAAATATTTCAGCTCACTCAAATGATTCTTAAAAGAAAGAAAATGTAAATGCTTTTGAAAGAATTTGAGCTTCAAATGAATCATTTTCTGATTAATATTTCAGTACATTTTCTCAAAGATTAAGAGGAAGCATAACTTGTTCTTAAAAGATTAAAAAGAGTGATTGCTATAAATTTTGAATAACTCTAGATCACTCTACATTCTTGATATCATAAAGTTTCAGTTTTATTCACGTTTATCATTAAAATCTGAAATTCAACAAAAGAAAAGAAAGTTTAAAAGAAAATGCATCTTTTGAGGGGGAGCTTTAAATACTCAATCTCTTTATTGAAAATTATCTTCAAACTCTAAACTCTCAAATGGAATGATTAATTGAGGGGGAGAAAGAAAATTTCAGAGGGAGAGATCATATAGAACTTAATCATGTAAATTCACAACTAAAGATGAGAGAAAGAATACCAAATGTAAAGTGGTATTAAACTCTGTGCTTCATTGAATATCTTTTGAAAGTTGGATTTTCATCTGTACTTAATTGGTAAATCACTTGTTTTGAAAACTAAGTGAAAAGGATTCCATTTGTCTTAGTATTGGAAATTTACTTTGGAATCTACTAATGAGCTCTTATTGGCTTGCACTTTAGCGTTTCAATCATGAGCCAATTCATTTTAATTGATTTTGATGTTATGATCTTTAAAGGAGTAAAAGAAAGTCCTTAAGAGAGCTCTAAAAGAACTTTCAAAGCCTTGAATTTTATGTATCCTACACTACATAAATTCATGTTTTGGTATCTATGCCCCAATACTTTTATTTGGATTTTCATCCGTGCCTTTCTTTGAATATTATTCTTGATACTCCTTGAAATAACTTGAAAAAGATTCCATCTACACTTGATTTCAAAACTATCTTTGGAATCTACATTTAGAGATCACTTCTGGCTTACATTCTAAATATCTCATTCCTAAAGCCAAACACATAGAAATAAGATATCATTTTATTAGGGATCATGTGCAAAATGGAAACATATGAGCATATATGTACTGAAAAACAATTAGCTCACATATTCACAAAACCCTTGAGTTAAGATAGAGTCTGCACGCTAAGGAGGAAATTAGGCATATGTGATCCTTTTTATTGAAGAGATATAAAAGGGAGCAAGCAATCTCATGATACATTCCCCCATTTCTAAAAACCCATGAAACATGAGTCAAACTTGTTATCTATAGATTCCTTACTCATGTATCATTGTCCCATAAAGAGTTTATAAGGATTGGAAGCAAGGAAAACATTTTAGAAGCAAAACGGAAGAGAAAAGAAAAATTCTGCACTTGGGTCAACCCAACCCAGAATAGGGTCGACCCAACGTTGAGTCGACCCAAGAAATTTCTTGAGTCGACCCAACGTCGGGACCCCACTGTTAAAAGGGGGACCCGTGAGCTATCTAGGGCACTGTTTACCCTTTGTCCTCTTCCGAAAATCCTATTTCCCACTCTCAATTAGAGTCTCCCTAGGCTGATCTTAGCATCTATATTTAGAGCCTAGGCTAGAAATCTAGTTCTCGTATGTATCTTGCCTTTTCTCATATATATCTTGCTTTTTCCCTTATGAATCTTGTCTTTCCCTTATATCTTTAAATCTTGATTGTGGAACATTGTACTTTTCATCATTTTGAGCATTAATATATGAAAATGTTCCTATTTTGATCAATGAAGTCTGAAGTTTGTTCTTTATTGCATCTTTTCCCATATATATGTTTTTGATGATAACAAAAAGGGGGAGAAGAGAAGGAAAGAGTATATAAAGGAGAAGAGAAGGAAAGAGTATATAAAAGAGAAGAGAAGGAAAGAGTATATAAAGGGAGAAGAGGAAAGAGTATATAAAGGAGAAGAGAAGGAAAGAGTATATAAAAGAGAAGAGAAGGAAAGAGTATATAAAGGGAGAAGAAAAGAGTATATAAAGGGGGAGACGAAAAGATAGAGTATTCACTCTAAGAAAAGAAAGAGTATTTCATTTGAGAAGAAAGAGTATTACTTTTGTGAGAAAGAGTGAGTAAAGAAGTTATGAAAAGAAAAGAGAAATAAATGGGCAAACAAATTGAAAATCATATAAGAAAGCTTACATATCTAAGGGGGAGCAATTTGTAACAATGAAAATCATCAAATCAAAAATTTCTATCATAATTCAGAATTTGGCACATATAAATTCAGAATTTGGCACGCTCCTTTCTCACCTCGATACATAAGCTGAAACTCTTATTTTATCTCAAATTTTTGAAGTTTCATTGCTAATGAATTATAAATGAAAGGGGGAGCCATTCAAAAAAATCAAATTGGCAAATTTTGAATGATATAGGGGGAGATTTCACTTATATATATGAAAAGCTGAAATTCTGAAATTCAATCCCTTTTATAAACTGATTTTAAAGACAAGTATCAATAGGCTTATACTCTTTATTTTGTAATCATCAAAAAGGGGGAGATTGAGGATGATAGTGTTATTTTGATGATTAACAAGCAATTCTCTAGAGTATGCTATAAGTTAAAATTGATACTTCATTTATAAGTTCATTGCTCTCAGTACATTTGCTTAATTGGAAATATATATATGGTCTTGTTCATTTGGATGAATCTAACCTTGAGAATGCAGCAAAGTGTGGATTGAGTCGACCCATAGGTTGATTGGGTCGACCCCGGCACATCGAGGAATCATCTGGCACACTCCTGCAAAAACAGCACAAATGAACAGTGAGTTGGGTCGACCCAAGGTAAGCAAGAGTCGACCCAACCTCCAAAGAACCTCAAAATGCAAAGGAAGAATGCTCTCTGGATTTACTGAGAGGGTCGACCCAAGAAGAAGTTGAGTCGACCCAAGTAAACCTTGAGTCGACCCAAGGAAAGGTTGAGTCGACCCAAGGCAACAGAAGGCTGAATTTCAAGTTTCTGTATTTTCTGAGAGGGTCGACCCAAGAAATGGTTGAGTCGACCCAAGTAAAGGTTGGGTCGACCCAAGGACAGGTTGAGCCGACCCAAACACGGGCTGAACATAACGGCTAGTTGTGCAGAAATGCTTTTTGGACTCCCAACGGCTATAAACGGCTAGTTTCTTCAATCCAACGGTCAGAAAGGACTATTTGGAGGTTGGAGAAGTATTTAAGAGGGAGTATTCATCAGAGGAAGCAAGCTTTGGGAAAAATACATCAAGTGCATTCAAGAGAGAACCCTAGCAAGACAAGCTTCATCAAGAGCTTCATTCAAGAATCAAAGAAAGGGATTGAGCAGATTCAAAGAGGCATTAAGAGCTCCTTCCCCCATTGAAGAGTGAAGCTTCCTTGACCAAGAAGAGCAAAGCGACTTCAAAGCGATAATTTCTTTCTAACTCTTCTTGTTGTTCATATTGCTTTATATGCTCATCTAGGAGTTTAAATCTTTTCTTTTCATTTGTTTAAACACTTTGTAAAGGTTCGTTGGTAAGCCCGCAAAACCAACAAAGGTTCGTTGGTAAGCCCGCAAAACCAACAAAGGTTTTTGGTGAACCCGGAAAACCAAAGTTGTATAGGTTCGTTGGTGAGCCCGCAAAACCAACAAGGTTCGTTGGTGAGCCCGCAAAACCAACAAAGGTTTTTGGTGAACCCGGAAAACCAAAGTACAAAGGTTCGTTGGTGAGCCCGCAAAACCAACAAAGGTTTTTGGTGAACCCGGAAAACCAAAGTGTATAGGTTCGTTGGTGAGCCCGTAAAACCAACAAAGGTTCTTGGTGAGCCCGGAAAACCAAGTGTATAGGTTCGTTGGTGAGCCCGTAAAACCAACAAGGTTTTTGGATTGTGAGCCCGGAAAATAATCCAACTGTAATCCGCAAGATTATAGTGAATTCCCAAGGGTACGCTTGGGGAGTGGACGTAGGTGCTAAGGAGAGCACCGAACCACTATATATTGGTGTGTTTGCATTGTGTTTGTGCTTTCATTTTCTCTTGCTTTATCTTCTCTTCTTGCATTAGATTAACTCACTTAAATAACCTAAGAGAGCATCCATCGCACTTAATTAAGAAAGTTTTAAAAGTACCAAAAATTTAGAAGAAACCAATTCACCCCCCCTCTTGGATTGTCACCTTGGGCAACAGTCCCTTTACTCTGGTTGTTCCACTTTTACCGACAAGATGCTAGAAAAATAAGCTAGTTATTCCTACGAAAGAATGGCTATTTTGGAAAATTAATTAGAGCTACTTTTTCCACTTGGAAAGAATTTGATATGATGGAGTTGTTTATTCCAAAGTAAACTGGGTTAGAAGTTAACCTATTTACTCTAGGCTAATTTACTCCACAGCCAGGCGCACACTTGAGAAATATAACATGGGAACAATGTCAGTTTCTTGTATATATGTCATTGATATTGCAAGATGCGTACGCACTGTGAATCACGAGTTGGTGTTGTCATGTGATAAGATAAAATTGATCAAAAAATTGGTAAATAAGATTTTAGACTTGATAACTCCAATGTAGTTTTGCCAAAAGCAGGAGACATGATAATGATAACATCTTGATTCACTGGTTTAAAAATTTAAGGGGTAGTATTATGTGTCCTAAGTTTTCATGTATCAGACATGTTGAAACCTAAAATCTGGAACATTAGAACAAAAGTGCAAACCAATTGTGTATTACTTGGGTAGTGTTCGAATTATCCCTCTATTCCCTCTAGTTCACAAAAAGAAAATAATGATATTAATACCAATCATGGCTTTTCCCTTAAAACCGAGAAGACATTTAATCAAAGTGCATATAGGATTTGAATTTGGTGCGCCAAAAGCAATACAACATTAAGAAGACAGTTGAGGGAGAAATGACCATAGAGAAGCTAGTTATCTAGATATGTTTGGTGTTATGGAGTGGCCCAACAACCTATTTGAAATGTTCTGTATCAACAATTTGACATTTAGAGCCAAAGGCGTGGCATATGGTAGGTCAGGCCATATCTGTGTCCAGCCCAATAGGGCTAAGTTACCTATAAAAACAAAAGACGCATCATTAAACATAGCTTAGATCCAAAGCATGTGTCAACCTACCAACCCAAAAGGTAAAGGGCTTCAATAAACAATTTTTTCTACATTCAAGTAAATATTAGTGCATAAAGATCTTTTGTTTAGTTTTCTCTTTTTATTTATATTTATTTATATATAAAGCCATAAAGGCTGGATAAGCAGGTTCATAATCAGCCAGAAGAAAGCTCTACAATTCCTAGGATTACCTTGCCAACTGAAAAAAAAGTCTATATATTATTGGGGTTATGTTGTAGTTAGATATTGTTTCATTGGACAGATTTGTTTTCTGGTAGTCAAGATTTCATGTGGTACATAATGAGTTAATAACGATGTAGTACCATAGAGATCACACCTTCATTAACAATTTGTGGTGGTTCAAGGAGTCACCTTTAACATTTATGGAAGGGATGTATTTTGTTTTATAAAAGCAGTGCGTTTTTGGAGATCTTACTGTAACACCCAGGCCAACTAATAAGGAACTGGGCCTAGTCCACTTGACCGACCCAGGTGTAAGAGTTGGAGTATGGGACGGGAAAAAAAATGATAGAAACTTGTTCGACTTGTAGTAGGAGAAGAAAAAAAAAAGAATAGAGCCATGTTCGACTTGGAGTAGGAAATAGACTCCTCTTCCATCCCGATTTTCTACAGAAGCTACGAAAGCTAGCCTCCAATGACTATTTAAAGACCCTCACACCCCCTTTCGCCTCACTGCCAATAGATTTTGCGAATCACCACCACTAGATTACCATTGGTTCCTTCTCCTTCTCCTCTTGACTTTTAACGGTCTTGGCTCACGATGCTCACCAGCGATTTCAGTTGAGCGCTCGCTACAATTCCAAGAGGAATTGTTGAAATTATTTGGATCTATAGTTTAGTTTTGCTCGCAAGGTAAGTAATGTTCTACTTTTCTAAATTTTTCATTGATATAATACTATTTTTAACATAAAATAAATAGTTAAATCGATTTATACATGGTTTATGAATTTTATGAGATTTTGTTTGAATGAAAAGTAGTCATGTCATTTCAAAATAATATGTTTTAGACTATTATCTATGCCCCAATACTTTTATTTGGATTTTCATCCGTGCCTTTCTTTGAATATTATTCTTGATACTCCTTGAAATAACTTGAAAAAGATTCCATCTACACTTGATTTCAAAACTATCTTTGGAATCTACATTTAGAGATCACTTCTGGCTTACATTCTAAATATCTCATTCCTAAAGCCAAACACATAGAAATAAGATATCATTTTATTAGGGATCATGTGCAAAATGGAAACATATGAGCATATATGTACTGAAAAACAATTAGCTCACATATTCACAAAACCCTTGAGTTAAGATAGAGTCTGCACGCTAAGGAGGAAATTAGGCATATGTGATCCTTTTTATTGAAGAGATATAAAAGGGAGCAAGCAATCTCATGATACATTCCCCCATTTCTAAAAACCCATGAAACATGAGTCAAACTTGTTATCTATAGATTCCTTACTCATGTATCATTGTCCCATAAAGAGTTTATAAGGATTGGAAGCAAGGAAAACATTTTAGAAGCAAAACGGAAGAGAAAAGAAAAATTCTGCACTTGGGTCAACCCAACCCAGAATAGGGTCGACCCAACGTTGAGTCGACCCAAGAAATTTCTTGAGTCGACCCAACGTCGGGACCCCACTGTTAAAAGGGGGACCCGTGAGCTATCTAGGGCACTGTTTACCCTTTGTCCTCTTCCGAAAATCCTATTTCCCACTCTCAATTAGAGTCTCCCTAGGCTGATCTTAGCATCTATATTTAGAGCCTAGGCTAGAAATCTAGTTCTCGTATGTATCTTGCCTTTTCTCATATATATCTTGCTTTTTCCCTTATGAATCTTGTCTTTCCCTTATATCTTTAAATCTTGATTGTGGAACATTGTACTTTTCATCATTTTGAGCATTAATATATGAAAATGTTCCTATTTTGATCAATGAAGTCTGAAGTTTGTTCTTTATTGCATCTTTTCCCATATATATGTTTTTGATGATAACAAAAAGGGGGAGAAGAGAAGGAAAGAGTATATAAAGGAGAAGAGAAGGAAAGAGTATATAAAAGAGAAGAGAAGGAAAGAGTATATAAAGGGAGAAGAGGAAAGAGTATATAAAGGAGAAGAGAAGGAAAGAGTATATAAAAGAGAAGAGAAGGAAAGAGTATATAAAGGGAGAAGAAAAGAGTATATAAAGGGGGAGACGAAAAGATAGAGTATTCACTCTAAGAAAAGAAAGAGTATTTCATTTGAGAAGAAAGAGTATTACTTTTGTGAGAAAGAGTGAGTAAAGAAGTTATGAAAAGAAAAGAGAAATAAATGGGCAAACAAATTGAAAATCATATAAGAAAGCTTACATATCTAAGGGGGAGCAATTTGTAACAATGAAAATCATCAAATCAAAAATTTCTATCATAATTCAGAATTTGGCACATATAAATTCAGAATTTGGCACGCTCCTTTCTCACCTCGATACATAAGCTGAAACTCTTATTTTATCTCAAATTTTTGAAGTTTCATTGCTAATGAATTATAAATGAAAGGGGGAGCCATTCAAAAAAATCAAATTGGCAAATTTTGAATGATATAGGGGGAGATTTCACTTATATATATGAAAAGCTGAAATTCTGAAATTCAATCCCTTTTATAAACTGATTTTAAAGACAAGTATCAATAGGCTTATACTCTTTATTTTGTAATCATCAAAAAGGGGGAGATTGAGGATGATAGTGTTATTTTGATGATTAACAAGCAATTCTCTAGAGTATGCTATAAGTTAAAATTGATACTTCATTTATAAGTTCATTGCTCTCAGTACATTTGCTTAATTGGAAATATATATATGGTCTTGTTCATTTGGATGAATCTAACCTTGAGAATGCAGCAAAGTGTGGATTGAGTCGACCCATAGGTTGATTGGGTCGACCCCGGCACATCGAGGAATCATCTGGCACACTCCTGCAAAAACAGCACAAATGAACAGTGAGTTGGGTCGACCCAAGGTAAGCAAGAGTCGACCCAACCTCCAAAGAACCTCAAAATGCAAAGGAAGAATGCTCTCTGGATTTACTGAGAGGGTCGACCCAAGAAGAAGTTGAGTCGACCCAAGTAAACCTTGAGTCGACCCAAGGAAAGGTTGAGTCGACCCAAGGCAACAGAAGGCTGAATTTCAAGTTTCTGTATTTTCTGAGAGGGTCGACCCAAGAAATGGTTGAGTCGACCCAAGTAAAGGTTGGGTCGACCCAAGGACAGGTTGAGCCGACCCAAACACGGGCTGAACATAACGGCTAGTTGTGCAGAAATGCTTTTTGGACTCCCAACGGCTATAAACGGCTAGTTTCTTCAATCCAACGGTCAGAAAGGACTATTTGGAGGTTGGAGAAGTATTTAAGAGGGAGTATTCATCAGAGGAAGCAAGCTTTGGGAAAAATACATCAAGTGCATTCAAGAGAGAACCCTAGCAAGACAAGCTTCATCAAGAGCTTCATTCAAGAATCAAAGAAAGGGATTGAGCAGATTCAAAGAGGCATTAAGAGCTCCTTCCCCCATTGAAGAGTGAAGCTTCCTTGACCAAGAAGAGCAAAGCGACTTCAAAGCGATAATTTCTTTCTAACTCTTCTTGTTGTTCATATTGCTTTATATGCTCATCTAGGAGTTTAAATCTTTTCTTTTCATTTGTTTAAACACTTTGTAAAGGTTCGTTGGTAAGCCCGCAAAACCAACAAAGGTTCGTTGGTAAGCCCGCAAAACCAACAAAGGTTTTTGGTGAACCCGGAAAACCAAAGTTGTATAGGTTCGTTGGTGAGCCCGCAAAACCAACAAGGTTCGTTGGTGAGCCCGCAAAACCAACAAAGGTTTTTGGTGAACCCGGAAAACCAAAGTACAAAGGTTCGTTGGTGAGCCCGCAAAACCAACAAAGGTTTTTGGTGAACCCGGAAAACCAAAGTGTATAGGTTCGTTGGTGAGCCCGTAAAACCAACAAAGGTTCTTGGTGAGCCCGGAAAACCAAGTGTATAGGTTCGTTGGTGAGCCCGTAAAACCAACAAGGTTTTTGGATTGTGAGCCCGGAAAATAATCCAACTGTAATCCGCAAGATTATAGTGAATTCCCAAGGGTACGCTTGGGGAGTGGACGTAGGTGCTAAGGAGAGCACCGAACCACTATATATTGGTGTGTTTGCATTGTGTTTGTGCTTTCATTTTCTCTTGCTTTATCTTCTCTTCTTGCATTAGATTAACTCACTTAAATAACCTAAGAGAGCATCCATCGCACTTAATTAAGAAAGTTTTAAAAGTACCAAAAATTTAGAAGAAACCAATTCACCCCCCCTCTTGGATTGTCACCTTGGGCAACAGTCCCTTTACTCTGGTTGTTCCACTTTTACCGACAAGATGCTAGAAAAATAAGCTAGTTATTCCTACGAAAGAATGGCTATTTTGGAAAATTAATTAGAGCTACTTTTTCCACTTGGAAAGAATTTGATATGATGGAGTTGTTTATTCCAAAGTAAACTGGGTTAGAAGTTAACCTATTTACTCTAGGCTAATTTACTCCACAGCCAGGCGCACACTTGAGAAATATAACATGGGAACAATGTCAGTTTCTTGTATATATGTCATTGATATTGCAAGATGCGTACGCACTGTGAATCACGAGTTGGTGTTGTCATGTGATAAGATAAAATTGATCAAAAAATTGGTAAATAAGATTTTAGACTTGATAACTCCAATGTAGTTTTGCCAAAAGCAGGAGACATGATAATGATAACATCTTGATTCACTGGTTTAAAAATTTAAGGGGTAGTATTATGTGTCCTAAGTTTTCATGTATCAGACATGTTGAAACCTAAAATCTGGAACATTAGAACAAAAGTGCAAACCAATTGTGTATTACTTGGGTAGTGTTCGAATTATCCCTCTATTCCCTCTAGTTCACAAAAAGAAAATAATGATATTAATACCAATCATGGCTTTTCCCTTAAAACCGAGAAGACATTTAATCAAAGTGCATATAGGATTTGAATTTGGTGCGCCAAAAGCAATACAACATTAAGAAGACAGTTGAGGGAGAAATGACCATAGAGAAGCTAGTTATCTAGATATGTTTGGTGTTATGGAGTGGCCCAACAACCTATTTGAAATGTTCTGTATCAACAATTTGACATTTAGAGCCAAAGGCGTGGCATATGGTAGGTCAGGCCATATCTGTGTCCAGCCCAATAGGGCTAAGTTACCTATAAAAACAAAAGACGCATCATTAAACATAGCTTAGATCCAAAGCATGTGTCAACCTACCAACCCAAAAGGTAAAGGGCTTCAATAAACAATTTTTTCTACATTCAAGTAAATATTAGTGCATAAAGATCTTTTGTTTAGTTTTCTCTTTTTATTTATATTTATTTATATATAAAGCCATAAAGGCTGGATAAGCAGGTTCATAATCAGCCAGAAGAAAGCTCTACAATTCCTAGGATTACCTTGCCAACTGAAAAAAAAGTCTATATATTATTGGGGTTATGTTGTAGTTAGATATTGTTTCATTGGACAGATTTGTTTTCTGGTAGTCAAGATTTCATGTGGTACATAATGAGTTAATAACGATGTAGTACCATAGAGATCACACCTTCATTAACAATTTGTGGTGGTTCAAGGAGTCACCTTTAACATTTATGGAAGGGATGTATTTTGTTTTATAAAAGCAGTGCGTTTTTGGAGATCTTACTGTAACACCCAGGCCAACTAATAAGGAACTGGGCCTAGTCCACTTGACCGACCCAGGTGTAAGAGTTGGAGTATGGGACGGGAAAAAAAATGATAGAAACTTGTTCGACTTGTAGTAGGAGAAGAAAAAAAAAAGAATAGAGCCATGTTCGACTTGGAGTAGGAAATAGACTCCTCTTCCATCCCGATTTTCTACAGAAGCTACGAAAGCTAGCCTCCAATGACTATTTAAAGACCCTCACACCCCCTTTCGCCTCACTGCCAATAGATTTTGCGAATCACCACCACTAGATTACCATTGGTTCCTTCTCCTTCTCCTCTTGACTTTTAACGGTCTTGGCTCACGATGCTCACCAGCGATTTCAGTTGAGCGCTCGCTACAATTCCAAGAGGAATTGTTGAAATTATTTGGATCTATAGTTTAGTTTTGCTCGCAAGGTAAGTAATGTTCTACTTTTCTAAATTTTTCATTGATATAATACTATTTTTAACATAAAATAAATAGTTAAATCGATTTATACATGGTTTATGAATTTTATGAGATTTTGTTTGAATGAAAAGTAGTCATGTCATTTCAAAATAATATGTTTTAGACTATTATATTATTTATTGATCTTACATCATATATGCATATTTTGGTTGGAATTTGGACTACATGTTATTCTAAAAAAAAAGAATAATGATATGTATCAAATTTGAACTTTCGATCTGACTATATTTTGGACCCTACCAATTAGGGGTTATGCATTAGCACTTTGATTATTGTTGAGCTCATTGATTCTGGTTCTGGCCCCACCACAAGATATAAATGTGGTATTCTGGCCCACTTCACATAATATAAGTACGGTATTCTGGCTAACTCTGCAAGGTATAAGTGCAATTCTGTTTCTGGCCTAGCCACAAGGTATAAGTGTAGCCACAGTCAAAGGCTATTAGGTTAAATATGATTTATTTCGAATCAGATTTATGATTACGTATATGAATATTTGAAAGGTAAGAAGAGTTTTAATGGATTTGTGTTTTAAAGCAGAATTGGTTGTCTTTACATTGATTGTGGTAATTTGTGTTTCACTGTTGTATCTTATGAAATTGCATGAATTATCTAGTTAATGTATTCATTACTTACTGGATTGTCAAGCTCATTATTTTATATCTTACTGTTTTTACAGATTTGAGAACTAACATAGCATAGGATTATGATTGGGAGAGTGACTAGAGGCTAAATTTGATATCTTTAATTTAGACCAGGATTTGACTAAAGTTTGATGGAAGATTTTTTGCTCTGCAAGGTATAAGTGCAATTCTGTTTCTGGCCTAGCCACAAGGTATAAGTGTAGCCATAGTCAAAGGCTATTAGGTTAAATATGATTTCTTTTGAATCGAATTTATGATTACGTATATGAATATTTGAAAGGTAAGAGTTTTAATTAATTTGTGTTTTAAAGCAAAATTGGTTGTCTTTACATTGATTGTGGTAATTTGTGTTTCACTATTGTATCTTATGAAATTGCATGAATTATCTAGTTAAGGTATTCATTACTTACTGGATTGTCAAGCTCATTATTCTATATCTTACTGTTTTTACAGATTTGAGAACTAACATAACATAGGATTATGATTGGGAGAGTGACTAGAGGCTAAATTTGATATCTTTAATTTAGACCAGGATTTGACTAAAGTTTGATGTAAGGTTTTTTGAATATTGTTGGTTCTATGAGATATTAAAATTTGATTCTAGATATTTAAACTAAAATTTGAACATTGATTCTTTAAATTTATTCCAGTGCTTGTTTATGATATAATGTTGAAATACCTTGCATGCTTGTGGGAAGAGTTCCCTATGAGTATGCGGCAGTTGTCACAATCTCTGGCTCGTGATCTCAGGTCGGGGGCGTGACACTTACCTAGTATTTTAATAACTAACATTTTGGCAAATAGTATTTAGCAACCCTTTTGAAATATTTAAGAGATCTATCAATTGTTTATTTATGTTTTCTCCTATCTCTGGCTCTCATGTCCAATAATTCTAAGTGGCATTTCCTCTTTATTTTTTTGCACATTCTCATGCCCACTCCTTGGCCTTTTCTCACCATAAGATCTTTACGAGGAGTTTTTTTTATTTATTTAAATATTAGTTCAGACCTCTTTCTTCCACTTTTATTCCCTTTCACTAGTCTCAACATTGCACCAAATGACTAATGAGCCATTGGAATGATCTTCCTAGTGTGCTGAGTAATATAATAATGGATAATTAGTTTAAGAAGAGAAGAAATGAAGGACTAGGTTTGATAAAATGTGCAAAATGCTCATCAAGATTGTAGCTCAGGGTATGTATATATAATAGTGGATCATCATGGTTAGAGTACCACCAAGAAGAAACAAAACAATATCCTAGACCGATGCTGCATATGTACAGACATAGTTATGAGTTGCTGCTTCATAACAAGTAATCAAAATTTCATGCAAAGGGCCGAGGCCACAAGCAAATTTCTTCAGTTTTTAACTTGAGGTGCAGTTAACTTAAAATATATTTTGAAAGCTAGCCAATATACATTTACAACACCAACAACCATATGAGTATACCACTATTTAAAAGGTGCACATGTATGCAAATATACGTGTACAGTACAAATGCATATTTACAATAACAGATGGCTAAAATCACAGCACACATACAAAATAGAGGCTATTCTACTAAATATATAAATTGAACAAGAACAAAGAATGTTTGGAACATGATGAGAACATATGATCAACTACTCTTCATTGAAGAATTGACATACACAATAGATGAATGAAAATATTTGACATGGGTGTGCTAAGGATGACGGACAGTGGAAATGCACAGACTTGATACGTAATATAATGCTTTAATTTATATTCATTTCTTACTGAATCAATCAATATGGGCAAGAAAATGAAAAGAGTGCGAAAGGACTGATAGAAAGTTAACAATAAGAAAAAAGCATCCTTTAGAAAATGACGTTGAGATTCTGAGAAAAAAGTTGGTTGTAAAGACCTGAATGTATATATCAATTTCTGCTACAGTTGGTCGATACCCTCCTCCCCATCTTCCTAAGATCCACCGTCGAACTTTTTCCTGAAAGTACCAACTTAAAATTAGCACATAGTGACAAAGACAGAGATTAACCATTATCATTAAAAACAAAGACAATTGCAAAGCTAAAATAGGTTCTGAAGTCATAAAATCTTTGAAAGAATAATGTACCCGTAACCAAAAAAAAAAACTGATGTAACACATGAACACCTATATGAAACAGTAATAACATGAACAACCTGAGGGGTTGTGCAACAGTAATATTTCGCCAATTGAAAGATCAAAAATTAGAAGGGAAAGGAAAGGGAGAAAGAAATACTGCTATTGTTGTATAGGTTGAAGATTCATATAAATTCTTGAATTGAATTTTTGGAGCACGTCATCAAAATTCAATCTTCTAGTCCCTTTTCACAAAAGGAGTTTTAGTGTATCCATTCACTACTCGGAATCTAATACTAGTTTTCAATTCCAAAGAAAAGATAAACCATTGTAATTGAATCCTCTCGATTGTTCTTAAATAATAAAACTATTTTAGAAGTTTGTAGTTGTCAACAAATATCACTCTATTCGAAAGTAGTCTGCTACTTGTAAGAATTCTAGTTTAAGAAGCAAATGTTGGAATTTGAAAAGTTCAATAATCCGATGAATTCACTAGAGCAGTAAACCGAAAAATACACTAATAATAAGCTATTGCCCTTTATATTCTGTAAAATACAAGTCTATGGTATGATAAATAAGTATATGAAATCCAATTATCCGTGGAAAAAAAAAAATCTACATGAGGTGCATCACTTTAACATCCCCTATTCCTCAAAATCATGGCAGATCATACACCAAGAGTTTACGCACAAAAGCTTGTTACAATTTGAGTCTAATCCAGGCAGAATATTCTGTATTCTCTTTGAGGGCAACTCAAATTGTAACAAGCAACTTATGTGTCCACCATAAATCCTAATAAGAGTTTACCCAATATAATTCTAATAAGAGTCTGCATAAAAATATGAGCCTGCATAGAAATAAGATACTGAAGTCCTCAAAAAATTCTAATTCTATAGTCCACGAAATTCTATTCCTAGAGTCCACATGAAAATAAAATTCCCTTATTCTCAAATAAAATAAAATTTTCTAATTTCTATATTTGAACCTAATAGAAGTGTGCCTAGATTTCTTATATATGGACGGTCTTCCATCATGAGGTTATGTGATATATAATTCACAGTGGAGTGGCAGATTAAGTAGTAACCAATCTCCATCTGCTATAGGAGTTGATAAAATTTTAGATAGTATACCTGAATGATATTCCAGTTAACATTTGTTAAGAGATCAAGCAACAGAAGTGACAATGAAGCCAAACAAACTTTGTGGAGAAATGAGATATTGCATATCCATTTTACATAACATTGCCAACTCATGCCCCATTAACTTAAACTTTTGGATCAAGTGTTAGTTAGCAATCTAGCCTCAGCACTAAAGTGAAAGATTATATCTTTTTTTTTGTCCCTTCTATAAGATGAGGAATCCCCATGAAAACACAAACATATTACAATGTCTACCCCTAGGATTGCCGATGCATTTAGCATATATATAAGCATGAAGCTCTAGCAAGGAGGAAGTAAATAGGATTTGGTGAGTTATAAAGGATTGTTTGACTGAAATAAGGATGGATGATGGTAAAACATATTATAAACATGGAGCAGAAGAACAATATCAGTATGGGGAAATGAGGTGAAGAGAAAATATTCATGATTGCTCTTTTGAGCCCATAAATAGCACATTAAAAGTGGTAAGCAACAATTAGATCACTAAATAGATTAGGATAATCATTCCTGTGAAGCAGAAAAAATCACATTACAATTAATGGAAACACTTGCAAGAAGTTATGAGCAATTAGATGAGACTAATAGCATTCAGACAACACATTAGGCAAGTTTTATCTGGTAGACCAACTTGGATCATTCAGGTATGAATTTTTATAATTTGGTAATTTCTAGAGGTTCCAAAATAAAAAAAATTTAAAGCAATGCATAATATAACTTGTAATCCAGCTAGAATCCTAAAACAATAAGAGGCACAACACACAAGCTTATGATTATGAGGATGAGCAGCAGGATAAATCCCAGGCCCAACAATTAAGATCTTTAATTAAAAGACATGAAGAGACCAATGATCCATAAGTTTGAGATGTCAAATAATTATACAATACATTCCCAAGCAACATGTAGCTTGTGTACACAGTGCTAACATAAAAGCCAAAAAAGGACTACTTAGAAGATAAGCAGGAGTAGTGGGGTAACAAGAATGGAAACTACAGGATCTGAAGTCACTGTTACAAATGACTCTATGACACGAGTTGGATTGCAAGGAGTAGTGGGGTAACAAGAATGGAAACTACAGGATCTCAAGTCACTGTTACAAATGACTCTATGACACGAGTTGGATTGCAAAGAATTGCGATATTTAAGGATGATAGTTTATACAAAAAGTAACTTCTACAGAATAAGTGTATTGCATTAATAACCCATGTGTTAGAAATTGATACCAAAAAAAAACATGAAGATGCATAAAGGAACTTGGTGTTTTCTGCACAAGTAAACAGATGGTCAACTAGTTTAAACTCTTGCATTTTTAGCAAAAACTACTTGTATCTCATTCTACTGCACACATGCAGTTTATATATGCTTGAGAGCTCACAAGTTTATGGCTTTATCTGCATACAGAAAGGTTGTTGATTAAATTTTATACTTGAGTTGCGACCACAGAATCGAACCAAAGATATATAGAAGAGAAAGGTGTTGGACGAAGAGAAAGATTTAACTGTCAATATATGTAGCTCTCTGTTTACCATCCTTCATCTAAGTTATATATGTAGGATTTAAGAAGGCCAGTGTCACTGGTCAAAAAGTAGAGAAGGCAGTTTAGATACCTAACTTCAAGTTGTGACGTAAAATATCAATATATGAATTTGTAATCTACAGAGAAAGAAGCAGATAAAGAATCTTATCTTAATATATTAGACAAAGGTCCTCACATATTAAGAATGAAACAGAGTTGCACAGCCAGGGGATCTGTTAAGAAAAGGAAGGTGGCACTAAGAGATTTACAAGCCTTACAACTGGAATAGTTAGCAGGAAAAATACCTACATATATATATATATATATATATATATATATATATATATATATATATATATATATATATATACACACATATATGTATATTATATATGCACACAAACACACACATATATATAACCTTAGATCATAAAGAGCATAAAGTGAACTACATATTATCTCTATGTCAAAGAAGAGATTTTTCCTCAAAGAGAACAGGCCTAAATCATCTATGAGGAGAGATGAAACGACATGATATATTAATTGACCTAGCCATGCCAAACAGCATATTGCCTGTTATCAAGGATTTTAGTGATGTGCTTAAATGTTTTTTTTCAATTTAAAAATCAGGATTTCCTGTTATCAAGACTATCATTGCCTAAATTATCGAATCAAGTTACCTGGCCCTTCTTTTTGTATCTTTTTTTTATAAAATGCATTCCTTCCAGTGAAGTGGCCTGAAATTGTTTGTTTTGTAGTGTCATAGAACATTTATCTTTTCTATTAGAGGCATGGCACACTTATTGCCTTAATTAAAGTTGCTGCAAGCCATATATTCCATTTTTTTATTAGGCTTAATATTGTTATGGGTTCTGTACTGTCTTAGAGGTAACATTATAACTGCATAAACTGAAAACCTAAGTGGACAACCATGTAGTCATTTTTTTGAAAGAAGAAGAAGAAGAAGAAAGAGGAGGTGGAAGGCCCGGCTGAATACTGGAGTAAGGGCAGGATTGAACCCAATTCTCCAATATCAATACAAGAGAATTCACCAACCTGGCTAGTTGGCATTATCAGCAACCATGTACTTAGTTATCTTTTCATTTGGTAAAGTTTCATGTGCTAAAAAGGCGTCCCAATGCAAGAGGCTCTCACCACTACGGGGCTGAGGAGGGTCAGATGTACACAGACTTACCCCCACATATAGAGAGACTATTTTTATGTTTCGAACCCATAACACCCAGGTTAGAATGGAAGAGTCTTACCACTGTTCCTAGACCTGCCCTCTAAAGTTTAACGTGCTCCACTCTACATTTTTACAATGCCTAAATTGAACAAAATTCATTGCATAAGAAAGTAAGTTCTTGGAAAGTTTTTGCAGATTCAGAGAAGAAGATAAGGTAAGTATTGGTTTCACATAAAGGCAAAGTCTAAGAAATTAATATTGTAGAATCAGGTAGTAAATCATAACTATAAAACATGCTTCAAGTCATATGCTTATGCACATGCATTCATAGTCATGGAAACACATACAAATATCTCCGTGTAGTATAATATGCATGATTTCCAGAAAAACCTTCTAAATTCTGAAAACGTTCTAAATTCTATGTAGTACAATGCACATGCACACATACATATATATCTGGAAATTACAGTACATGAAAATTTCTTGGCACTCCTTGAAGTCTAGGTTGATTTATATAATCATAAACTGACCACAGACAAAATTTTGTTCCACATATTCTCTCATTCTATGGTATGCTACTTCGTGGACAAGTCAGCAATGAAAGTATTTCAATAAACTTCCAGTAGAAATAGGTTGCAAATGTCTGAACATGCATACAGTATTAAAATAAATTAATGCCTTGGCTCCACCTCAAACTCATGCAGATCTTTGCATAAGCATATCATTTATAGTAAAGGTATGCTGAACCGGCCCGTACCGGCCGGTTCAGCACATACCGTACTGGTACCACGGCCAACCAGTACGGTTCGGCTGTAGAAAATGGTTTCGGCCCCTATAGGGCCGGAACCGACCAGTTCCTGTTACATACTGGTGCGAACCAGTCCGATTCGCACTGGTACCACCTAGTACCGGCGCGGGGAAGAAGAAAGAAGAAGAAGAAGAAGAACAGAAAAAAGAGGAAGAAAGAGGAAGAAAGAAGAGGATGAAGAAGAGAAAGAGAAGAGAAGAAGAGAAAGAGGAGACTTACCGATACTAGGCCTCATCGGGGTGATCCTCATCGGGGCGATCCTCGTGGGCGCTTGCTCGTGGGAGAAGAGTGGAGGAGAGAGGAGAAGAAATGAGGAGGCTCGAAAAGAAGGAAGGAAATCCTGCACGGAAAATGCATTGCGCGGTTGCGGTTTTAAGTGGAGAAACGAGGAAAACGCGCAGAAATGCATTTCGCGCGCGTAGGGCTGCTCTCCCGCCCAATCCAGTTCGGTTCGATACGGTACCAGTACCGTACCAGTACCGATGCCCACCGGCATGTTGGTATGGTCAGTACGGCGGACCTTAATTTATACTCACTTTTCTCATACTTTCTATCCCTTTAAAAAGTTCACTTTGTTGCCATATTTAGCAATTGTAATCCTGTAAAATATGCTGCTATTTGCTTTTGGGAAAATAAAAAAGATGCCGTTATTTTATCTGTTCTTAATTTCACTTGCCAAATAGGAAGACAAATATGACACCATAATGGGAAATTTAAGTATACATCAAAAGAAAAGGGAGTTTTGGCAGCATGCAGATTAATAAATAGCAACAGAAAAGCTTACCATTTTTCCCATAACGCTCCAACATAATTGTTGTGAAACATTTCCTCATAGTCATTTCACAGAGATATGAAGGTATAGTAATAAAAATTAAGTTTTCCTCTTTTTTATGACATGTGGTCTAATACAAGCAGCGAGTGTTTTCCCTTACCAAAGGCATAAGATGATCAGGAAAGTTCCTTGATCAATTTAAGAACTGGGGTTCTTCTAAAATTTGTTGTCTAACTAGAGATCCTATCGTACTCTCTAATATTCTTCGCATGAAATTCTTGAATATCAACTATAATTCTTCATAATATTGGAGAACTTTTATGAGGTTACTCTATGACCTCTCTTTTCTGGCTATTAGACATAATCCAGTCCTTTTGTACCATCATTTTCATCCATGCTGAGGGATGTTTAAATGCACCAAAGTACTATACCTTGATAGCATGCTAGGATATCAGATTTCTCAGATTTCTAGCATGGAAATAACTGGCAGCTTAAGTTATGGGTTTGACAATGAAGCGAAGGGTAGGATAAACAGCAAATCATAACTATAAGATATTCAACAATCTCTAACTAAAAAATATTATATTGCAATTCTCATTTTGAGACGAAGTACCAAGTCTTGAAGTCATGGTACCAGCACCGATACTGATATCTTACCCATGGTTTGCGGAACTGTGCCGAACTAGCCGGTTCGGAGCATACCGAACCGGATCGGTCGGTTACCAGTATGGTTCCTTACATCAGTTTGAAATGAAGAGAGAGGGAGACGGAGAGAGAGGAAGAGAGATAGGGATGGAGGGAGAGAGGGCAAGGCAAGGAAAGAGAGGGAGAGGGAGGGGGAGAGAGAAATGTTGAGAGAGAAGGAGAGAGAGCTCGGAAGAGGAGAGGGCTAGAAAGCCCTGTCATTTCGTTTCAAAACAAGGATCCCCTATTTCAAAATGAAACAAGGGATCATACTTATTTTTTGCCGATTTTGAACTGAAGTCAACAAACCATTTGCCGACTTCAATTCAAAAAATCAAAAAAAAATAATGTTCGCCCAGCATGGTATAGTATGGACCGTACAGTACGGACCCATACTGTACCGTGCCGATCGCTCACTAATATGGGTTCTGGTATCGGTTCAACGAACCTTGATCTTACCGATACATACAGATTAGTATTGTATCCTACCATGCTAAGACATAATACTCATGTTGGTGTTGGCACAATAAAAAGGAGATGTAGTATTATATATCCGTGTAATATGGTATGGATTCCAATACCTTACTAATATGGCTAGTATGAAGAATACAATATGGTACTTTAATCCATGATAAGTATAATAATTTGTATGGATGAGATTGACAATTGTCTTTCTTAATGATTATCCAGATAAATAATGAATAGCAGCAAAACCCAATGCCCAAACCATGGCATCCAAACACCTTGTTGTTTCCCGAAAATAGATCAATTTGATGAAACTAAAATCACAACCACATTTTGAATATATCTGATATCAAAACATGATGAATCAGGCTATGCAACTTTGCTAATTTGATGCCACTATTGTTCGCACATAATTTACATGTGGATGTGTGGCACACATCTAAAAACACATAACTCTCCATATCAAATATACCTTGGCTTGGCATTTAACTTTGAGGATCTTAACATGGCCTTTATTGCTACAGGTCCTAACATGCTATAGCCAAATGGGATTAAATATTAAACATTAAGGCAGAGCATGATGCAAGAAGTACAATTACTGTGACAATCATAAGAAAACTCACCCTATACCACATGCATATTGGACATTCGTTCTTTTCTCAAATCTTCCCTCCCTTCATATGATCCAACCAATTGTTGTATTTGGCAAGTTCAAAAATCCTACCCAAATTTCCCTCTTTGATAATGTTCTTGATTTGGTTATTTGGGTTGCCAAAAAACAAACTTTTACTACAATTAACTACAAATTTTATAGTTAGTAGTTAAGTAAATAATAAACACAAGTCACCATAATTATCATCCCATCCAATATCACCCATACATGAGTTGTGTTTTGGGGGAAAGCTATATTCGAATAGTCATCTCACATAAGTGTGCTGCTAGTGTTGGCAGACATCACACATGGCTTTAATTTATAGCATCTAATCTAGAAATAAGGCTGCCAATGGATCAGGTTGATCCATGACCCGACCCGACCCGTTTTGGAGGATTTGTGGAGCGGGTCGGGTCCTAAAGTTGGATTCATTACATTTTTCGGGTTGGATCTGGGTATACTGAATTCAGACATGATCCGACCCCAATGTATGCTGAACCGACCGGAACCGGTCGGTTCAGCCTGTACCGAACCGGTGCCGATAGGCACCGGTACGGTACAGCGTATAGAAACGGTTCCGACCCAAACTGGATCAGAATCGATTGATTCCATACTTGTACCGGTGTGAACCGGCCAACACATTTTTCCTGCGCGTAGGCGCGCGGGGAAGAGCGCCCACGCGGCTGGAGCCCACGTGGGCCTCTTAAGCCACAGAGTGGCATTTAAAGCCACTCTGTGGCATTTTTTTGGGAAACACGTGCGAGCAGAGAACGCGCCCGCGCGCGATTCCCCAGCAGGGAATCACGCCCGCGCGCGGTTCTCCGTGCAGGGCACCGTGCCCACGCGGGCTGCCAGCCCGCGTGGGCCATTTAATGCCACTCTGTGGCATTTGATGCGTCCGCATGGACACGCACGAACGCGATGATTTTTTTTGGGAATCGCGCGCGATTCCCCGCGCAGGAACCGCTCCCGCGCGCGATTCCCCAGCAGGGAATCGCGCCCGTGTGCGGTTCCCCGCGCGGGGCACCATGCCCATGCGGGTTGCCAGCTCGCGTGGGCCATTTAATGCCACTCTGTAGCATTTGACGCATCCGCGCGTGTCCGCGGATGCGCGCAGACGCGGTGTTTTTTTTGTTTTTTTTTGTCCGCGCGCGCGGGGCCGCGCGCTCGGCTCCTGTTCGATACCGGTTCCAAGCCGGTACCGAACCGGAACCGTACCGATGCCGGTGCTCACCGGTACGCCGGTACAGTCGGTCTGGCGAACCTTGCCCGATCCATTTGAAATTTGGATAATTTTGGATTTTCAATCCTACAACCTAACCCGACCCGACTTGAATCTGTAAAATTATTTAGACCCACGAGCTATAATTTTAGATTTTCAATCCTACAACCCGACCCAACCCAAATCTGTAAAATTATTTAAACTTGCTGGTCGTAGCCTGCGAGGGTGCAAACAAATTCTGAAGCCATGGATGGGTTGACCCGACCTGAATCTGAACCGGATCCAAATTTTTTGGGTTGGATCCGGGTTATACATGGACTCAACCCGACCCGACCCGATCCAAATGACCCGTTGGATCAAAAATTGTAGCAGTAGACCTGACTCGACCCAACCCAATCTTCTATTGGGTTGAGCTTGGGTCCAAAATTAGGACCCAAACAAGAAACCGATTTGGATCAAGGTCACTCATGACCCGACCCGACCCAACCCATTTGCACCCCTATCTAGAAATTAGAATTGTATGGCAAAGGACCTATCTGAAGATCCTTGAAAAACCTATAGTGACCTAATTTAAACAAGATGAGAACTAGATTAGGCCATGTACTAGGTGTAGAATTAGATAAATTTCTTCTTTAGGAAAATCATCCTCTTTATCTTCACAAACCATTTACCAACTTTATAAGAAACTTTTGAATGGAAAATGCATTGGGTGCCCATTAAGTGCACAAAGAAAGTACCTTAGGCCCACTAATGCTAACTTGGCAACTTACTAAACCATCCCTATGTTTGGCAACAATTCTCATGAGTTGCATTAAACCCCTCATGCCACGTCACATAGAGAACTTTTCATGTGCAAAAAAATGTCTCTCAATAGCATTTCTCTTTTCAAAATTACCCTTGTGAAATGCCTAATTCCAAAAAAGATTACTTTCAAATGATCTAGATGTAACATGCTAACCATGGTTTAGCCTTAAGAATTTTGATTCATGAACTTGTAGGACTATAATAATGCAAGATCATGGAGTCAATAGAGGATTGAATAGGACTACAAATTGGCCAGACTCTATCCAAATCCTTGTGGCTCCATATCTAACTAGTAAATATTAGGTTAAGGCTATTTTTTGTCAAATGTTAAGGTGCAAGTTTGGCTCCAACATAAGATTTTGAAGCTCGAGTCTAGATCTAAATCTTAGAAAAAACATATGTGGAAGTAGATGTAGCTGGCAATATAAACCAATTTTTAGATCGCTTTCATACGTCTCTTGTATACACATTTATGCAAGGGCAAGTATCGGTGTTTGCCAATCTATAATAATTAAATTACTTTGCACTGGTCAAGTGTCAGTACCAGGAAGCCCTCCTATCAATACGATACCAACAAATGTGCAGTATCCTAAATTTTGTTGTGTTGGCACATTAACGTATATTGAGTGTTGGTAATGCTACATTTTTTACCAGTCCTTATCATATATGTAAATACTGATATAGGTTTTGGTACTGATAATTTAAATATTTAGGTTTGGCTAACAGTAAATCTAAATGCATCTGAGCTTGAATCCAAATAATGCAAGACTTGATCAATGGTCATAGGCTAGATCTGCTAAACTCTACTCATGGCTAGATACAACTTTGTTAGACTCATGTTGAATCTATGATTTTTGACAACCCCAAAATTAAGAAATTCTCTAGAGACTAATTATTAGGAAATATGGAATTGCACATTTTGATCTTTGGTTGCATCTTAAGATGAACACAACTATAGGATAGTTCCACTTTTTAGCTTATTTGTGTCATACAGATGAACATGTTTATTTCACAAGTTAATATTTGTCCTTCTTGTAGACTCTTTCATAATCTAGGAAAACTGTGTTGGGTTTCTCATTATTTATAGAAGCTTAAACCACAACTGACAAGATATATCTCCCTTCCTATCAATCGTCTTTATAAGGTTCATGGCATGCCTCTCTCTTGCCAAACTTTGTCTTTACTAGGAATTCTGCACCAATTTCTACAAGGAATTTACCAATTGGTTGTAAATTCTGCTCAATCCTTCCACATATCCTTCTTAACTTAGATTTCTTATTTATAAATATCTGATGCAAAAAAGGCTTGGGTGATTACAATAGTTAGAGATGAACGCAGCTCCCTTTACCATAGCCCTGTTGTCTAGAGTTCATACTCTTTCATATCTGGGATTTTTGGAGGTTTTGTTGGTCAGTGAAACCAAACTATGTACGAACAATAAGGCCAAATTCTTTACTTACCAACTAGTCCTATAGGTTTGATAATAACCCGTATAACCACTTCACATTTGGATGCAACACTCTCAATAGCAAGGTTAGCCAAACCATACAAAGCCAGGCCGTTCACGCCGTACCGAACCGAACCTATCAAGAACTGGAATGGTTTGGACAGTCCGGACAGCTCAGCCCTTCTCCCTCTCTTAATCGACCTCTCCCTCGCTTGGTTGAATCATGTGATGGTGATGGCAATGGCAAACAGGCATGGCCAAACAGGTACGACTCTCGATCGACACTCTCTCCTTCCGCCTCTCCCCATCCCTCTTTCTCCCCTTCTCTTCAACCTCCTAGGGTTAGGGTTAGGGTTACAGTTTGCTCTCCCCCCTCCCTCCCTCCCTCCCTTTCTCTCCCCTCCCTTCCCCCTATCTTTCTCCCTCTCCCTCTTCCTCCATTTCCTTCTCCCTTTCCCCCTTCCTCTCCCTGTTTTAGTATATGGTCCGGCACAGTACGGACTTGTATCGTACCAAACTAATTGCCAGCTGGTATGAGTCCCAAAACAGGTTGAGTAAACCTTGCTCTAAAGCAAACAATTATCTTTTTAAATTTCGACAATGTGCTTGTAATGCATTTATAATATTAATTTGAGTGAAGAAAATTTTCCTCATTGATGCACTTTTATTGAGAAAATTATTTGCAGCACTGATTAAGTTACAAAGTTAAGTTCCCTAAGCCCACTAATGCTGGCTTGACAAATAAATATTCAAACACTCTCCCTTTATTGCGCCAATTTCCATAAGTTATCGATCCCTCAACAACACATGGCATGAAAAATTTCCATGCACACAAAACTAACTCGGTGTCTTTATGATCACTAAGCATTTCACCACTCCACTGGAAATTCTCTCTACCCCTATAATACTCCGGATTGGTAGTTTCCACAACCTATCTGAGGTTGAGCCCTAGGATTTGATGACAGACTTGGAAAGCCACCTGTAGATGCTTTATGCCCAAACATTCTGGATAATGCTTTGATCCTCTATCTTACCATGGTTGCTTGCACAAAGTTAGCTGATGTTTATTCCTTAAATACCATTATTGCTTCTTCCCCACCCTCTAGCACTTTTTTACTATGCTTCATCATCTTTTCACAAATTTGCTTTATGTGTCAATCAATAAGAGTAAAAAATTTACTATTTTGGTAATTGGCTCAGTTTGCTTATGCACTTACATATACTGACATAGTTTGAATGTGCACCACATCCACCTTTCTTTCTTGCTCAAGCCCTAGTTGGAGGGACTCTCTTTTATTCCTCCTCCCTTCGGCTCATAAATAGGCCTCCGCCATTAAGGCTAAGCAATCATGACTCTTCCATAAGTCCACTCTCGCACCACTTGTGCTCTCTTCTTCGCTCTCTTTTAGTCCCATCCTAAGCAAGAATGATTTGATCATTGGCCTTGGCAGGAATAAAAATCAACTTGAAGAGGAACGGAAGATCCATAGCAACTAAAGGTTTCATTTTCATTTCCTCCATTATCTCTTTTCAAGCTTTTGTTAATAAATTGCATTTTAGTATCTACGTTGCTCTAAACAAAGTGATATTGCACTAAAAAGGTTTATTTATTTTGGAGAAGAGTAAGACAATGGCCCATGACCTAACCCCAATCTGGTGTACCTTATTGTTTCTAAATTCTAATTCAAGATTAATAATAGAATAAATGTTACACCTTTACTTTGTTCCAACTCTTTTCCTCTCTCTCTCTCTCTTTATTTGTTCTATAAATGACCTACTTGAAAGACTGCTAGAAGGGGCATGCTCCAAGCTAGAAAGGAAAGATCTGTAAGGTAACATCCCTTGGAGCATGATAAAAGACTTGGGCATTTCATAAGCCATAATACATTGATGGTGATTGTGGACCTTGTTGTATTAATCATATTACTGCACTAGATCATGATAGCAAGAGATGACCCTTCATCGAGTGTGGATGATGGCAACTACAACTCAATAGGTCACATTTACTTAAATTTGTCATGTGTAGGAACTAGGCACTAGTTTCTCCAAGGTCAACCTTATGTCAATAGTCAACTGTAAAAAAAAAAAAAATAAGTCACTTATTTTAGCCATCTCAACATAGGGTTTTCATTACAGCTAAGGTTGCAGGCATATCAGGCACAATAACAATCCAGCTTGATCATGTTTTAAGATATAGATCCAGATCCAACCCACTAGTTGTTTCCAGTTGTTTTGGGCCTCCTTTTAGATAAGCTCCAGACTGGGTGGAAGTTTTTAAGGATAGATCCATCTTTTGTTAAATTAAAATTTTGAGTTAAATTAGTTCCAATTTCTAAATTTATGAAATCCATATCCTATAGGAAGTCAGGTTTTAATTTGATACATGCTTGACCCTCGGTTATTGAAGTAAAAGTTTTGTCTAAGTTAGGTTGGCTCCGGACATATTGGATCTACCAAATGAATATACACCCTTATTTATTGCTGACCTCATATTTGATGAAAATTGATTGAATTATGATGATGATTTTTAGGATAGCAAGGGCCCAGCAATAGCAACTACTTAGCCATTCAATCTAAGGAAGATATACAATTTGTCATCTTCTTGTATCCATCCATAAATATGTGCTTGGCATATCCACGCACACAGAAAAGAGGTATTTGTACCACATCATTAATTAGGTCTCAGGATTTCACTAGAATATCTAGGAGAAAGGCAAAACAAACTTCTACTCCAAGAATATTTGTGCAAAACTCATTCTTTTGTTCTCTAATAGATATTATATATGATTTTGATATTTGAAAATTAAGGGATTGATAATATGATCACTGGTGGCCTTTAGTTCATGGCCTTCTAATCCTTCCAATCAAGTTCCAAAACAAAATTAGCTCCATGAACATTTTGTGACCACTACCAAGACTTCAAAAGCTTCACACATGGAAATGAGGCTTTGATTTAGACTAATAGCTAGCATATAAAAATAAAAATAACTTGGAGCATCCGCCATATAGTTAAGATTAATCACATGAGTAAGAACAATTACATTGAATTATAAGGAATGTTTTTGAAGGTTGGTGAAGTCCGTGGTTAACAAGTTATCATTTCTTAAAAAAGCTAAACCATGTTGATCACACATAAAACCATTGGGCCCATATAAATGTTATTCTTATGTTATGCTTCCTTTTCACCCAGGGTGTTTATGAAGAAATTTAGCATCTTCAAATTTTATGGTCAAGTAATGGATATGCTAACTAGTCCTTCATTTTGGGATAGTATAGTTTCTATAAGAAATTATGGAACAATAGACAGGATTCTTATCCAATCAATCAATCTCTTTGTTACTTATATCATACTTATCATAATCAATTCCCTTTTTCAAATAAAGAATGCTAATCTCACTTGAAGTTTCCAATTCATCTTACCCAAAAAATGATTCTAAATCATAGTCTTTCCTTCACTGAATCAACTTTCAGGTTTTCTCACCCCTTATCCCATAGTCAAGAACTGCCATGTCTGTTATCCAAAGTTTCTCAAGTACACGTTTGTGTATCACATACGGTAAGAATTCAGTTTCTTTCACCAATTCGATGTTTTATATTAAGTAGGAAGAACCCTTCTTGATTATGGAAACTTGGAAAATAATAGAGCTATGCACCCGTGCAGTAAGGATCCAAGCACAAAGCTTGCAATCTGATGGAATTGTACTTACTGCTGTTTAATTATCTTTTTTTATTTTTGATGGAATAGCCGTTTTATATTTATCTTACGATGCAAAAACCTACGAGAAAATTATGAGACTTTATAAGAGCAGATACCGAGCATGCTTCAAAGAGTGGGATTACGAAGTACTTGCATCAGCTAAAGATGAGCTAGCAAAGATGAAGTCATGAAAAATGATATCTAAAAGGAAGAAGTTACAACTTGCAAGTACACCTATGTTAATGACCCCTTAGAACTAATAATTATGGAATATGAAAAGGTGGAGATTGGAGAACAAATTAAGATAGTTTGGTCATAACCAATGATGGGGCAACCTAAACTAGGATGAATCCTGGATTTTTAATCAAAAGAAATTAACAAGAGTAAGATAAAGAAATCCAAAAGAGAGATTGGATCAAGCTTGCGACAAAAGTGTATATGGCTGTTAAAAAAAATATAAGGGTGATATAAGTTTTGTGAAACCATTTTTAAGTAGATAGGGTAGAAATCATCTGGTTTATAGTTACGTACGTTTACATTATTTATAGTGAAGGACACTGATTATCGATGTTTAGTAGAAAAATTGAAAGACGGATTCTTAAGTAACTGAAGAACTACTTTCTTACCATTTAATGCTTCAACCTTTTATAGTTGTATCGCATTTTGACCATGATTACCATAACGATCTTGATGCTAGCTCGTATAGGATCTCTGAATTTATTAAATTTATAGATTGCATTGTAATAAAACCTTCCGACTTCACAAGTTACTCCCAAAACAAAAAGTCAAAAGTTACTCAAGTTAATAAAAAGAATTATTATAATGTTTAAAGTAGGTATGCCATTTCGATACTGGGCCCCGTACCGGTGCTACCCTATTGCTATGTCGGTATGCCTGGTACAGAGGATGATTCGGCGTATTAAGTATCGGTTGCCCCCCGCAACGCTTACCAATACCAAACCAGTATAATACAGTATGTCCCATATTGTCGGTTCGGTATAACATGGTGTACCTTGGTTTGAATCCTGGCGCAAACGCAATACTATTTTGCTTGCTGCTTCCTGCATAACTTGATATTGGAAGCCATATTAGCCAAATTCTCCTACCCATGGTACTTCAATTTGAATGGATTTTTAATTACTTGCTAGGAACCTGATTCATTTTTCAAAATCAAAAGAAAAGAAACAATGAGAACAAAGCAGCAACAGCAGTAGCAATGTCATGTCGAAACATCATCAACTCAGAAAGGGCAGAATCATTTACATTTTTATTTGTGAACACTAGTTGTGTGAATTTTCAGAAAATAATGTTAAAGCTAGTTGAAAAATTGTGTATCATGAGCAAAAGTATTTATACATTGATCTTTCTTAAATATTGGACTTTCAAGATTATTATCCAAATGAACTTGTTGGATGTAGCATGCATGACCATCTTTGGTTCATATTCTCATTGGCAGATTAAAGATGTGCTAATGGAAAGCAATGGCTTTTGTAAATTGCCAATATTATGAATTATGAAAACAACAAACATCAAAAGGACCTTCAAAATTGATGTCAGATAAATCAACATTGTTTATTCAATAATAACTATTGTGATCATATATACACAAAACTATGTAGAAAGAACCATAAACCTAAAATAGTACCTATTTCATTCTACAATGAAATTTATACGAGTCTACCTATTAGAGAAAATCTAACCTTGCAATAGCATTCAATATAATATAAAGAAAAGAACCTACTTTCCTTTTCATTTTGTTTCCATTTTCTCCATCAATATTATGAATATAAAATCAAATCCACTGATGAAGAGCAGAAATGTGCAAAATTCTTATCAACATATGAACAAGAAAATGATCTAGAACAGACAAGTTTCATAAAAATCTAGAGTATTTCAGCAAATAAACAAACAAACAGAAAGAATGATAATAATCCATCTCCCCATTGGATCAATTTCATAATTCTTACCAGGCTGTGCCGTTCACCAGCTTGGAATGCTAGCATCTGCTGACTCTGGCTCAAATGATATAGTTGAGACAGACCATTCACCACCATGGAGTAAGCACTCGACATGGCTCTATCAACCTCGTCCATGTTGATGCTCTCTGAACTTCTATTGACATCCATGGCTTCCCTTTCCTCCACTTGCAATGCTCCGTCCTTTTCTATAAACTTCCAAAAAAGGTCAAAAACTACAGAAAAGAAAAGCGAAAGCCTAGTTGGAAGTGAAGTCCTATTTGTGAAGGGTAAGGAAATAGTTTTGATAAGAACATATTCTGGGCTAATGACCAATGATTAGAAAGAGTAAATTTACTGAAGATGCAAACTCAATGCAGCTGGGCACCAGAAGAAGAAATAAGACAAGGTAGTGGCCGTGACAATGGTTGAAAAAAGAGTGTGAGATGAGAATAATTTTTAGAGAGAAGGGCCAAAACTGTCAAATCAAGCCTCCTCTAAGTTTCAGGCCTTTAGGGGATGTATTTCAATTAATTCTCAAACAGGCGGCATTAATGTGCATTATTATCTCACATGGACAGTGTAGAAAAATTAATGGTCAACTGAAGGAATCATGTATGGTGGATGTCTGGCTTACTTTTAATATCCATTGATATTATCACTTGCTAATTTATACCAGTGGAATCTTAAACACACTACCTCTTGTAACACCCACAAGCACTCCTTGGCAAAAGGTCCCTACAATGCTCAAGTAGAAAGAATTAATGTGAACTGTAAGAAATTGGCCAGGAATTTATCTATAATAATCCACTATTCAAGGGATCTTGTTGCATGCATTTTTACATAATTTAATATTCATACAAGGACCGAAAATATTAAAGTTGTTGTAGATGCACACTTAATGCAACTAGGTACCAAAGGGAGAAAGAAGACAATGTGGTGGCTGTGAGAATGTTTGAACGAGTGTGAGATGAGAATCCTTTTTAGGGAGATGGGCTAAAACTATCAAACCGAGCCTCTTTTAGGTTCTCCGGCTCTTTAGGGGATGTATTTCAATTAACGCTCAAACAAGGCCATTAATGTGCATTATGACATCCAGGCTGGAAAAGTGTATAAAAACTAATTGTCAATCAAAGGAATCATGTGTGGTGCATGTTAATTGGGCAGATAGTTATTTCGGCGAACAAGTTATTTTATATTATATTAACAAATAACAGCCATACTATAATAGGTAATATTTTATTTTCAAATAATCTCATTGAAATAAATTCTGGTAAATAACAGCAATTATAACAATTATAATAAGCAACAGCCATTTCAATAGGGATCATTATAATGGGGCTACTACAATGGTTTTAAGTTTTAACTAGTAACACAGTCTTGATTTGTGCCCAAGTCAGTGAGGACTTGTTAGTTGCATCTTAAAAATGAAAATCAAATAGGGCAAAGAAGAGGGAAGGAGAAGAAATTAAGATAGAAAAATGATGTTGTGATGCTCTAGAAGCAGATGAAGAAGAAGAAGTAGAAGTAGAAGACAGAAAGGAGGGGAAGGTATTCTATACTCATCAAATGAGAATTCCTTCCATACTTCCACAGGAGTAGGATGAAGAAAGGAAAAAAATATATATGTATACTTTTTATGCCAATACATACATCTATATTATTATGAGATCTATAAACCATGTGTAATGATGGTCGATCTAAGCATTCCAATCCACTTGTTGTATGAACCATTTCGGTCTGTTTGATGACAGTCATGATTCCAGCTTGACCAAGGATGAGGTGGATGCAGTGCTGGGCTGTGTCATGGTCAGGCTAATGAATTTATTTATGGAGATGGCTGACAAGGGGTTTGTCCCCAATGGTGGTTGTGCAGCACTAAATGGTCATTGCTTCACAAGCAAAAGTCCGGTAAAGACATGCACCTTCTGCCAGAAGGATATTTGTTGAAACAAAGTCGGCATCATCTCAAGGTTGACATGCCATCATGTCTTTCAACCGGAGTCCCTATAATGTGCTTGGTCAAATCTTACCCTTTTCATTGACTAAAGCACCGGATGTGAATAGGATGATGCAACCTGTTATTCTTCTCTTGCAAAGAAAGAATCTTAATGGTTTGATGGAGGGAACTGAAAGTTTAGTATAAATTGATGATGACCACAACGACAACAACAATAACAAACAGAGAGTGCAAGATCAAACTTGACATGTCCTGCAAAAGTCCCTTTGTCCAGCAAAGTAAGTTTTGCTGAGGTGCTTTCCATGAGAATGTAGAGTAGCACCTAATCTACTAAGTTTAGCACATATCACATGTAAGCTTTGAATGATAAAGAGGCATCAAATGGAAGCCAATTGTACTATTTATATTATGAAATTCCTGTAACCATTGTTGGTAATCCTCAATGCTCTTTCAAAGTTTCTAAATAAATTAATATGCTAAGCTGTCTTAGTTACCAAATATAGTTTTGTAAGGATATCATTGTACCAGCCCTCTGATTCTTTTCCCAGAGGGGGGAGGGGAGGAAGACTCAACTCAAATAAACTATTCAATTTCAAATACTTGGGAATGCACCATGCAGACTCAAAGCTAACCACTTACAAGGAGAGGAAGGATGCCCCTTTCTCATACTTGGAAGTACACAAATCTTTTCCCAAGAAAGATCCATGCCTATACTCACCAAGTTGATGTATCAAAGTTTAAAAGAAGGCATAAAACAATAAATCAGATAGTGGAACAAAAAATCAAGAAGCCTACAACCTCTAAAATGACAGTATAACCTTTAGATAGGAACACAAGTATCCTTACTCCAATTAACTAATGTGCTAGCTAAAACTTAATGATCTGGTTTCATATTTAACATATAGCATACTATAATCAGAAAATTAGATTTCCGAAATCAAAACATAAACGATGGAGCCGAAATTTCTGCAAAGGAGGGGTGAAGGAGTGTGTGCCTTATTTGCCCAGGGGGAGCGGAGGTGGGACGCGAGTCTTGTTCGGCAGGTATTCGGGGAGCACCTTGCTGAGCGCGTCCTGGCTCTGCCGATCTCAGAGGGGGAGGCAGTGGACAGGAGGGTATGGAGCAGGACAGGGAGGACGACTGTGAGAGTTCGAGACCTCTTGTCAATAGGTAGAGGGCCCTCAGCGCGACAGATGGACTGCGGCTGGATTTGAAGGATGCACATTCACCCCCGAGTGGCCTTGTTCCTGTGGAAGGTGGCTTGAGGGTGTTTACCTACTAGTGGGGTTCTGGTGAGGCGGGGAGTGAGGGTTCCTGCTGGATGTGGAGCTTGTCAGGCGACGGAGGAGACCATCTACCATGTTCTTTTTGGGTGCCCGACAGCCAGTCAGATATGGAGATATGCTTCAGCTCAGCTTGACTAGAGGTAGATGTGGACGTCCACTGAGGAGTTCCTACGACATTTGGAGGCCTCGATCCGGGGGTCTGTACGAGAGGAGAGGGGGATTCGTGAAGCCTACCTGGCCTATCACTGCTAGCTGGAGAGGAATACACGGATTTTCGACGGCGAGAGCCTCCATCCGAGGATGGTGGCGGACCGAGCTCTACGGCATGCGGCGGAGATCACCGGCACTATTGAGGCTCCACCTACTGGGTTGGTCAGGGACATCTGGAGCCCCCATTCTGCTTCTGCAGCATCCAGGACGATATTAGTATCCTGGGTACCCCCACCTCCTGGCTTTCTTAAAGTGAACTTTGATGGCAGCGTATCAGCGGATGGGAACTGCGGAGGTGTGGGGATTTATTATTAGGGATCATGACGCCAGACTTGTGGCGGCAAGTGGACGGAGGATTTTTGACTCATCAGTGGTGACCGCGGAGCTTCGGGCGGCCTGGGATGGTGTCTCCTATGCGAGGCGGGTACTAGGTGCGAGTCGCATCCTTCTCGAGGGGGACTCGACCACGGTGATCGGGTGGATCCGGGAAGAGGGGTGCTCAGTTGAGGACCGGCCGCTGCTCCACGATATCCGCAGAGCTTTGGGGGAGGTTGTCTCCTACCAGGCCACGCACGAATATCGGGAGGCGAACGGTGCTGCAGATTGGGTTGCTTCCTTCGCAGCTCATCACTCGGGAGGCTTTTTTTGGATAGACCACAAGGCTGTGCCTACACCTTTGCGCAGCATTTTGTTTTCTGATTTTGTTGGCCATCTTCACACTCGTCAGGTGTGAGCCGCCGATGTACCAAAAAAAAAAGGAGGGGTGAAGTGTTGAGACTTGAGATTGTATCACATTCATCTCATCATAAGTTATCAAAAATAATAATATATTAAAAAAATATTGGTTCAAATAATTGAAATTATAAATTTTAAATATTCTTATCAACTCAGCTCAACTAAGCCTTGATCCCAAACTAGTTGGGGTCAGCTATATGAAACCTTTTCCTCCATTTCACTCGGTTTAGGACCATACATTCTTAAAAATGTTTAGGTATCAAGTTCGTCCTTATTACTTCATTCCATATGATTTTCAGTCTATCTTGTCCCTCTTCGTTCTTTCTGCATGTATCAAATCACTCTTCGTATCGATGCATTCCTTGGCCTGCATTATACATGTTCAAACCATTTAAGTTGTCCTTCTCTCGATATGCCCTCAAGTAGTGCTACCTCGGCCCTTTTATGAATGACTTCATTTCTTAAAAAGTTCTATCTTTTTCTTGTATTACCCATATCTATCTCAATATTGCCATTTTGGCCACACTCATCTTGTGCATATGTTGCATTCTAACTATTCAACAATCTATACCAGAAAGCATACCTGGTCATATGGTTGTTCTATAAAATCTTTTCTTCAACTTGGAAGGTATCTTAGATCACATAGCATCTCAATTACACTTCTCATTTTTATTCAACCTATGTCAATCTTATGGATAACATCCTCTTCAATCTCCCCTTCTTTATGAATAATCAAATTCTAAATAGAAAAAACGATCACTCTTAGAAACTTCATGACCCTCAATTTTCAATCCACCTTCATGATCCTCAAATTTTAATTTACATAACTATATGGGTTACATGATACACTTTCTATTGAATATCTAATAAAAGATTTTTAATGATTTCAAAATCAATAACAAGTCATCCAAATTGAATATCCATACCGCTAAAAATGACCTATATTACAAAAAAAATACCTAGAAAACAAAATTTGCATATTTTTTATTGTCTCTAAGCTATGTATCAAGTGGATACCAAAATGAACCATATCAATTACACTAGTGTGCTGAAATGCATGATAAGATATATAAACTGAAAATCCACTTTGTTGATCATGATTTATGCATCTTAAAGACTTAAATTCACTAGTTTTTGATGATTAGATCATGTAAAAACATAGCACATGCCATTTAAATTATCATTCTTTGTAGCCCTTTGATGTTGAGGTTAGAGACACTAAAATGAATTTTGGATTCTAGGCATTATTTGTCATAAAGATCATGTTTAACAATTTGGATCTTCAATTTGCACAGTCCTTTATTAATTTGAATTCTTAAAAATTTTAAAGAATTACTCTAAAGTGTGCAATCCATCTCTTACTGGTTGGTTCCCTACAACTAAAGTGCACCATAGGTCAAGTTGCATGCTCCTGGAAATACATATAATTGAGTTGCTGTAGCTAAATTTATCATTTTTGAAAAGCTACAACTGCAAATGTTATTGTTTTCGAGTTGTAAGGTTGTAACTGAGAGCTATAAGTTCAAAGAAGCTGTTTGGTTGGACATAACCGTAGAAGATGCAATCACTTTGTAAATATAGTGCTGAGTTTTATCCCACTTACGAGTAATAAGTGACAATTACAACCATAAGCTTATTAACATTCTAAATACGTAGTTGAACATGATAACTTTATTTGACTAATAACCTAGAAATAACAACCAAATTCATCTTGGACATGAATGGCAAAATCATCCCATATGGATAAACCAGACCATACAAATCATCAAAGTTTGTTTATTTATGTATTAAACAAAATCAACACTTGCACCAAAATTCTCAAGTCAAACTCATAACTTTAGAAAAATCTATTGATCTATGAAGAGCCTACAAACAACAAATATATCAATATAACAAAAATTGGACAGCAAAAGGAAGATCATTTTCCGAATGAAAATATCTTTTTTAAATAACAATAACTTCGCAATGAGTATCAAGTAACAACATAAGATGTTTAAATATGTGTTTAGATATTATAACATATCCTCTGTTTTTCTACATGCACTCCATTATCAAACTCAACTACTTGTGCCAGAAAATGGATTCCTCTAACCTTATTGTAAGTGTAATATTCAATATTTAGAAGAAAAAAAATATTACATATAATACTAATCATCACAAATATCTGTACACGTGAAAAGTTATGTATCATTGCATAGTATATGCAAAAGTTTATATATTGCATTGAGACTTAAAAACCAATAATGACAGACAGAAGCAGATCGGTAGTAACACCTAGAAGGTAAAAGAACATCTTTTGGAAATTTCTTACTATCTTACAAATAAAAAGAATTGAGAACAAAGGAAACTTACATATAAATCTTAATAAATGTATATACTGCACATACCAACGCTACTGTTTACATAATGATGAGTTCTAACATAGTTATTCAATGATATTTTTTTGGAGTCATTTATCTATTTTCGCTACCCTGATAACTTCTAGGCAAATATACAGGATACGAATCTAAGTTTCAACTGTTTCTTTTTTCATTAGCTTCTGCACAACATTTGAGAGTTCCAATATCCTTCACCACGAATATTCCTATTCCAGCAGTGAAAATTTCCATCCATGATTCGGGAAAATGAATGAATACTTGTATTATGGCATCCTATATGGTCCTCAGCAACCAAATCCAGCCTACATCACATATCCACAACGATAAAAGAAGAAGAGGAAGAAGAAGAAGAAGAAAATCAAGGATCAGGGCATGACCTAGTTGATCTAAAAATAATAGCAAGCACAGATTAAAGCCACCGAAAGCCAGGCACCAAAATATGAATAGGTCTATGAAATACATGGATTTATGAACAAGTAATAGATAATTGGATTAACAGCTTGAGGCCGGATTAGAGAAGACGAAGAGCGACAGAACTGCAGAAGAGGGAGGGCTTGGTGAGGGAGAAGAGAGGAACTGGAGCATTCCAAAACTTATAAGTACTGAAGCTTGGATGGATCGCCAGCCGGAGCCAAGGATTGGATGCCTTGAGGTCTGTAGAAGAGGGGTCGAAGGGAGGAAGTTGTCCTTCGAACATTGTCAAGGAGAGATCTCTTCGCGATAGCTCCGAGGCTCCCAGAGAAAAGGAAGGCAGTAGTTCGACGCTGAAGAGGATGCCGGAGCTGTCCGAAGGTGGGAAGAGGCACTTTTCCAACTGCAGCCCTCAAAGGCGCAGCACCAGGCTTTTCGCCTCTAAATTTATTATATAATATTCTCTTAATAAATTTATTTTATAATAAAAATAATCACGCAAAACAATTTAAATTATTAAAAGTTTTAAAATTTTTATTTGAATTTTAATTTAGTATAACCAAGCCGTCGAATTTCGTTACATTGGCTATGAATTTCTGGCTGCCATGATGAAATTATCACATGATTGAAATTATCATATGATTATTCTCTTCTAATATATAAATTGATCACGGGATATTTTCGTCACCATAATTAGTTCAATAATCTAATTATATTAAATTAAAATTGAAAAAAAGAATAATTTTTTTTTTGCTTAAAAAGAGGAAGGGAAGGAAGAGACAAGCCCACCCCCGCAGCCCCCACTGGGCTTCCACCCCACTAGAAGAATGTTCGATGTGGTCAGAAATAACCATATGTTGGGCACCCCGGCTGGTTCTACTCATACCCTCCCCACTCGTGGGACCGATTCAGTTACCCCTTTGAGCTCCGGTACGAATACCACATGTAAGTACGTTACATCTGGCACCACCGAGGCTACCAGCAGAGCGATACGTTCTTCCAGACCCCGTATCCGAACAGAGAGCATCCGGTCTCCACAATTTAATCGACGTCCGTACATTTCGAACTCGAAACCACTTGGTTGGAAGTAAGGCCATGCTCCCACTGCGCTACCACCTCCATAGTAAAATTGTTTTTAATTAGTTCATAATATTTTTGCATGATATAATAGGTTGTTTACTTAATTTTTCTTCAAGTTGGCACCACCCGTTTCTATATTAGAGACTAATAAAGCCAAAACCTTGACTTTTGATTCTGTTTGTGGAATCTATTTTGGTCAGATTATAGCCCGTTCTCTAAGGAAACTCCACCAAATAATTTTCATAAAAACAAACTTTTCGATCAACTAGAGTATCACAATCACCACAATCATGATTGTAATGATCTCTTTTTGAGCAACATTAATATTGCATGGCTTCAGCCATTTGTTGCATAATTACTGATTGCATGGTTGAGATGGATTTCCAACTGATTCTTCCTTCTCAGGTGACCGCACGAAGCAAATTGTCGCGCCAAGTGTTCATCACATTAAGATGAAGCCTCCAGGCTTATTCTTCAGGTCATATACAGGATTGTTACAGCATGCGAATATTATAGAAACCAAATTTCCTATCAATGAAATTTCGGGCAGCAGAGAACATAAGAGGGAAATAATTGGGAGAATTATTCGATCGTATTGAAAGGCCTGTATATAATTTTATTAAAATAATTGCTTAACTTTCTATGTAAGTCCTAAGATTTACATACCCATGACTTAAAACCAAAAAATGCAAAATCATCTCGAACCGAACAGTTCCGGTGTAAATCCGTTCATTTTACACCGTACTAGTTTCATGGCTTACCAGTACAAGTTCCGACTTCAAAAACAATTCGTTGCCGAAGCCACAGAAGAAGAGAGAGAGAAAGCGAGCGGAAAGAAAAAAGAGAAGAAGAGGTCATAGTTCTCCTCCCCTTCCCCGCTGCCGAAAAACTGATACGGTGCCCGGTACCAGCACAATAGACCTCACTTAAAACAACAAAGAAAATAAAAACTAATACCAAATAAATAAAGAAAAAAAATAAGAAACTGATCTAACCATGCCTGCTTGGGGCTTTCCTTAAGAGAACAGGGGTATGCATCACCTCATCTCTCTCGACAGCTCCACTAGCCGCTCTGATCTAGAATTCCTCCATTGACGCTAAAAGGACATATTGGATTCCTTGGCATCAAACAAACAGAAATAATAAATGCAACTTAAAAACACACAGGCTGCCATGAAATAACCAAGCACCTGAAAGCTCGTGGTTAAATAAGATCTGTGGTTCCACCAAATCATAGCATGGTTCGCTGGAAACAAACTATTCAGTAGCTAACATTTCCAACATGTCCAGAACTGTTTTGACATATGGCAAAAACAAACTCCCAAAATGGAATTCAAAACCTTACGAGCTCATGAACAATGTTGGACATCAAAAATAGCAGCAAGCTTAGCTCGTAACACTGAATCAGGAAAAACACAACGAAGTCCCAGCAAATACCAAGATTGTAACTGAAAAACAACTACTTGAAAACCCTTGAAAGTTCATCATTTGATAGAGAATATAATTCTAAAACCCGTCCAGAGGTTGAAATTCAAAATCACAACCATGAAGCATACAGATGGAAAAGAGGCTTCATCGCTTCTTGGAAACACCAACAGTCTTTCCCCTCCTTCCAGTAGTCTTGGTGTGCTGACCGCGAACTCTTAGACCCCAGTAGTGACGTAGACCACGGTGGTTCCTGCAGCAACAAATAAATGTATCCCATGAAAACTTCATGCACAGGCACATGCAACATATAATATTCATAAAAATCTGATTAGGATTTTGCAATTTCTGCCCAATGATGAATAAAGTACAACATGGCCTTGCATTCTCTTTCCTTGAAAAATGTCTCATTTACGAGAGGCGTTCAATGATGCAACTTCCGCACAGCAATGTACACTTTAAATCACCATGTCCTCACATCTCTACATCCAAGCACCATCACATATATATCTTGACAAGAGCAATTAACAGACCATAATACTCTTAATTTGGCAATCATCTACAACAAAATATATTTCAAAAACACTCACTGCTCCTCCTTCCACCCCCCATTACTTATAACCTTGTCTTCAGACATCTGAGATCATTCAAAGCAGTTAACATGTGTTCTAAAATCTAGAATGCCTCGAATTCATCCACAACACTTCTTTTTATTTCACTTCTAGTTCCCCCTCCTGAAATAGATCTTACCTCACAATCACTCCATGTCAATGGCCAAATCTACCGAAGAGGTGCAGGTTTTCTACTTTCCACGAAACTCAACCACAAATTGATGTCCTTCAAAAACAACTGAAAATAAAAAAGGTATTTTTGCGTAAATACCCTTCATATTCTCATCAGACACTTGTTTTGTATGTATACCCTTTTTTTCTTTTTCTTGTGTATCTGCCCATGCCATCTAACACCGTTAAGAAGTTAACGGTTTAAAATTGAAATGATAAAAATACTCTTAGTGAGTAAACATGCAAAAAGAAATATTTATAAGGGTATACATGCAAATAGCAATTTTGGAGAGTATTCATGCAATTTCATATATTCAAAAGGGTATACACGCAAAAAAAATTCTTGAATTTTTGCATAACTACCCTTCTAAATATTGAAATTTGCATGAATGTCCTCAAAATTAATATTTACGTGCATGCCCTCACAAAATACTATATTTGTATGAATACTTTTGACATAGCGATTCAGCTAACATGATTAGCCAAAATCATATTTATTTAAATTAAAAATTAATTAAAATTATGAAAGTATCTTTTTATTTCTGAAGCGGGTAACATGTTAACAAGCCTCACTAGAAACTAATATCTCTAGAAATTTTCCAATCTCTCTCGACCCTCTCTTTCACTTCTGCATTCGAAATCGAAACTATACATTTGACTCCCTTATCCACCATAGACAGACCTTCATTATATCTTTTTTTACATGAAGATGGTCATGTCTTGCCTTTAGCTTTATGAATTATTTAAAGAAAAGTGTTGTAAGAGATTTGCAGCATTTATCTTTTAGTGTATGAGATTTGCAATGTTTATCTTTTAGAATTGACAAATTTCTCATGTGTACACAATGTAAGGGGTAGCCTTCTACCACATGGTCGCCGAGTTTTTTAATAAGTCTGAAGGATTTGAAATCCTTTAATGATTTTGTTTGGGAAAGATTGATGTTCTTCTACCCATGAGCACAGCAGTAGCAAGATAACTTAATCAATGCAATCTATCGGGTGCCTTTTAAGAGTTTTTAATCCTTTTCTATATTCTAATACATGCCTTCATATGTGATCTATAACAATAAATATTATAAGCTATGTTTCAATGAAATAAAATATAGTGGTTGTCATAAATGAAGAATAAGGTAGAATAATTCCATGATTGGTGAAAGAACTTCTATAACTCTTTTTGTTATCTAATTATCGAATCAATCTTTTTCTTAAGCAATATTTTTATGAAAAATATTAAGGAGCATGCACTAGACAAATCCGAGTGTTAAAACAAGGTGAAATAGAAAAAAAAATATTTTTACTTTTTTGCAAGTAAACCCTTCTAAATATGTAAAATTGTATGAATACCCCCACAAAGTATTATTTGCATATATACCCTTACAAATATTTTTTTTGCATATCTACCCATTAAGGATATTTCAATTATTTTTAATTTTAACCGCTAATTTCTTGATGGTGCTAGATGGTATGCGCACATATGCAAGAAAAAAGAAAAATGAAGCATATACATGCAAAACAAGTATTTTATACAAGTATACATGCAAATATCAATTTTAGGAAGGTAATAATGCAAATTTTAATATTTAGAAGGAAATGTATGCCAAAAACCCAAATAAAAAAGCAGGTTCTTACAAGGCTCTTGGGAGATTTCAATGACTAATCAAACATGGAAATCTAGAAATTACAAAATCCTATTGGTTCAAATTTCCTCATACTCATGGTCCGGTCTCCTCATCCAAGTCTCAAGTTTTAAGCTCCACAACTTTCATCCGTTGAAGATGTATTCAAAAATGATTCTAGAATAATGAACTCTAGTGCAAATTTGTTCAAACGAACAATCAACAAACTATATAGGGTATAGATCAGACAGCACAGTTTTCAAATAGAATAATATTGCCATAACATGCAAATGCATGATGATAAAATCGCTGAAATCCATCAAATTGTTAATACTGACCTCTTGTGCATCTTGAGCCACTGAAAATTCTATATACACTAGCCACATGTTAAACCTAAAATCTCATGCAAAAGCCTTGGTGAACCACAATAAAAAAAAACATAAGGTCAAAAGCTAAGTTTTTCTTGGTTATTTGCAGTGTTAGAGAAAATACGAGATATTCATGTTCTATGTAAAAGACTATTCTAAGAGAAAACAAAATTCTAAAAAGTTGAAACTTGATTTTTGAGATGCTACAAGGTTTTCAAAATAATAGGAAGTGCGAGAAACTGTTAATACCTAAAAAATCCATAAACTAATGGAAGCAATGAAAAACAAGAAACAAAAACATATATAAGCTGTACATAAGCTTGCAGCAACATCAACTTAAAGATTTCAATAGTTCCCCACCTGATCTTCTTCAGGCGCTCAAGGTCATCCCTCAGCTTCATGTCCAGGGCATTTGAAACCACCTGTGAGTACCTACCATCCTTATAGTCCTTCTTTCTGTTCAGAAACCAATCTGGGATCTTGAACTGACGGGGATTTGCCACGATTGTCATAAGGTTCTCAAGCTCAGCAGCTGAGAGCTCCCCAGCCCTAAATAAACATTTGGCCAAATATTATCAATTGAAGGGTCAAGAAATGAAAGATTATACGAGAGCCACAAGGTACAGATCAATTGGCTGACTTTACTTTAATAGGAGGGAAGGAGAATACCAATATAATGGCACATGTGTTTATTAAAAACAAAGTCAAAATGACAAGAATTCATGAATAAAAATCTATGGTTTCACATGATCATGGAGTCCAGTTCTCTACCTTAACCAATTGCAATTTGAACCAACCACGTAAATGAGAGCCATAAAATGATCAAGAGTTCAAAGCTTGGATTAAAATTATGATTTTGCTTTTCCAAACAAAACCCTAAAACTAAGATACAAAGCAAAACTCAAAGATATAGAAATAAGGAAGACAGCTCACGAAAAATTTAATTCATCACATGAACAAAATATTTTATACTTCGAATGTGATCCTAATAAGGAAAAAATATTAAACGGGCGGAGATAAATGTTACAGCCAAACAGTCCAGAGCAAAACTTCTTGTCGTGAACAATGTAAAAATTCCATACAAATGGGACAACAACCCTGATGTTCACATGCTGAAAAAAACCGAGATAAAATGCCTAAAAAACAAAGAGGGCAGACCGTAAAGAAACAAGACCTCTACTTCAAAATCCATCAAATAAATTAAACGTTTAAAATACCGAAAGCATCCAAAATATAAGAAAATCAAAAGTATCGCAGCAAAATGCTTTCATGCTCAAATATGAACCAAAAAAAAAATCCCATCTTGGTACCAGTAATAGCGACAATCAGACTCAAATACCAACATGCTATATCAAAGCCATTAAATACAGATCACTGACCCCAAAATCTCCATTTAAAAGCCATCTAAATCAAATAAAACTTTCAAAACTCAGAAATTAAATCGTAATCATAGGAGCTGGTTCAGTCCCAAACAAATTACTTATACAAAAAAAGGCGTTAAAAAGAGGGGATGGCGGCAGGGCACCTCTTGTTCATGTCGACGTCAGCTTTCTTGCAGACGATGTTGGCGAAGCGGCGGCCGATACCCTTGATGGAGGTGAGGGCAAACATGATCTTCTGTTTACCATCCACGTTCGTGTTGAGCACACGAAGAATGTGCTGGAAATCCTCGTTCACGATCAGAGACTGCGATCCAAAAACCCCACAGAAAATTACCAAACATAGTGCAAAAATCACAAAAAAAAGAGCGATCCTAGGTGTATATCTGAAGGGAATAGAAGGGATTTGCGAAATGGACTGACCATGGCGACACGGATTCCTTATTTTCGGCGGCGGAAGGAGGAGAGGGGAAGACGGCGATGGAGGGAAGCAGAGGCAAAAACCCTAACGCTAGGAAAGACCCGCGGTGTGAGGAGTGCTTAAAGACCCTGTTACACTGCTCCGTGGAACAACTTAATTAAGTGGGGCTCGCCGGTGAAATGATTGGACGCCTATATATCCATCTTGTTATGGGCTTTGTCAGGCGGATTTTGCCAAATAAAAAAACACAAAAAAAACATAAACAAGAACAAAACACAACTACTAACTACTGATCACTGATTTTGCAAGACAAGGATCAGCTTTTTCTTTTATTCAAAACAAAAACATGGAAAGCCCTAAAGATTTTGGCAATGAATTTAATCTAGTATATGTTAAATATTCAATATATATATATATATATATATAGATATAGATATATGCGGATAGAACTATCAAAAAATACATATAATATGCATCATTTTCCAAAAAAATAATTAAATAATTATTTATATAATTATTTTTAAAAATAATAAGCTGCCGATGTACTTATCTTTATTTTTTTCACTTTCATGCCTCCCATTAGCTTCTTTCTTCATCCTAATATCTTAACAGAATATACATTTATTAATTTAAATTTTATTTTTGAATTTTATTTAATATTAAAATAACTTTGTATCTATATCTTACAATATATATAGGATTGATAACCTACTCTCTGTTATGGTATATCAATTTACCCATTTTTCATTGGATAAAAAATATCTTTACTTTATATAACTCTTAAGAATATTTTATGTCTTTTTACAATTCCACATTATGACAATAACTCACCCTCTCAACCCCCAATTACTACTCTCTCCCTCTCTCTCTCTCTCTCTCATATATATATACATATATATAGATATACATATATGTATATATATATATATGCATATGCATATATATATATATGCATATGCATATATATATATATGCATATGCATATATATATATATGCATATGCATATATATATATATGCATATGCATATATATATATATGCATATGCATATATATATATATGCATATGCATATATATATATATGCATATGCATATATATATATATGCATATGCATATATATATATATGCATATACATATAGATATATATATATACATATACATATATATATACATATACATATATATATATATACATATATATATATATATATACATATACATATATATATGTATGTATGTGTATATATATATATGTATGCATGTATGTATGCATGCATATATACATACATACAAACATACATACAAACATACATGCATGCATACTGTTACGGGGGAACTTAGCCACCATGCCCCACGTGACCGGCACGCGCGCCCAGAAAGACTACGGCTGCCCCTTGATCCAGCAATCCGACCTCGGGTCGGATATCTTCGGCTCCGCAGTCCGACCCCGAGTCGGCTGCCCCTTGATCCAGCAATCCGACCTCGGGTCGGATATCTTCGGCTCCGCAGTCCGACCCCGAGTCGGTTGCCCCTTGATCCAGCAATCCGACCTCGGGTCGGATATCTTCGGCTCCGCAGTCCGACCCCGAGTCGGCTGCCCCTTGATCCAGCAATCCGACCTCGGGTCGGATATCTTCGGCTCCGCAGTCCGACCCCGAGTCGGTTGCCCCTTGATCCAGCAATCCGACCCCGAGTCGGTTGCCCCTTGATCCAGCAATCCGACCTCGGGTCGGCAATCTCTTGACAACAACAGACTGTTCTCCTGAGGCACGCCGCGGCCCCCTGCTCCACTACTCCCTGCAACGGCCGAATCCGGCGCTGCCCCACGATCCCCTGTAACAACCGTACGAAGCGGAGCTCCACTACGCCCTGTCATGGCCGTACCCGGCGCTGCCCCACGACGCCCTGTAACGGCCATGTCAGTGGCAACCCCATCGTGCCACACGATGACCAATCCCCAGAAAAACCCCCCAGCCTGATATATATGGGGCGGGGGGGAAGGGGGAGGGTGAGCAAGATTCTCCATAGCATCATCTTACCTGCTACCTCTCCTTCTCCTTCGATTCCCTCTAACTTGATCGTCGGAGGGCCCCCACTACCCCAGGAGTGGTGCGAGGCTTGCTTGCAGGTTTTCCGGCGGAAGGTGGAGCGCAACCAAAGCAATTCAAAGGGAACCCCGTTCACACCGCTGTGCCAATCGTTCTCGGTTTGGACCCCCAGCAACAGTTGGCGCTAGAGGAAGGGAACGGATCTCAGAGCGATCGTAATGGCACGGCGAGGTGGTCGTGGAGCTTCCAATGCTTCCGGTCGCGGGGCCTCTCGCGCCACTCGCCGGGAGGCCGCTGCATCTCCAACACGCTCTCAGCAACACTCCACCGCCCCACCGCCCATTCAGATAGTCGAAGCTGCCCAGTTCGACCAGCTAACCCAGCAGGTTCGCACCCTCGCGGAGGCGGTGCAGAATCTGCAGGGTGCGATGTCCCGGGCGCCGCAGCGGGCTTAGGAGCCACTGCTGCCTGAGCGTTCGCCTGTCCTCCTCAACCCGCGCTCCTTCCTCTCCCATGGGGAGGAGCGCCGGCGCGAGGAGGATTCTCGAGCACGCTCCATTCTGCCGGAACCTTCCCACCGGAGCTGCGCGGGGTACGAGAGGCGGGCCCGGGCGCGTTCCCAGACCCCCCAGTCCTCGAGGAACCCGCGCTCCAGTCGGTCCCCCTCTCGCCGCTCCTTGTCTCCCACCCACCGGTCGCGCTCCCTGGACCGGCGGGTGGACGATCTTTACCGACAACTCCAGGTCCTGAAGGGCCATTCCAAAGATCCCTTCGCCGACTTAGAGATCTCCTCCCAGCCGGCGCTCGCCTCGAGGATCCTGCGGACCCCGAATCCGCCGGGGTTCAAAATGCCGGCGATCGATCCCTATGACGGGGCGGCGGATCCACGGGATCACGTCGAGAGTTTCAGGACCCTTATGCTCCTCCACGGAGCATCAGATCCCCTTCTCTGCAAGGCTTTCCCGGCAACCCTCCGTGGCCCGGCGAGGGCATGGTTCGCCGGGCTGGAGGCTGACTCAATCCGGTCCTTCGACCAGTTCACTCGCCTCTTCATCACTCATTTCGCCGTCAGTAGCCGGCGGCGACTGGTCTCCGACTCCCTCTTTGATGTCCGGCAAAACGAGGGAGAAAGCCTGCGGGATTATCTTACCCGCTTCAACAGGGCTACGCTGGAGGTCCGGAACCTGAGTCAGGAGGTAGCTCTTTCAGCCCTGAAGCGTGGCTTCCGGAAGGGCAGACTCACCTTCTCCCTGGACAAACGCCTACCGCGGAGCTTCCCAGAGCTGTTGTCCCGGGCGAACCAGTATGCGGACGCCTCCTCGGCGTCCGCCCACCGGAGCAAGGAGGCCGCCGAGATCCCTCAAAAGCTTGGGAAGAAAAGGCGGAAAGAGGCACGCCAGAGGAGGAGCCCGACGCCTCAGCGTCGGCGCAGAAGCCCGTCGCCGGCGAAGAACCATGGCGCCCCACGCCCTCGTTCTCCGCCCCGACGTTTTCACCGGTACACCCCTCTCCTAACCCCCCGGGCCCAAATCCTTATGGAGATCAAGGGGCGGGAGGACCTCCCGGCCCCGAGACAGATGCGGAGGATCCCTGGGAAGAGGCCCTCCCGGGCGTACTGTGAGTACCACCGAGACCACGGCCACGACACGGAGGACTGCTTCCAGCTTCGGGACGAGATCGAGGCTCTCATCCGCCGGGGGCGTCTCGGTCGATATGTGAGCGACCGACGTCCCCCCGCAGACCCGCGTCCAGCCGACCCGGCCCCTCCGGAGCCTCGGGAGCAGAATCGACCCGTTGCGGGCGTGATCCACACTATCACTGGGGGCTGCCCCCGGCCCGTGAGGAACTCAGGGGGCTCGACGGAAGCGTCAGGGGCGGCCGTCGCAAAGAGGCAGAGGGTCGGCAATGTAATCACCTTTTGTGATGAGGATGTAAAGGGGGTTCAGACCCCCCACGATGACGCCATGGTGATCTCCCTCACTATGGCAAACTATGATGTAAGGCGTGTTCTTGTGGATAGTGGAAGCTCAGCTGATATCTTGTTTTACGAGGCCTTCCAAAAGATGGGCTTGTCCAGACAATTGTTGCACAAAATATCCACCCCCCTCATAGGATTCACCGGTGACGCTGTCCCGGCGGAAGGTGTCGTTGAGCTGCCTGTGACTGCGGGCGTCGCACCCGCAGAAGCCACGGTGCGACTCGGGTTCTTGGTCGTCCGTGTTCCTTCGGCCTACAACGCTATCCTCGGACGACCCGGACTGAACGCCCTTCGCGCGGTGGTCTCTACGTACCACTTGCTCATGCGGTTCCCCACGGTGGTCGGGATCGGGGAGGTCCGAGGCGACCAACCGACCGCACGGCAATGTTTCCTAGCGACCCTCAAAGGGAAGAAGCCCGCAGAAGCCCTAAGCGTCGAGTCCCTTGATGCCAGAGACGAGGTGGCCTTGCGGCAGGGGGAGCCGGCCGAGGGTGTGGTCGAAGTTCCCCTCGAGGAAGGCCGCCGGGACCGGGTGGTCCGGGTCGGCGCCAATCTCGACCCGGGAGCTCGGGCCCGGTTGGTGGAATTCCTCCGAGCCAATGCCGATGTATTTGCCTGGTCGGCGGCCGATGTACCTGGGATCGACCCGGAGGTCATTTCTCACGCCCTCAACGTCGACCCAACCCACCGGCCAGTGAAGCAGAAGAAGAGACACTGTGCCCCGGATCGGATCCGGGTGGTCGACCAGGAGGCAGACAAACTCTTGGAGGCAGGATTCATAAGGGAGGTGAGTTACCCCGAGTGGCTGGCAAATGTTGTACTTGTCCGGAAGGCGAGCGGAAAGTGGAGGATGTGCATCGACTATACCGACCTGAACAAGGCGTGCCCTAAGGATAGCTTCCCGCTTCCGCGGATAGACCAACTGGTCGACGCGACTTCCGGATATCAGCTGCTGTCTTTCATGGACGCCTTCTCCGGTTACAACCAGATAATGATGGCCCCACAGGACGAGGAGAAAACTGTCTTTATAACGGACCGGGGGCTGTACTGCTACAAGGTAATGCCCTTCGGTCTGAAGAACGCTGGCGCCACTTACCAGCGCCTCGTCAACAAAATCTTCAAAGAGCAAATCGGCCGGAACATGGAGGTGTACGTGGACGATATGCCGGTGAAGAGCCGCCAGGCAGACCAGCACATCGTGGATCTGGAGGAGACTTTCACCACCTTACGGAAGTTTCGCATGAAGCTGAACCCAGCGAAGTGCGCCTTTGGCGCTTCGGCCGGGAGGTTCCTTGGTTTCATTGTCAACCAGCGGGGTATCGAAGCCAACCCGGACAAAATCAAGGCCATCCAAGGTATGTCCCCTCCGACCAAAGTAAAGAAAGTTCAGGAGCTCGCTGGAAGGGTCGCCGCGCTCGGACGATTTGTGGCAAAATCGGCCGAACGCTGCCAACCATTCTTCAAGGTGTTAAAACGCCCAAAAGACTTTCTCTGGACTGCCGAATGTCAAGCAGCATTCGACCAGCTCAAGGAATACCTGGCGTCTCCTCCCCTACTGTCCAAGCCGCAAGAAGGGGAGATGCTCTACCTCTATCTGGCGGTCTCCCCAACCGCGGTCAGTGCGGTGCTGGTTCGGGAAGAGGCAAAGCTCCAGAAGCCTGTGCACTACATCAGCCGGGTCCTACGGGACGCCGAGACGCGGTATACGAAGGCTGAAAAGATCGCCTTCGCGCTGCTGACCGCGACCAGGAGGCTCCGCCCCTATTTCCAGGCCCATTCTGTCACCCTCTTAACTGATCAACCGTTACGACAGATCCTCAGCAACCCCGAGAATGCGGGACGGCTGGTGAAGTGGGCAGTAGAACTCGGAGAATTCGACATCCGCTACCAGCCTCGACCCGCCATCAAGGCCCAGGTGCTCGCGGACTTCCTCGCTGAGTGCACGGTGCAGGAGGCGGAACCTAGACCGCCGGAAACGCCCAGCCTCGACCTCCCGACCTGGACGCTTCACATCGATGGGTCGTCGAACCCCGAGGGTGGAGGGGCCGGGCTGGTCCTTACCAGTCCTGATGGAGTGATAACCGAGTATGCCTTGAGGTTTGGATTTCCAGTTACCAACAACGAGGCGGAATACGAGGCCCTAGTCGCAGGACTCAAACTCACTGGGGAGCTCGGCATCCGGCGTTTGAAGGTCTTCACCGACTCCCAGCTGGTGGTCGGGCAGGTCCGTGGGGAGTTCGAGGCCCGGAGCCCGACCATGCAGAACTACGTCCGGAAGGTGCAAGCACTCATTTCCGACCTCGGCAGTGTCGACATCCAGCAGGTCCCCAGAAGCGAAAATGCCAGGGCCGACAGGTTGTCCCGCTTGGTGGGCGCAGAGGCGCACAACTTGTCGAGGGCAGTCTACCTGGAGACCCTGGATGCCCCGAGCATCGGCGAGGCTGGAGCGGTGATGGCGATTGATCCGGAGCCGTCTTGGATGGACCCGCTCGTCGCCTACCTCGCCGAAGGGATCCTCCCTGAAGACGAAGATCAAGCTCGGCGACTTGTCAGGAAGTCCGCCCACTACGTACTCTATGAAGGGAGGCTGTATCGGACCTCGTTTACCGCCCCCCTCTTAAGGTGCCTCCGCCCCTCGGAGGCGGCCTACGTCCTCGGCGAAGTCCATGAGGGCGTCTGCGGATCGCACTCGGGGGCTAGGTCCTTGGCGCACAAGATCATGAGGCAAGGCTATTATTGGCCTACCTTGTTGGAGGACTCAAAGGATCACGTACGGAAATGCGACGCCTGCCAGCGCCACGCCAACGTCCAGAGAGTCCCTTCTGTCCCCTTGGCACCAATCACCGCACCCTGGCCCTTCGCACAGTGGGGAATGGATATCCTCGGACCATTCTCCGTCGCTTCCGCCCAGCGGAAATTCTTGATTGTTGCAATCGACTACTTCACCAAGTGGGTGGAGGCAGAGCCGCTGGCCACTATCACGGAGGCGCAAGTCCGGAAGTTCGTGAAGAAAAACATCATTGTCCGATTTGGGGTACCCCGGGTCCTCATCTCGGATAATGGTCGATAGTTCGACAACAAGCATTTCCGTGACTTCTGCGAGGAATTCGGGATCGAGCATCGGTTCACATCTGTGTTGCATCCCCAAACCAACGGTGAGGCCGAGGTGACAAACCGGACAATCCTCCAAGGAATTAAGGCGCGAATCGGTCGGACGGGGCAAGCTTGGGTCGAAGAACTCGAAAACGTCCTTTGGGCGTATCGGACCACGCATCGGACCCCTACCGGGGAGACGCCTTTCAGCCTAACCTATGGCACGGAAGCGGTTGTCCCCGTGGAGCTCGGACTCCCCTCGCCTCGGGTGGCTACGCACCGACCCGAGGCCAATTCGGAGCAACTCCGAGGAAACTTGGACCTCTTGGAAGAAGCGAGGGAAATGGCGCAGGTTCGGATGGCGATGTATCAGCGGAGGGTGGCCCGATATTATAACTCCAAGGTCCGACCAAAACTTTTCAGAATCGGAGATCTGGTGCTAAGGCGAGCCAAAGCATCTCAACCCGCGGAAGGTGGGAAGCTGGCGCCAAATTGGGAAGGCCCGTATAGGGTTCGCTGGGTAAACCGACCTGGCTCCTACCAGTTGGAGGCCCTAGATGGTCGAGAAATTCTAAGGAGCTGGAATTCCGCTAACCTACGGGTGTATTACCAGTAGAAAGACAAAGCCAGAAAGACAGTTCAAAAAATGTATAGTCCTTTTCATTTCAATAATTTCTGGTCGCAATGGCGTGTTCGTGTGATTACAAAGAATTCCCAGAGGGGGATTGGGGAGTAAAGAAAGTAAGGAAGAGGTGGGGACTCCGTAGAGTTGAAGATCCGGGATCCCGAACCCTCCACCCAAAGCAGTTGCAATCCCACCGGGCGTGGGTGCTTCTCCCCGGAGGCGCCATCGACGCCTCACGCAAAAGACGAAGAGCCGGCGCGGACGAAGAAGAAGTGGACGAAGGAGGAGTTCACACTGCTCCTAGAGGAACGCCACCTCCAAAGGATATTCCGGCCCTCCCCAAGAGAAGGGGAGGGAAGGAATACAAGGGAGAAGAGCGCGAGGAGGCGCGATCCCGGATGAAGCGTCTGGCGCAGAGCTCAATCGGGAGGTGGGACGGAAAAGAGGGGGGATGTGATCCCGGATGAAACGCCTAGAGCGGAGTTCCACCGGGGAGAATCTCCCCGTTGATCCCAGATGAAACGGCTAGTTGGCGGAAGTCGCGAGGGGCGCACCTCCCGTTCTTCCGGCAGGGGCTTCCCAGCCACGCACCGGAGAGGAGGTCCACGATCCATGGCAACCTGAACAGCTCCGGCTTGGCAGGCTCCACCGCACCTGCACTTATATTTATAGCCAAACTGTGGCCCACCGGTCGTTCCGATGCGGGTGGCTCCAATAAATGCGGGCGCATCGAATCTGGAGCCGTTCCGGCTCTCGAGGCGTATCCTCCCACGACCTCCTAAGCGTCGTTCTCCTTAATTACATTCTTTATGCAGGACACTCCGGGCGGCGTGTATCCCACGGCACACGTATCTCCGCACGCGCCCAGGCCGCATCCGCCTCGAAGAACGCGCGTATCGCGGCCGCTTAACTGGCACTCCTCGCAAGCAGCAACTGGCCGATCCGATTTTCCAGGTAACGCCTCAATTAGCATTTAATAGCCTTCTGGTGTTCCCCAGGCGACGCGTCGAGAGGAGGAGAAATACGATCGCAGCTGGCCACGGAGAAACCCCGTCGAGCGGCAAGTGATAGGCGCGCGACCAACGAGCGGAATTCCCCGAGGCTCAGTCCTCGGATGCCAGGCTAACCCGATGATCATCCCGGGAGCAGACTAGCCTGAAGCCCCGACCGGTCGCCTCGGCTTGCGCCAGCCTTGGCCGACCAACGAGCGGAATTCCCCGAGGCTCGGCCCTCGGATGCCAGGCTAACCCGATGATCATCCCGGGAGCAGACTAGCCTGAAGCCCCGACCGGTCGCCTCGGCTTGCGCCAGCCTTGGCCGACCAACGAGCGGAATTCCCCGAGGCTCGGCCCTCGGATGCCAGGCTAACCCGATGATCATCCCGGGAGCAGACTAGCCTGAAGCCCCGACCGGTCACCTCGGCTTGCGCCAGCCTTGGCCGACCAACGAGCGAAATTCCCCGAGGCTCGGCCCTCGGATGCCAGGCTAACCCGATGATCATCCCGGGAGCAGACTAGCCTGAAGCCCCGACCGGTCACCTCGGCTTGCGCCAGCCTTGGCCGACCAACGAGCGGAATTCCCCGAGGCTCGGCCCTCGGATGCCAGGCTAACCCGATGATCATCCCGGGAGCAGACTAGCCTGAAGCCCCGACCGGTCGCCTCGGCATGCGCCAGCCTTGGCCGACCAACGAGCGGAATTCCCCGAGGCTCGGCCCTCGGATGCCAGGCTAACCCGATGATCATCCCGGGAGCAGACTAGCCTGAAGCCCCGACCGGTCGCCTCGGCTTGCGCCAGCCTTGGCCGACCAACGAGCGGAATTTCCCGAGGCTCGGCCCTCGAATGCCAGGCTAACCCGATGATCATCCCGGGAGCAGACTAGCCTGAAGCCCCGACCGGTCGCCTCGGCTTGCGCCAGCCTTGGCCGACCAACGAGCGGAATTCCCCGAGGCTCGGCCCTCGGATGCCAGGCTAACTCGATGATCATCCCGGGAGCAGACTAGCCTGAAGCCCCGACCGGTCACCTCGGCTTGCGCCAGCCTTGGCCGACCAACGAGCGGAATTCTCCGAGGCTCCGTCCTCGGATGCCAGGCTAACCCGATGATCATTCCGGGAGCAGACTAGCCTGAAGCCCCGACCGGTCGCCTCGGCTTGCGCCAGCCTTGGCCGACCAATGAGCAGAAGAATTTCCTGAGGCCTAACCCTCGGATGCCTGGCCTAGCGCCGGAAGAATTTCCTGAGGCCTAACCCTCGGATGCCTGGCCTAGCGCCGGAAGAATTTCCTGAGGCCTAACCCTCGGATGTCTGGCCTAGCGCTGGAAGAATTTCCTGAGGCCTAACCCTCGGATGCCTGGCCTAGCGCCCGAAGGATTTCCTGAGGCCTAACCCTCGGATGCCTGGCCTAGTGCCGGAGGAACTTCAAGAGTCAGGAGTCGGCGAGACGCTACCAAGAGTTAAAAAGAGGAAGGACGAAAGTGAAATGAGGAAACACTTTGTTTGCATTAACTTTCGTTGCATCAGGGCCGAGACCCATACAACATGGCAAAACGCCAACATACAAAGAAAAGAACAAAGAAAAAGTACAGAGGGTCAGCTTGGAGGAACCCCTGGATCGGGAACAGCGAGCACGTCCGCGAAGGGTAGGGAGACGGTTGGAGAACCGGCAGGCAATGGCATCGGAGGGGAGTCGAGGAGGGAGACCCCACTCAGGTCAATTCCGGGGTATTTAGTGGACACCCTTGCCAGGCCTTCATCGAAGCCTAAGGCAAAGGAGTCGGACCCCGCATCCGACATGTCACGGATGAACTCGGCGGACTGACGATAGGCCTGTACCGCCTGACGCCCGATTTCTGCGCTCTTCTCGGCCAGCGCCGCCTCCGCTCGCTCCGTAATCTGAGCTTTCGCTTCCATGACCTTCGCCACAATCCGCTCGTCCGCCTCGGAGGAGACCCTCAGCAGATCGGCCCGAGCCTCCATGTGCTTCGCCTCGGCAGCGATGCGAGCAGCCTCAGCCTCCTCCAGGCGCGAATGAAGCTCCTGGTTGCTCGCACGAGTCCCCTCCAAGGCCGACTCCAATTCAGCCATCTTGGCTTCAAGAGATCGGGTTCGGTTGCGGGCGTTGTCGGCCGACTGCTGGGCCTTCTCCCACCTCTCCCGGAAGTCGGCAGCCTTCCGGGACTGCTTTTCGCCTCGCTCCTCCGCCTTCCTGATCTCGCTTTCGAGACCCGAGGCAACCTTGAGTTGCTCCTGAGCCTCCAACAGTTGCCTCTCGAGGGCGGCGAAGCCGAGTGCCCGCTCTTCGGCCACCTGGAGCCTCGTCTCGAGGTCCCTGGTCGTTCTCCCCGCCGCAGCCTGGCCTCCCTCCTCTACAGCTTTCAGTCGGCTCTCGGCCTTCGCCAGGAGCCTCGCCTGTTCCTCGTGGCTCTCCTCCAGACGGATCATGTACTGGGCGAGCTAAGAGACAGGAAAAATGAGAGCGTCAGACGGGGATCAATAGAGCCTATAAATGACGAAAGCGACCAAAAGAACACTCACCGACATGAGGCAGACGCAGCTGGCAGCTCCGACTTCAGGGATCCTCATCTGCCGGACCTGCCAACGGTCACCCTCCAGCAGCACCGTCTCGATGAGGTTTCGGGCGCCGGCGAAAGTAAAGGCCGACCCCGACTTCGCCCCGGAGCCGGACGGTGGTTCTGCGGCCTTACCCTTACCCATTGCTTGAGGGAGAGTCATGCCGACCGTGCTCGGGGCGGGGGCCGCGCCAGAAATCGACAGGGTCCCGCTCGGCCGAGGCCTCGGCGCGCCCCTCCTCGTATCATCCGAGGCCGACCGAGTCAAAGGCCGGGCTGGGGACCGACCGCGTCCGACCCGGCCGTCTCGGGCGCGCCCGGATGACACCTCCGGAAAAGCGGTAGTCTCATCACCGGAGGGCTGATACGGCGTCAACTGTCAGTCCGAGCCCGCGGCGTCCCCCTGATCGGTGGGCCCGGACCCGTCTGTCGGCGTCGGAGTCGCCTGCTGGCGGGGCTTCTTCGCCGGTGGGACCTCGCTCGGAGGAGTCCGTTTCTTCCTCCGGACCGCTTCCAGTAGGAACGCCCTACTAACAGCCATTGCCCTGTCCGACTGCATGACGTCGTCGATTTCTGCAAAAAGAACGAGATGGTTAGAAACTGAGAAACTGATGGAAAGAAGAAACGAAAGAGGAGAAAAGAGCTAAAAAAGAAGAAGTGATGGCGGGCTCACGGTCGGCGGGGACCGAGCTCAGACCGACGTTCACCAAGGCATCCTCGGAAATAAGGCGAGCCACCGGGGGGAGCCGGCCCTCGGCAACCAACCCCCTCAAAACGGCGACGCCATCGGACTCCTCCCTTGACAACCTCGATAGGCCGATCGGGGACTTTATCGGCGTCTCCCAGGTTGTCCCGATTCCCCAAGAGGGATCTACGTCGATGAAAAAGAAACGCTCCTTCCAGCCATGAATGGAGGAAGGAGCCTCCTTGACGAGGCCGCACCCTGCCGCGCCGCAAAGCACCACCACCCTCTGTCCCGGGGGTGGCCGTTCAGGCCGTAGCATTCCCAAAAGACATTCAGGGTGGCGGGAACCTCGTGCATGCGGCAGAGAACCTGGAAGGCCGTCAGGGTACGCCATGAGTTCGGCACCAGTTGCGTCGGCGCCACTCTTAAACCTCGAAGCACCTGCACGACTAAGTCCGAGGGGGGAAAGCGGAACCCAGCCCGAAGGATGTCCTCATTAATGGCGACCTTCCCTGGAGGAGGATGGGACATCCTCTCCTCAGGCCCCGGGAGCGTAACGTTGCAGGCTTCGGAAAGGTGGTACCGGGCCACGAACCTATCTAGGTCTTCGGGGACCAGCTCCGACTGAATGCGGTCCACTCTTACTTCGTCCATCCCTAACGGCCAGAGAATCTACGGTCAGGACGGAGTCAAGAGGGGAGAAGGGACCGGAACGACTGGGGTACACTAATACGAAAGGAGAAAGTACGGAGAGCCCTAAATTGAAGAGTGGGGCAACTCACCGGAAGGAAAGGAAGAACGGCTCCGATAGCGTCAAAGGAGGAGCGAACGAACAGTCCGACGGCAACGGCAACAGCACAAGGGAGAAACTCGAGGATGCCTGTGAAGAGAAAGGCGGACGGGGGAGGGCCCCCGGTTAAATAGGCAGAAAGGCGGGTGACGCCTCGGTGACGCCAGAGGACGCCTGGCTACCGAAGGATCGTTCTCGCCCCAAAGGCGAATCGACGCCATTAAGGAAGGATGTCCGCCGAAATCCGCAGACCGCCAGATCAGCGACAACCGCCATACGCCATAAAAAAAGGGGCGGGGAGCTCGGAGCGCGCGCGCCTTTCCGAGGGATGGCGGCAATCTCGAAGCATCACTCCCTTCACCCGTTCCCCTCCTGGTTCCAGGCTCGGAAGTGGGGGGCTACTGTTACGGGGGAACTTAGCCACCATGCCCCACGTGACCGGCACGCGCGCCCAGAAAGACTACGGCTGCCCCTTGATCCAGCAATCCGACCTCGGGTCGGATATCTTCGGCTCCGCAGTCCGACCCCGAGTCGGCTGCCCCTTGATCCAGCAATCCGACCTCGGGTCGGATATCTTCGGCTCCGCAGTCCGACCCCGAGTCGGTTGCCCCTTGATCCAGCAATCCGACCCCGAGTCGGTTGCCCCTTGATCCAGCAATCCGACCTCGGGTCGGCAATCTCTTGACAACAACAGACTGTTCTCCTGAGGCACGCCGCGGCCCCCTGCTCCACTACTCCCTGCAACGGCCGAATCCGGCGCTGCCCCACGATCCCCTGTAACAACCGTACGAAGCGGAGCTCCACTACGCCCTGCCATGGCCGTACCCGGCGCTGCCCCACGACGTCCTGTAACGGCCATGTCAGTGGCAACCCCATCGTGCCACACGATGACCAATCCCCAGAAAAACCCCCCAGCCTGATATATATGGGACGGGGGGGGAAGGGGGAGGGTGAGCAAGATTCTCCATAGCATCATCTTACCTGCTACCTCTCCTTCTCCTTCGATTCCCTCTAACTTGATCGTCGGAGGGCCCCCACTACCCCAGGGGTGGTGCGAGGCTTGCTTGCATGTTTCCCGGCGGAAGGTGGAGCGCAACCAAAGCAATTCAAAGGAAACCCCGTTCACACCGCTGTGCCAATCGTTCTCGGTTTGGACCCCCAGCAACACATACATACATGCATATATATATATATATATATATATATGTGTGTGTGTGCGCGCGCGCGCATGTATATATATAGATGTATATATATAGATGTATGTATATAGATATATGTATATAGTTATATAGATATGTGTATATATATACATACGTATATGCATACACACACACCCACTTATATATATATAGACATACATACATACATATATACATGTACATGTATGCATATATGTATATGTATATATATGCATACATGTATATATATGTATACATATATATACATATATGTACATCGGAGAGAGAGAGGGAGAGAGTATTAATTAGGGGGCTGAGAGGGTAAGTTAATGTGGGATTGTAAAAAAACATAAAATATCTTTAAAAGTTATAAAAACTAAAGATATTTTTTGTCTACGAAAAAATGAGTAGATTGATAACCTACCATAACATAGAGTAGATTATTAATCCCCATATATATATATATATATATATAGACACACACACATAAGTTTCACCTTAAGTATGTATAACAATTTTAACAATTTTTTCCCTATCCTTGGTCAAAGGTTAAACTTGTTTAAGTTCTACTTTGCTCCTCTATTTTTTCCTATAAGTACATTTTTCTTTGCAAAATATAACTAAAAAGTTTTGTTTATTAATTAATCTGGTAATACCACTGCTGCTAGCTGAGTTATATTTGCACTTTATGATATTGATTTAATATACTCTGGATGAATTGCAAACCACAATCATTTTGTCCATTCCGTCGATACCAGCAATATTTTTGCACCAAACAAATCTTCCAATCTCCATCTTCTTCCACCCTTGATTTTAATATAGTCCCTATCAATGTATCTTTGTTGGCAAAATCCTATACCGATCTCGGACTTTTGGCAGCCCCCTCTCTTCCTCTATTATGAAAGAATAAAGTTGGATTTTAGGTTGCATAAACTTTTCTTTTGAACTCTAAAATTAAAAATAAATTTGTTTAATGCATAGTAGAGAAAACTTCTCACTGGATTTCTATTATCTATGGAATTTGTTGGGTCATTTGATATATTATTTTCTAACCCCATATAATGGGGCAATAGTATGCTTGGTCTTTATCCTTTCTGTACTCTCACTTATTTTTCTTGAAAAGATAAAAGAGACTTGTTGAGCGATCCATTAAGATCGGTGCAAATTTAAACCACAATTTTTTCAATAATTATTTAACTAATCCTCCCAAGTTATTTAAAAGATTCCAACCTAAAGCAGAACCTAAGATGATGTGTTTAATTGAATCAAACTGACCTATCAAGTCTAATTAATCCAAGCTAGACTTGGCCTATTAAATATGAACACAATTGAACTTGTTTATGTAAAATTTTTATTTTATTTGAGGGACTTGTGGTTATTATTTTAGACTTCTAATATAAACCATGGACCTATGAAACTTGTGGTTAAGGAGTTTCTTTTATCATAGAGAAACTTGTTTCCAATCCTTTTCTAAAATCCTGAGCTATTTTAAGTTCTTGATTGACCTAATGATTTAAATTCCCCCTTTTTATCGAAATGGGATGGAAAAAGGGTGAGCCAAAGACTAGGTTGGATAATTGAGAGCATGCCACTTCTTGTCATCGAAATGAAGAGGAGAAGGTGCTAGTTTCGAATGTTTTGAACTTCAAAAATTTTGACTACTGGAATGCTACCTATGCTACTAAAATTTAAAGGATGGCAAAAGAGAAATCGAAATGCTAAAGTTAAAAAATAAAAACTAGTAGATTTGTTTTTAAATAATGTGAAAGAACAGTCCTTTCATGCTCTTTATAATTCTTATTTACACCCCTATCACCATATTTTGTTACTAACTAACTAGAGATGATTAGCTTCTCCTTTTCACATATCCGAGTTGGTATCACCATTTTTTTCACTTCTTTGTCAGTTACGGGCTTTGGATTCACATTCTGAATCTTCTGTCGATTTTCTTTATATCGTTAGTTAACCATTCATGTTCTATTTGCAGCATGATGATGCATGAATTAGTTTTTAGGTTTTTATAGCTTAATCAACCTTTTATGGTTTAGGTTTTGGGGAGTAGTCCATTCAGCCTATATTATTAGCAAATATCTCTCAAGTCAATACTCCCTTTTTCAGTCCTTTTTGTCCTATTCTTGCCTATTCAAGTATCCATTGGCTTGCTTTTCTTAATATTACCCATCAGTTAGCTTTGCTAGTATTACCTATCAGCCGTTCCTAGCATACCATGAGACTTACCTAAAGGTCAAGATGCGGTACAAACAACACTTTACATTCTATTACTTGGATTTGCATAATGGAAGATCAAATTCAATAAATAAGCAAGAAAATTTCACTAGCCTTTATGGTCACAATTCAGCCACCATGGCTTTGGTATTCATTACTAATTTTGCTGGAATTCTCGAGCTAAAAATTTAATGAGATTTTATATGGATTTTCATAGTATAAGAAACTGTTAAGGGGTAAATTTATCAATACTACAATATTAAAATTCTGAGATAAATAAAAACAATGCAAACATAATTTGTATATAACCACTTACAATGATTCGAATGTCAATTGAACTTGATAACCGAGTCTTGTGTTTAACACAATTTCCTTAAGACAAATTCGTCTCCCTCTCGGTGCTTAAGGTTTGTATAAACGTTTGTCTCCCAGGATAAAACGGTATGAAACCTCTTGAAGATGAAGCACTACAATCTTCAAGCCTTGTTTGAAACTCAATGCTTAGTGCTCAATTAGGGAATGGGCTGGAAGGAATAAAGAAACAAGTGCAGAGAGAGAGAGCAAATCTGAAAATCTGTTTGCAACTTCAAAAAAAAAGATCCTGCAGATTTCTGGAGAGATTCAGATTTCTGGAGTGAAGGATAATTATATATTACAACCGAATGGCAGTTATAGGAAGTTAATAAATTCTTTGAACAGACACAACTGTTGACAATTGACGGTTTTAAAAACTGAAATCTGCCACTATATAAACCATTTACTGAAATATGTTCTCCCAATGTAGGATCCATATTTTTCCATCAATAATCCATTACCAATTTGATACTTTGAAGCCAATTATCTAATTCACTACTTAACGAATTTGAGCATGTGAATATATCACATTATTCTACTCAAAGAGTATAATACGTTTCCTGTTGGACCTGTTCAATTAAACATGTGGGTCCTACATTTAATTTGGCTTAAAAACTTAACTCCCATAATGCTCAATATTCTAACAGAAACTAAATAAATTCTTAAAACATGGTGACACTTTGACATTATAGTAGTCATTATTTACAACTATAATGTTAACAATAAAGATATGACCTATTATTGGAGAAGGTCAAGTGTTTCATTTCTCAATCCAACGTAATATTTAAGTATTCCAATATATTCTATGCTCATGAATATTGAAGATTTGAATAACATAAAATACCATTCCTCAAACAAGCTTTTTACCTATATTGCCATTTATTTGTTAAACAAGCTTTTTGGCACGTCCATTCAAAGGCAGCGAGGAGAGCTTTGTCCCAAACACAAACAAGTTCACTAGAGGGTAAGCAAAACAAGACATTGTACTACCACCAACCATTCAACTACTTACACACTAAAAGGAGTAGTTGACAAAGGCATCACTCATCAAACCATCCAAGGACTTTTGGCTGCAAACATAGAAGAAAGCTCCAACCAAACCCTCATGGCAACCCTCACCAAGTCATCAAGATCAACCAACAAACCGGCAACAAAAATCACAACACAAGGAACATACTGATGGATCAAGCATGAAATCACCTAAAACACTTAAGAGGAGTCTCGGAGCAACATCGACAACAATAGGAGCAGCCAAACAAAGAACTGGTTACTCAACCATCGAGCTACATTTCATCAAACAACTTCAAAGCACCTCAACAAAACTATTAATGACCAAGCACAAAACCAATCCAAGTGCTTAGTAGGAGCATCAAAGCAATGGCAACTATAATGGGAGCAACCAAGCAAAAGCCAACCATCAACCTTTTAGCCACATTTCATCAAACACATGCAAGAACATTTGATCCAAACTAGATTACCAGCTAGAATGCTATGAAGAAGCCAAGCGAACCTAGTGTCACCCTTTACAGAACTCACATCATGACACATCCAGAGTCAAAAGCCCTCCTCAACAATTGTAATCCCTTTCCAGCTCTTGAAAATCCCACAATGCATACATCACAAAGGCAGTAACACAAGCCTTTTCATAAAGATACCAGAGCAAAACTGGAAGACAAACAAAGTTTTGCCAACATTTCCCCATATTGTTACTCAGGCATATATGGTGTATGGGAATCTAATACCTATGGAAATGAGCATTCCCGTTAGTTTAAACACTCTAACAGGTAAGGATTGAGCCATGATTTTCAAGTAATGGGCGATATAACTTGACTGACTATTGAACTAGTGGCAAACTTTTACATGGTATTAATGGATGCAAAATTTTTAAAATATAATAAATAACATACTAGGATGTCTACAAAAACTATTTTTTTAAAGAAGTATATTTTATCACAAAAGATTCTTTGGCTAGTATAAACTTTTCGGTTTAAAAAAAGACCAATTTTTTTCCAAATAAGTTATTTATCAAGGATGTAATATGCTAAAAGATTTCTGGACATCTAAGTTGCTCATTTATATAAAGTAATCAATTTCGTACAATTATAGCATAAAAAGTTCAATAGTAAGAATATATTTTACTATATTTAATACAGTCTATTTCACCCTTATCTTACACGAACACAATCTATCTTGATCACTTATATAACCTTATATAAAAAAGAATTATCTTAACCTACTTCAGCCCCAACTAGATATTTTAAAATCTACCCACTATTGATCTTTACTTGATCACTTTAGTTCAGCTTATTCAGACCGACCTAGGTAGTTATGCACTGCCACATGACCGATCTGATTTAGGCATGAGGTTAACTATAAGCTTTGCTTTTTTTGTTGCTCGGATCTAAGTTAACCCAATTTGGAGATCCTGAACTACCCTGTTATCCGAACGATAGAGTGGTCCATTACTTCAGTCCCAACTAGATCTTTTGAAATCTCGCCACTATTGATTTTCGTTTGATCAGTTTAGTTCACCTTATTCAGACCAACCCAGATAGTAATGCACAGCCACCTTACCGATCTGATTTGGGCATGGGGCTGTATGCCAATAGTATTTTAATTTTGACTTTTCTTGATTTTTAAGAAATTGATAAAAGTTAATTATATTTTAATGATATTAAAGTAGGCGAACCTGACCCATCTCAATAGAGTGAAATTTTAAAGTGATAAGAGATAAGTAACCTAATGCTTCAAAGTATATTTTCTAAAGTTTTGGTAAAACAATAATGAGTTGATTAAATTTTGATATCTATTTTATACTTAGTTAAACGGGTTAGGCATGTTAATGTTATGATAGCAATCATTTCAAATTATATTATGTGTTATGAAATCTGAAAAAATGTGACCAGACAAATTATGAAAAAAATAAGAGTTTTTTTTTGTATTAATGCCCTTCTAAAAATTTAAATTTGCATGAATACCCTCTTAAAATTTATATTTAATTTTGTACCCTTATAAAACACTATTTTTGCACAAATGCCCCTAATATAACGATCTTCTAACACTGTTAATAAAAACTATATTTATTTTAATTAAAAATAAATTAAAATTTTGAAATTACTTTTTTATCCCCTATTGCGATCACCTTATAAATGTTTTGGCGCATCTACCCATTAAGGGTATTTTAGTTATTTTAATTTGAAACCGTTAATTTTTTAATGGCATTAGATGGCCTAGGTATATATGCAATAATAAGAATAAAAAAGGAATAGAATAGCAAAAAAAGTGTTTTATTAGGGTATATATATAAATATTAATTTTTGGAAGGGTATTCATACAAAATTTGATATTTATAAGGGTATTCATGCAAAAAAATTCAAAAAAAAATTATATATGTATTCTCAACACGGCTATGATCTGAACCCGTCAATGGAGATTATTTCTTGGTCCGTCGATTTGTAATTTGAGAAACTATTTTCGATACTATACCACCGGTGATTAAAATAATAGTATTTGGACATCGTACTATTAGTGGCTAATAATAGTGGTGTCTAGCACTTTGTGCATTCCGACCCATGCCACTGGATTACATAACCATAGCCTGATGTTGGATTTCTGATATTTCTTTATGAAAACAATAGTATAATTAAAAAAAAATATATGTATCGCTCAAAAATTGATTTACTTTCCAATCAATATATTGCTCGTTAATTATTTATTTATTTGGTATGCTTAGACCCCATTTTACAGTATCATGTTGCTTACTGGACTCGTGTAGCTCATTATTATATTTTTTGTATTTTTTAAATTTATATGCATGATTGCTCTGCGCTTAGGGGAGTGTGCAAGATCTTTTGGAGATGCTTTCAGTCCTAGTGAGACTATTTAAACTATTTAGAATATTTTATTTGATTTAAGTAAATAATTAGCATATGATAGATGTGATTCAGAATTGGGGGAATTAGTTGGTGTTAAATAAATAGTTAGACTAATTAACATTAGTTGATATTTTGACAAAAAAAAAATCATGTTACAAATTATGGATGCGATTCAAAATTGGAAGAATTGAAATGGTTTAGTTGTCTTGAGAATGAAAAGAAGGTAACTAAAAAGAAAGAAAGAGACTATTACTAAAAGGATGAAATAGTTAATAAATTTATGATGTTTTGAGTAGATCCTCTAAATTAAGGTAGTCTGGTTTCTTTATTTCAGATAGTCTAGTAGATTTACAAGATCATGTATGTTTGCAATATTGCAAATAAAAATATTTTTCTTATTGGTAGATTTGATTTGAATGTAAAATCATAGAGCTTATGTCTTAATGGATTTTTTTGTAAGTCTTTGAACCAGATTATTAAATTTTTGTGAAGTTAAAAAAGAAATATTATAAATCAAGGTTATGAGTTGATCATGGATTTTGTATCACCATAGGTGAAATGCTAGTGGAATTTCATGAAAGGCCAAAATAAGTTTAACCTAAAAGAAAAGATTCGAGATGGTTGAATATGCTAATGAGTGGGTTAATCTAGAATCTTTTAATTCTCAGAGCATGAAATTAATATTTTAAAAGAGAGATCAATATCAAATTGTATAATGTAATTGTGAAGGAAATCTAGAATTGGCTTAGTTCAAATTGGATCTAAAATGTGATTTCTTGATCATACAATGGTACAAGTATAGCAATTATCTCGAGGGTTAATCATGATCTAGTGTACATAAGAAGTAAGGATAAAATCTGTGCTGGGATATTATTAAATAAAATGATCTAGCATCATTAAAAAAATTTGAAGAATATTGATCAGAGTTGTACAGCGAAAGTATTGTGGACTGAGTCATCTTAAAGTGGTCAAAAATATTGGCTATATTTTGTAATATGTTATGATGGAAGAGTAGATTTTCAATAAAGAAGACTTTTGTTAATATGGGAAGGCAAATAATGTTGATTTTTAGGATAATCATAATATGACTATGTTCTTCTTTTGGAAAGATTCTTCTATTATTGGCTATGCTAAGAAAAATTTTGAGCATTTCATGACTAGGGTATGTTATTTATTGATTAAACGTGATTTATTTATTTTTTTAAGTATCCAAATAAGTCATCCATTATTTGTTCCCTCTTTATGATTTAGAAATTTAAATTAAATTTTAAACCTTGTGACATATTGAATCATGGTATCACTAATTTGCCTTCTCAGACTTGCTCTTGTGATTTGATGCCAATTATTTTTGAGATAGACCATTGTTGTCTAATAACCATCATTACATATTCATTTTGTGAATGACATTCCTAGCCATATAATGATTTGACTCTAATTAAGGTTGGTCATTATCTTTTATGGGATCAACACTCTACTATAATAATTGTATTGAATCTATTTTATATCAAGTTATATCTCAAATACAATTAATTTTAGTCAATCTTGTTGTGAATTGATCCCAATCCAATCTGGAGTGAAGCTGCATCAAGATTTCGATCTTAGATTTTAGTTAGTCACTTATCTAGTGCTAATTTTGTTAGTTTATATAAAAATTGTGATAATTGATCCAAATTTATCTGTCCCACCGATTTTGATTGAGGAGAATGAGATCTTGGATTTATGCTACTTAATGGGTTGAACATCTCTAATTTGGAACGCCTAGATTCCTTAATTTCGAGGATGATTTTTTTTAGCAGAAGAGAATCTAAGATCCGGCCCAAATGGACCGTTTTGGGCTCAAGCTAGCGGGCCCAACCGACTTCAGCCCATAGCCGAAGGAGGATTCAAAATAGAGGACCACGATTGCGATTCTCTGCTCCTTCTTCCTTGCTCGTTGAAGAGATAAGGCCACGCAGAGCCATGCCTGATAAGACCTTCACGGGCCATTTGAATGACTACCAGTCATTCGGTCACGCTCATCCATTGCGAGGATGGCAAGTGATGCAACGACCCAAGCTTATCCCCTTCAAAAGCTCCCTATAAATTTCTCCCTCATCCCCTCCTCTAGATCCACTGACAAGCATCTCTCTCTTCTTCCTTATCTCCAGTGGCTATCGTGTCGCTAAATCCAAGCTTTACCACCCCAAATCCTCTCCATTTCCATCTAGACCACCGACGAGCCTATTTTTCTCCTTCTCCCTGTTTTGAGCACCGCCATCGCCAGCCCGCTGGACCGGCTATCCTCGATTGAGATCCTCCATGTCTGCCACCTGTCAATAAGCCTCCCTTCCCTCTGTCTTCTCTATTCCACCTCTTGTTAAGTTAATTCCCCTATTTTAGGCCAACCGAGAATGTCCTCAGTTTCTCCCCTCTCGTCAGCCGCTGCTGGCCGCCATTGCTAGTGACAGCTAGCTGTCAACCACTGAGGTCTGGCCACCACCACCCTTCCCCAGCTTCTTCCCTCCTCTCTTTCTTCTCTTCCCCTTTCTCTTTGTTTTCTTAGTTTAGCAGGATGAAGAACCCTTGTTCATCCCCATTTTAGGTCGAGAGAGAAAAAATGATGAAGGAAAACCAATTTTTGGCTCTTCTCTAATCGAGTTAAATAATTGAATAGGCTTAGACCTGTCCCTGATGGTCGACCTGGACCACATAGATTGGGCCCAGGACCAGGATCAAAGCAGACCCAGACCCAAGCTACGATTCTCTCTCCTCTCCCTCTCTCTTTCTATATAGGCTCAGGGATCTTAGTATAAGCTTTGCTTTTCTTATTGCTCGGATCCAAGTTAACCCAATTTGGAGACCCTGAACCGCCTCGCATACAAGTAGTAGACCGACCCATTACTTCATCCCCGGCTAGATTTTTTGAAATCTGGCCACTATTAATCTTCACTTGATTAGTTTAGTTTATCTTATTTAGACCGATCCAGATAGTCACACACTGCCACCTGACTGATTTGATTTGGGCATGGGGCTGTTTCTCCAACATTATTTTAATTTTGACTTTGTTTGGCTTTTAAGATATTGATAAAAGTTAATTATATTTTAATGATATTAAAGCAGGCCAACCTAACCCGTCTAACTTGAGTGAAATTTTGAAGTGATAAGAGATAAGTAACTTAAGGCTTCAAAGTATGTTTTCTAAATTTTTGGTAAAATAATAATTATTTGATTAAATTTTGATATCTATTTTATACTTAGTTAAACAAGCCAGGCATGTTAATATCATGATGGTCATCATTTCAAATTATATTATGTGTTATGAAATCTGAAAATTGTGATTAGATAAATTATGAAAAAAATTATTTTATATACATGTATTCTCAGCACGGCAATAATCTAACCCCATCAATAGAGATTATTCATTGGCTCTGTCGACTTGTAATTTGAGAAATTGGTTTCGACACCGCATCACCGATGATTAGAATAGTAATATTTGAACATTGTACTATTAGTAGTTAATAATAGTGCTGTTCAGTACTTTGTGCATCCGACCCATGCCACTGGGTTATGTGGCCATAGCCTGATGCCGGATTTCTGGTATTTCTTTATGAAAATAATAGTATACTTTAAAATGAAATATATGTATCACTCAAGAATTAATTTACTTTTCAATCAATATATTGCTTTTTAATTTTTTGATTTATTTGGCATGCTTAGACCCTCTTTTGGAGTGTTATATTGCTTACTGGATTAGTGTAGCCCATTATTATACTTTCTGTATTTTTCAAATTCATATGCATGATTGCTCGAGACTTGGGGGACTACACTAGATCTTCTGAAGAAGCATTCAGTTCTAGCCAAACTATTTAGATTAGTTAGAATATTTTATTTGATTTAAGTAAGTAGTTAGCATATGTTGATTTATGTCATGTTGGAACTATTATAAAAATTATTTGAATAAGTTCTTGATTAAATATTTTTGTAAGAATTATTATTGCTTTGATATGATCTGTAGCCCTGCATGCTTGCATGCTCCGCCATATAGGTATGCAACGTCTGTTACACTCTGGGTTCGGGCCGTGACATGGAGAGCACAAGGAATGAGAGTGCTCTTGCCTGAACACCAAGCGTGATCCTCATGTGGGAACTAGGAGTTATGAAATTTGATAGGTGTTTCTTCAAACTTTGGGAGAACTAGAGAAAAGAGAAACTTATAGAAACCAGAGATTTGAAGGGATCAAACTAGATCAAAACCATAAAAGGGCCATCTTTATTTCATTCCTTTCTTTTTTCCTTCTATTTGGATGGGTAGTAGAATCACTAGTTTTGGATAAAATTTTGGATCCTCTCTACTTGCAGACAATTATTAGAGCCTTCATTTAATTTTCATGAGATTGTGCTGTGAAGATAAGTTCAAAATCCAATGATCTAGCTTCAACCTCATCTCAAAATAATATGAAGAATAAAAATTAAAAGAACTGTAATAGCATAATCGAGTCGATCTCAAGCACAAGACAAAAAGAATCTTCTTAGTATTTGCCCTCCCAAGACCCGCCAACCCCTCCTTCATGCATGGCCGAGCCGAAAGGCTCCATGCATGGGGGATGGGCGTGCAGGGCGCGATACGGCAGCGATCATGTCGGCGCATGAGCGGTTTTGGATACGCAGCCAGCGGTGGGCTCCTTGTCTCGCTGCAGCCAACCATCGTTGGGTGCGTCCCTTCACTCCTACTTGGAAGACCCTGTCATGTCTCGTTGCGATTCGTTAGTTGCCCCCCACCACCCTCCGCACCTCCCTCTAATCTCCTCCTAACCCTCTCTTGCCGCCTAGCTTTGTCCCTAAGAAATAGGTTGGATGGAAATCTTATACCCATTCTCACCCTCTCCAGTTCTCTCAAACAAACATGGTATAAGGTTCTTGATAGGCTTTTTTTCCCAGTACAAGGCATTGGCTTCAGGTAACTTAGAATCAGATCATGTCTTCACTAAAGTTCAAGGGCTAAAAGTATTAGGTTGAAGCTAGTCCAATTCCGTAGTCCACTACCAACAAACCTTTTCTATCAGAAAGCAACTTTAAATTGTTCCAAGATCACTACCTCTTAGGTGATTCCTATGGATTTAAGGTAATCCAAAAAGTTAATCAGAATACTATTTAGCAATTAATCAAAGAACTATTTATTAATTGATCAAAATTCTGTCATTTGATTATGTAAATAGAAAATAAATAATTTGGATTCTGCTTTCACCACATTTTAACACCCAAGGATCACTGCACATATGGCGACTCTAAAATAGGGCTTGAAAAGGAATGTCAATTCTTGAGCCAAAGCCTAAAACTTTTGTATCAAGAAGTCACCAAAAGGTTTGGTGAAAGTTCAGACACCAAAAGGATGGTGGTGGATAGAGCTGTGCTACAGGCTAGGGAGGTTATTTCATGTGCTGCTATGTTCTCTCCTGGGATGGTCAGGGACATCTGGGGTACTCTTTTCGCTGCTACAGCGCCCAGGTTCGCCCTTGTTACTTGGGTGCCCCCACTCCTTGGCCATCTCAAGATAAACTTTGACGGTAGCATGTTGATGGATGGAGTATCCGGAGGTGTGGGATTTGTGATCAGAGACCATTTGGCAGGCTAGTTGCAGCCGGAGGACGCCGTACGACAAGACTTACTGCAGTTGGGGCAGAGCTGAGTGCAGCTTGGGAGGGTATATCCTACGCGAGGCAGACTCTTCGTGCCGAGCGGGTATACCTCGAGGGGGACTCATCGGTGGTGATCGATTGGATCCAGGGTGCAGACAGGTACGGAGATGGTCACCCTCTTATTCGTGAGACTCGTAGGCTGGCCATGGAGTTGGATGACTTCCAGGCGGCATATGTGTTCTGGGAGGCGAATCGGGTAGCAGACTGGGTCGCCTCCTTTGTTGCGCGACACTCCGGAGAGATCCTTTGGATGCCCACAGTAGATTTACCGTCCTCACTATACTTTTTAATTTCTTGCGACTTGGCAGGATGTACTCACGTTAGAGCTATATGAATTGCCGTTTTCACCAAAAAAAAAAAAGTTCAGACACACAATATGTTGGAGTAGCAATAATCAAATAGAAGAGTCGTTCAGATTGGGTGAAAGGTACCTCTACATGGGGATCATGCTATAGGCTAAATGATAGAGATAGCCAATGTGAACTATTATAGGATAGGTTGAATAAAGACTAGTGATAAGTCGAGGCTAATCGAGCATAGTTATCGATCTGCTAGATGATGCAAGGTCTGACTATTATGACAACGTGAGTAATGGAGGACAGTTGGTGCTAATTACTAGAATTATCAAGGAAAGTGAAAGCCAAACATTTGCAGTTATGATTAGAGTGGGCGGTTACCATACTGATTGCCTTATTGTATAAATAATAGCTTGTAATCTAAAAAGAAATTCTTTGGCCAATCAATGAAATCAATTTATCTTTAATTTATCCTTGTTTTTTCTTTATCTTCAAATTTATCACTTTTAGTTTCCAAGTAAGACTTTAATTTATCAGTGGAAGTAGAAGCAAAGTACTTTATCGTGGTTTCGGTTCCAAGCTATCATTCTTCTTCCGAATAGGTGGTGAGACAGTAACAAAAGTCCTCACTGGATGTTTAGTATGGCGTGATCATCCCAAGATCAAGGGTGATATAGGTTTAAGTGATAAGATAACCACATTTAGTTGCACTATGGTGATCCTACAAAGCAGTAATTCCAAATCACTCCTACTCATCAAATCACCGCTCAACTAAGTGATGGAATGCCTGTCCTTAAGATCGAAAATCGAAGATCACCCTATGGTAGTGATCTTGGGCAGAAAGTTAAGGACAAAAATACCCTTCAGTCCAGCAGAAAAAAGTAGTATATCAATATGCTATTATATATTATATCAATATTATATATGATATGATATTATATTGATATTATATATATTGTATTTATGATATATTATATTATAATATATTATTAATCATATTATTGTCATATTATTATTTAATGACAATTTTAAATTATGGTAGAAATATATTATCGTACTTTATATTTATATAATGAAAGTAATTAATATATTACTCCTATTTGCCTTATTTCCTTAGTATTAAAAAATAATGTATTATAAGTATAAATAAAAATAATAATCTATAATAACAATTAATATATCTTTATAGGATTAATAAATTATAAGGCTAATAAAGATAATTTTATAGAATATATTAATAACTAATATATAAATAAATATATTAATATTTTATTATAATATACTTTATATGATTAAGAGGTATATTTTTATAGATATCAAGGGTAATATTGGTATTATATGGTGAATGATCTTGGGTTTTCATGAAATACCAAATAAGTTATTCATGGATACTTGATATCTTTAGTCACTAGAAATAGCATACTAAATGCGATGATCTTAAATCATCAGAGATTACAGATTAGCTCACGATAAATATCACTAGTGATCTAAGAACAGCTCGACAATCCCATTTGGATTACTAAACACCACCTTAATGTCAAGATGCTTGGACCCCTGCTACTTTCATCATCATCCTTTTATTGTCCTATTTACGGCTAATTCAATACTAGCCGCATGCTTGTGCATACTTTGTCACAAGATATATCATCACTTTCTGCAACCAACAAACTTTCTAGCATGCTTGTCTCTCTCTAGATTTAAAGAAGCGCCAGATTCATATATTGATCTAGACTAGAGTAGATTTTTCGTGCTTTGAGGTACATAATCCTCTAAGTTCATGCCGTGATTGACAGATAACATCAGACCAATATGGTGTAAATATGAGTTTCTCGTAATGTAAGGTGATGTTCTCTATTTTGTTGGCCAATTTCCACTTGTGTATATGATATCAGCATGTTTTGTACAATGGAAAACCTGTTCTCAACATGGGTTCCAACTTCCAAGCTATTTCATGAAATTTCAAATTAAGTTTGGGTCAACTTGGGTTAGCCAAGCTTCCACCCAATTTCAACCGAAGTTGAAACGAGTTAACACTTCGACCCAAACGCAGTCCATGCTTCTGGTCCAATCAGACCAAATCACCAAAACCACGGATTGGGTTGGATCGGAGTTGGGTTAAACCGGTAGACAAAATAGTAACGAAAAAATTGCGAAAAAGAAAAAAAAAATACAATCGCTCTCTTCTTCTGCACCTTCTCCTCTCCCAATCTTCCGCCACGAAACCCTAATCCTCTCGCCCGGACCCTATTCCCTAACCCTAATCCTAATCCTAACCCCTATTTCAAAACCCTAAACCCCACAATGAAGAACCCCAAGCCCACCGGCGGTAAGGGCTCCTCCGTCAAGGTTCCCTCGTCCTCCTCCACTGCCGGCGGGGGCCGCAAATCCCGATGGGAGTCCGCCGACCACAATCCCTCCGACCACCCTGCCCCTCCCGATCCCAAACATTCCAAGACCAAAGACGACCCCGCCGGCCCCTCCGCCGCCTCGCCCTCCCTCCCCCTCAAGGACCGCCCGCCCGCGGCGCTGTCCGTCTCCGGCCCACTCCGCCACCCTCCCGGCAGCGGACCCCTCATCCCCCACCCGGACCCTGCCGCCGCGCGGCCGACGTCTCCGCCTCCCTACGGTTTCCACAACCTCGAGCGCCGCACCATTGTTCTCGCCGACGGCAGCGTCCGGTCCTACTTCGCCCTCCCACCCGACCCGCCGGCAGACGTCGTCGCCGACAAGATGTTCCCATATGGCCACGGTGGCCGCCCTGGGTTCGGGCATGGGCCGGAGCCCGGCCTAGGGTTAGGGTTCGACGAGCGCTTCCCACCACCCCGTGGGAGGTTCAGCCCCGAGGACTTCCGGGAGCCACCGTATGGCCGCGGCCCGGGGCCCCAGCACGACTACTGGGCTTCTCTCGGGCTTGATGGCCCTCGGGTACCCCCGGAAGGGGCACCGTCCTCACTGAAGAGGAAATTTGGGGAAGAGGATGACTTCGTATGGCACCGGCAGCATGCGATGCATTATGGAAACGCCAATGCCAACCCTAGTGGGTTCCCTTCGGCGTCCGGTGGAGATCGGCCAGACTACTTGCGCAGGACTGGCAGCCCACTGCGTCGGGACTATCATGATGATCTAAGGTCATCGAAGCAGGTAAAGCTGGGAGGGGAAGGCTATGAGGACTTGTCCTCGAGGAGGACTCAGCCTGACGATGTGCCTGTTGTGGCCTTGGATGTGGATCCACAGGCTTTGAAGAAAGCATTCCTCAGGATCTCAAAGGCAATAAATGAGAGTTCATCTCAGAGGAAGAATTATTTGGAGGATGGAAAAAATGGGCCTTTGCAGTGCATTGTTTGTGGCAGGTTTGATTAAATTGGAAAACTTTAATTATTCTAGCTCCATTGATTATCTAATGCAATTACTTTGGCTTGTTATGTATGGATTTTTATATATATATTTCTTTTATGTTTCTCAAGGTTTTCTTTAAGGTTAGCTAGAGATCATCTATATGTATATGTTTATTCAGTTGTAGCCTGTATTTTTTTCTGTTTTATGTTTGATGATTGTATTGGGACAAACTTTTCTCTTGTTCTCTTGATTGTAGATGCAGGAAACTCAATGCATTTCTGTTTGTTTTATGTTGCTGCAATAGTTTCATGAGATTAGTTCCTGTGTATGATTATTGAATCATTATTTTTATTTGATTATGTTCTTTTAGAGAGAATCTTAATGCCTTTATATTTTTGTATGTTGTTGCATCGTTCTTTAGGTCCATGATGTGGGTTCCGTTATGTTTATGATTATTTAGTTATTTGATGATGAATCTTTCATTGACGATTATCATTTTTTTCCTTTGGGTCTGCCTATTATTTGGTGATTAGTCATTCATATTTTAACATAACATTAGATTTGATTATCTTTTAATAATTTGCATGAATAGTATTGATGTTTTGAGTCCAAGGTCCGTTGAACCGGTATGGGGTGCTGTACCGGTTGGCAATTGGTTCGACACTGTGCCTACACACGGTACATAGTAGATTCTATATTGGTAATGCCATCTTCCTTTTTTTTCTCTCAGTTTGTTGTTGTTTCATTTTTTTTATTGCTTTTATGTTTGTTTCAATGATTGCAGTGGTTTAATTTAGGATTTCAATAATGTTTTGAAGTTTTTATGTAGTTTGATCTCAATTCTCATTATAATTGATAAATTAATGCACTTGGAATATAGTTGCATGAATGATTGCATGTAATTGAATATATATACAATACGTTAAATGGATTTCAGGTATAAAAAATGTGCCGACATCAAAAATTTTGTGGAGTGCTATCCCTTGTAGATGTCAAGATCTTGGTCATAGTTTGGGGCTGGTATATTATTCCAGCATTCTAGATAATATGCCACCCATCCCTATGGTCTATAAGCTCTGTCTTTTGGATAGCTACTCTGATATTGCTTATCTATTTGAAATTGGATTGGCCATTCGAAGATCGAGGAACAGAGTTCGACATGTAAGCTGCCCGAGATTGTGGAGGATAGTAACTACTCGAATACGATGCCCTAGATGAAGGATATCTATACATGTGGCTATGTGGAATAGGATCCGGTGTATGATTTGGATATAGATATGTTTAGAGATCCTACTCCTTTTTCGAGGTCATTTACTGTACCAATTGAATATCCAAATGGAGTTGATAATAGACCTATAGCACATGTTGTTTGCCTTATCTGCATGGATGCCATTGAAGTTGAACCATGATGCAGTAGCTCTCCATGTCTTTTTCTTATCCTTTACAAGCAGAGTGTCAATCCTTTATTACTTCAAATCCGTTGGAAAGACATGTGGATCTCCATCGTAAATGTTGGTCCCTGCTGGTATATCTCCGATCTTCTTCCCCTTCTTATTGCCAAAGGCCCCAAACATAAAGGCAATTAGATTATTGCTTCTATCAATAGCCTCTGAATGATGAGGTTCTCTTGTAGTCTGGATTTGTCTTGGCGTCAAGGAAAGCTGAACTGAACCGACCCGGTCTCCGACGGGGTCAGTTTGGAAGTAAAAAAACTATTCCGGCCTCTAGGGGGCCAAAATTTGATTGGCTCTGGTCGGAATCGGACGAAACTGGACGGTTTCGTTCGGTTCGACTCGGTTTGAATCGGTACCGACCCGTACCAGATGCCGACCGGTACAGGTCTCGGTACTAGTTCAGCCAACCTTGCTTGGCGTATCTGGAATTAGCATCCATCTTATATTGTGAGGTCCCTAATTGAGCCCTATGCTTGGAAGCCTCCTACCTTTGCCATTGCTCATTCAGGCTCTTCCGTATGGCAGCCTGAATATGCACCTTCTCCAAGTCATCCAGATCCAATGTCTTATAGTCCTCTGGATCTATCAGGTAGTATGAAGGTAGCTCTATTCGATTTTTCTGCCTTTTTCTCATTCTTTCTTGGCTTGCTTGCTGTAAAATTGATGAAGTGCTTTTTCATCAGTTAGCGGATCTCTTATGGGCATTTCTTACAAATTGACACGTTAGGATAACCACCAGCTAGATGTTGCTGCAACTTGGTTACTCCTCCCTCCCAAACTCCCTCCCAACCTATTTTTCTTTGATCCTTTTTGCAAGTTTGACGAACGCATAATATATTTTTTGCATAAATTTATAATTACCTTAATTAATTATTTAAAAATTAGTGGGTTTAGATTGTAATATGAAAGATCATTGAATTACTTCTGAAAAAATATTTTACATCATCTATACATAAGACAAATTTTTAATATTTTTTGATTTTAAATATTTTTAAATAGTAAATTGATATTTAATTATAAAATATCTAAAAAATTAATGTCAATTAGGGTTAATGTAGCACCCTACCAATTAGGGGTGCTACATATATTTTTTAATTCAGTTGGTATGCACTAATCACCATTTATTTTTTTAAATTTATTTAAGTGTTGGCTTAGATTTGTGTAACCCAAATTTAAATAAATTGTTACCAAATTGTGGGAGCAAGTAGGACGCATAACCCAAACATCCTACTAATTTTATAGAAATTTTTGAACATTGTTTTATTTTTTACTTTTTCATCTAAAAATAAATTTTTAATCCAAAAAATATAATTAACAAAAAAATCACGATTTCTTTGGCGTAGTGTAGATTGTCCTTACATCTATGACATATCATGATATCATGCCAAAAGACATAAATTTGGCATGATCTCCACTCGTTTTCCTCATGTTTGACCTATTTTGGATATCAAAACCAAAAGAAAGGAGGGAGGGAGAGAGGAAGAGGGAAGGAGAGAGGAATCTTACCTAGATTTTGGCTTGAATCCAGTAAGTATCTGCTTCTTTTCTCCTTTTTTTGTAGATTTAAAAAAAAAGGCACGAGAGTAAGAGGCAGAGAAGGCACGAGAGGCCTTCACTGCACATTCCTTTTGTATTGGGGTGGAATGACTAACTGAGCTACCTCTAGCCGAGCTAAATCAGGCGATTTAGCTCGGTTTGGGTCGATTCAGGTCATTTTGGGGCTTGTACTAAATTGAGGCTGTCTCATCCTAGTTTCAACCCAATACGGGATGGTACACCCCAAATCGGAGGGGTTCAGGATGAGACGACATACTTTTGACACTTCTATATATGCAACATGATAATGTAATTAGAAAGCGTTGGTTGTAGTAACTTCCGATCTTTTCTTTTTTTCTTGTAGAGTATAGCTTGAGGCTCTTCAACAAGGCACCATCTCTTACTAGATTGCTAGTTTGGTTTTCATTAAATTTTCTAATTACGCTTATCGGGTGCGGGACTTTAGATATCATTGAAGATTGCTTTGATAGATAACAACTAACAAGTAATTAATCTTTGTGAAATATATAAAGGGCGGCCTCTACCTAGTTAGATGGACATGCTCACTGAAAGGAGGCTTTGAATCTGGATAGGCCTGTTTATGCAATGAATTATGCCTTAGTGTCTTGCTTCTATTTTACGTAGTCATACTCATATCCTTCTTAAGCTATTTAATATAGTGGAAAAGCACATGTGCTTATTCATAAGCTTTTGGGATAATTGCATTCTCACCTCGTCGACATTGCTCGAGCTCCCCTGGAATCCCTCTAGTTTAAAATTTTTTAATTTGGTCCCTCAAATTACTCAGTTGGCTTAATGTCATCCTTTATCCCATTAGTCATCCAATATCCTTGTAATGCCGTTCAAAGTGACAAAAGTACCCGTTATCTTGTAATTGCAAAAATGCCCTTTATCTTTTGATGACAAAAATACCTTTCTTTTTTTAAACCAAAAATATTTCGTAAAACCTAAGCTCCTCTCTCTGTCGGTGAAGCCCAACACCATGGCTGTCTAGTTCCGCCTTGAACTGCTCTCAAAGCTTGCTGCCCTTGATGAAGGAAAAAAAAGAAAAGATAAAATCTTTTTTTTACTCTTCTTCCTCTCTCTTATTTCGAGCCTCAATCGTCTCCACTGTTCCGCTACGCTCTCCTCCACCTAGCATGGCCTCATAAGCTCCACCATTCTTCCCACCTCCTCCTCTGCACCCTCCCGCCCTAGCACCCTCCCTCCAACCCCTATGCCATTGCCGAGGGCCGACCTGTCTACAACTGTATCACACTTACCAGTTGCTCGATGCACTAAGTATAGGCATCAAGTTACCTTCTCAAGTGTTGAGGACTTAGTCTTCTCAATCTTTTTGCTAGAAGAGGTGGTAGAGAAGAGGGCATTGCGTGTGGGTTGGAGGTGTGCTTTGGGGAGGGGGAGATGGTGGGTGGTGAGGATGGAAGGAGATAAGGAGGCAACAATATGGCCCCGGCTAAGCTAGTTGTGGATCGAAGAGGGTGGGCTGGCAGTGGCGCGATTGGTTGAGCTAGTTGCCTCCTGCTGGACTACTCCAATCTACCTCCATCCCCCTTCGTCGCACCACACTGTCTCCTCCCTTCCTCCCCAATTCTCAACCCTAACCTCTTCCAGACCCTCACCATCACCCATTACCCCCTCCTCGCCGGTGGCAAAGGCATATCAGAGGCTTTGACTGCGGTGTTGTCGTCACTTCCAAAGAGAGAGAAGAACACAACAATTTCGGGGGCTTGTCATGTCTCTCACCAACTATTTGAGGCTTGACCTTTGCCATGGCGGCCGCGATAATGGCGACAGTGGAGGTGTTGATGATCGTGGGAATCCAAAGTGAATTTGCTGAGATTTGCAGGAGATTCAAGTCTGAGATATTAGGCTCTTTGGCCAGAATGCAGAGTTGGTTATCTCCGAGATTGCCTCTTCCTTTCTTCTATGTGGATCCAGGGAGGTTGAGGAGGAGGTCGAGGAGTCAGAGGGGAGATTTGTTGGTGGTGCAGTGGGTGTTATGAAGGAGGTCTTAATGTTTGTGAGGAACATCTCGATACATCTGGAGACATGGCTGGATTTCTCATTGTTGGCTGACGATGAAGAATTTAATGGTTAGTTTTCTTCCCTTGTTCCCTTCTCCACTAGGATCAATCTAATTTTGGTTTCTATTAGATATTTAGATTAGTTTCCATTAGAAAAGACTTATTTTGATCAGTATTGGCATTTTATGGTAAATGCAATTTGGAATTGTTTTGGAAATTGTTTTGACTGGCCTAGGTGGGATGTTGTTCATTGTGATTATGAGGCTGACCAAGTCGCATAAGGTGGGGGGAAGGAGGAGAAGGAGAGTTGAAGGTGAGATTGGTGTGTGGTGAGATGGCAATAGGTGATGGAGATGGGGAGGTGTAGGGGATGGAGCCAAGCGTATTTTGGTCTTTTAAGTTAGTAAAGTATTACGTGATAGACACATGATACAATTTTGCAGATCATGTTAACGTACATTGACGGAAGGATGACATTGGATCAACCGAGTAACTTGAGGGACCCAATTAAATTTTTTTAAACTAGACGGATCTAAAGGGAACCTAGGCAAAGTCGAGGCCATGTATGCAGGTATTTATCATAATCTGGCGGTAGGCTTACCTCGAATCATGGTATGCCGAACCGGCCCGTACTGGCTGGTTAGCTCGTACCGAACCAATCCGGTTCGGCTGTGGAAAACGGTTCCGACCCCCATAGGGCTAGAATCGAGCGATTTTTGCTGCGTATCAGTGCGAACTAAACCGATTTGCACCGGCCCGCATGCAGGGCAGGGCACTAGCGCGGTTCCCCGTGCTAGGAACTGCACCCGCTCGTTCGTGCGCTGCCCCGCTCGAGAGGATATTTAATGCCACTCTATGGCATTTTACGTGGGGCGCGTGTGCGGGGAAAAATCCATGCGCTTTTACCTCTCTTCCGGTTCGGTACCAGTTTAAACTGGTCCGAACCGGAACCGTATTGGTCTGGTAGGCGACTGGTACGCATACTGGTACCCGTACGGCGTACCTTGCCTGGAATATGGGAAACTTTAATTAATCCTTTATCAAATGTATTGTTCAACTTGATAAGCTTTTTCTGGTTATGTCAACTCAATTCATCTAATATTACATGTCTAAATTTTTGCTTTGATTGCTTTGAAAGTATCACTCTTTTTTTTTTTTGAAAACCTAACAAGTATCATTGTTTTGGTAGATCTTGCTTACTAGGTATTAAGTGCAGCCATCTGCAATGAATTTGTTCTTATACCTTTGTTGTTGCTTTAGAGGTTTATGAACACTTGGTTTGACTACTATTTATGCTTCTATTGAATTTTTTGAGTCAGTTATATTGTTGATCCTTATGTTAACTTATATATAATATGTTGTTCGTAGAAAACTTTTCTCTATGATAGACTTCCTTTTGCAGGGTTACATGGATAATAATTTCTCAAAATATATTCTATGACGCTGAATTAGGCTTGATTTATTCACAATTAGATTTGATTGATGTATTTTTGATAGGGGAAGAGGGTTGGACTATGTTTTAGTGGAAGCATAAAAATGGCTTAACATGAAACCCCTTCTTTTTAATTTCATTGTAAGGAACATATGACATTAGATAATAAAGGCCATTTCCCAGTTATGTTCCCGACAATCCGAGGTCCTGCGAGGGGCAAATTAACCTAACCTTTGGCCTTTTTTTAACACAAAGTGGTTGTTCCAGGATGCTAACTCATGCCATTGCACTTATAAGCCTTTACTGTTGCACCAAGCAATGGCCCCCAAAAATATACATGCACATAAATTGCCATTACCCAATTATTGTCCTGCCAAGACAGGGTCCTAGGAGTGCAAACTGGGGATGGACCTAATCTTTGGTTTTTTTTTTTTTTTTTTTTAAGACAAAGTGGTTGCTCTAGGACTCGAATCAATGATGTTGCACTTGTTAGCAGGAAGAGTAGAATCCCATGTTTCATCTTGCTCATACAAGGCCCATGGCAGCCATTCTATCAGCTGAGCAGTGTGCTACTTAGCAAACGTTTTACCATATTTTGGTTGTTTGTAACTTCAAAAATGTGGTTACAAGTGTCTCTGATGCCAGGTTATGGATTTGCTGGACTCAATGCTTGAACTTGTTCCATTAGTAGGTTGTCATCTAACAGAGTTTCCTGTATTGCTTATTATTTTAAATAGTTCGCTATCTCGGTACTAGACCCCATACTAGTACCATATTGATATGGCATCGGCACGCTTAGTATGGGGGTCCGTTTGATGTATCGAGACTCGATACACCCCCCCGTACCATGTCTTAGTTCGGTTTCAGTATGGTACAATACGTCCGGTATAGGGTTGTACGCACCGATATGGCAAACCATGTTTCTGTTTGATGCCTAGTATCACAACATGTTTTTTTTTAAAATGTTCTTTGGCTGGTGAATGATGCTGGTCTTGATGGGAGAAATAATGATCATGTTGCTGAGTTATGCTGTCTCTGACCCTGCAATTCTAGAATACATAGTAGTAAAATTTCAGTAGCTCGCATATGAATGTTTGTGTGCATGCATATATCAATCTTTATGTAGCCTTTTGGTCTGTTTATGTGATAAGGACATGAAATTATGCTGATGCAATGATATTTTCCCGACCATCCCAGTTGATCCCTTAGTCCTCAGGTTTGGCTTTTGTATAGTTACCAGTTACTAATGTATAATCTGTTCCCTACTTAATAATAACTGCAGGCAACAAGTATATTGAGTTTTGACTAGTATTTCCTTGGTAGGGGCAATCTGCAGGATAATGACTTAAAGATGATACTAATTTGTCTTGGTTGCTTCCATTTGTCCTGTTGGGCCTATTTAGCTGTTTTTGTAGTTTTCCTTAGAGTAGAAAACAACTACTTTTATGTTTACGCCATTCTTTATTCCAAAAGAATTTTTTTATATTTGTTGATATCCCTGGATGTATGGTTGGAGACCATTTCTTTGGTTCAAATCTTACAAGCATAGAGCAGTTATGAGATTTGGAGAAAATGGTGAGCTTTATGTTGATTGTTCTTTGAGGTGGCCTGATAATGGGTTCAATAGCATAATCTTGCAATCCTTGCTTGTATGGCATAGTAAACAGTAATGGTTGGTTAAATGAACATTAGAGGAACTATATTGCAATCTTCTTCCCCTTTTCTATACTTGGTGTGTTGGATAACATGCTTCTCTTCATGTCAGAATATGAATTTCTGAAAAGGTTTTAAATGTTGTTTGGTAGTGGCGAGCTAGGGCTGGTACTGTCGCAGTATGTGTTGTGCCCATGATTGGCACAAATTGTATCACATGAACACAGAGGATTAAGGACCTGGTCTGTCCTTGTTGGTCTCGACATTATTGTGGCAGACCAGAGAGAGACTGGGTAATTCCGCTCCAACCCAGCCTATCCTGAATAGGAAAATTTATTATTTTTCTCTTTGTTATGATTGGCACAAACTGTATCACATGAACACAGAGGATTAAGGACTTGGTCCGTCCTTGTTGGTCTCGATAGTATTGTGGCAGACTAGAGGGAGACTGGGTAATTCCGCTCCATCCCAGCCTATCCCGAATAGGAAAATTTATTATTTTTCTCTTTGTTATTCTTTTAATGCTTGTTCTGCTCTGTTCTGATCATGATATGCTGAACGTACCGTATCGGTCTGGGCCCTGACCGGTACGGCGGAGCCGTGGATACCGGTATAGGGCCCGTAGATGCCGAACCCATCGGAGCTGGGGAAGAAGAAGAGAAGGAGAGAGTGAGTGGGGGAGGGAGGGAGAAAGAGAGGCCTTCATTGCCCGCGGAAGACCGCGGGGGGCCGATGGAGGCCGGGGTGCGGCAGCGGAGGCCGAGGCCGCGTCAGCTGTTCCCGCCCCCCCGCTCGCGGCTCTCAGCGGGCGGCGGAGGCCTCTCCTCCCTCCCTCGCTCACTCTCTCCTCTTCTTCTTCTCCGGCTCCGGCTGGGCGCATCCGCTTCCGCGGGGAAGAGCTGGCTGGTTCGGTACCGGTTTAAACCGGTCCGGTAGGCGATTGGTATCGGTACGGCGTACCTTGGTCCTGATATTGTCTCGATACCAAACTGAGATAGCTCGAGACTGGGATGGGCTTTGGTACCAGGATTTAAACTCTTTTGAAACTCTAGTTCCCCACTTCCCCCTTCCTTGCAAGGTAGCTTGGAATGTAGCAACACCACATGTCAATCTAATACTGGCTAGTACTTGTCGACAGGCATGGCAGCATGCCAATAGCTGGTTCCTTATATTGTCATTTTATTTCTTATTGCAGTTTAAGTTCATGTGAGACTTGTGCTGCTACTATCTAGACATTTTGTTTTTGTCCTTCAAGAAATAAATACAAGGTCAGAAAAATGGCTGGTAGCTCACAACCATTCTTAGTGGCTGAGATGAGAGGAGCTGGAACATTATTCTCCATGTCTGGGTGGTGCATAAGGAGATAAATTGTAAAATTCTTTCAATATTTTTGTTTTAATGAAGGTTGATTTTTTCGAACTGTCCCAGCATCTTTAATGATTTCCTAGTTGCTTGAATTGGATATGCATATCTTTATTTCCAAGTTTCTGGCTTGTGTATGATCACTCTTCAGGTTTTTTTTTTTGGCTGTGACAATACCTCCTTGGACCTCCCATTCCCATCAATCTGCTTATACTGTCCTGCAGTACTCTTCCTGCTTACGTACCTGGAAATAATGGGAAATGATTTTTTGGATGCCTGATACTCTCTCAAGAAATGGTCATTAAAGGAAAGGACTGATGTAAATTATTCCCTCCAGTGGAAAACAATCTTTTACTGCATTGCCTTATTAGGTTCTAACATGACTCATAATTGGAGCCTGTTCCTTTATGAGCGACCCAAAGCTCCTATGTTCCAGTTGGTATTGTGTGGTGAGATTGCTTTTCATTCATTTTATGGTATGATTTATGGTTTGTTTTCTTTTCTTTTCTTTTTTTAAAATTATGATGTAATATTTCATTGTGGTGAACATTTGAACATGGTCATGTGGGACTAAGCACTCAAGATCAGATCCAGAATCCACACTATGCAATTTTCTTCTCTTGTTAGAAGAATCTCGAGTGCCGGCTTCATTTGCAGTAGATGGTACCTGAATTGTTTGATAACTTTGGTACATCTCTGGTTGATACCTGAATTGATAATCTATTCGTTTGTGGTTATTCATTGGTTGTTCAAAGTATTTCTTTGCTATATTCTATATCATTCAAGTGGCCATATTCCTGTTTCCATTATGTAGACAAGGATAATTTGAATCCTTAAATCTGTTTAACTCTGGTATCTTTGATATTATTTGGTTTCCATAAATTTGAGTTCTTCTACAGTTCTTGTTGGTTTTGTGTGAATGCTTCTCTATGAATGTTGGTAAGGAGTGATATGCGTTATGTTAATTGTGATCTGGTACATCCACATGCAAGGAGCTGTAGGTCATGTTTTCTCAATGTTGAACATTCAAATAATTGCACGTTTCCAGCTTGACTATGTTGCATACAATTATGGGTTGTGCTTATTAGTTGCTATTTAATTTTTGTGATTTTGTATTCAGTTGGTTGTATTACTTATGCTATGATTGTAATCATATGATAGCTGTGCAACAAGTTGTCTTGTTTATAGGAAAGAGGGCTTCATATACATCAATGAGGAAGACCTATTACTACAAAGAGATGCACCCTGAATGAAAAACTGAATGATCATTTTATCTCTCTTTTCATTTTACGGTTTTCTTTCTTTTGTAGAAAATACCTGGCTGTTTTCTTCCCTCCCTTTCCTTTCTCATTTAATTTTGTTGGTATGGAACCAAAAGCAAACGAGGACTAATACTTTGAGAATTCATTTCATTTTTTATTCGTTTTCTTTTTTAGGTATATGTTTCTTTGCCTTCTTGCTTTCTTGCTTATCTGTAAGTTCATACATTCTCATAGTTCATGTCACATCAACCGGACAAAGTAAGTCTTCTATGAGATTGGTTTCAGTTTTCTTTGAGGATGTAAGTACAGTTGCCTATATGAATGACTTGTTTATACTGTAATGCTTTAGTGTGATACGATGAGCTTTTAGTTTGTTTGCCTCATTTTTTGCCAGTCATGGAATGATTGTATTGTTTTGATACACTCTGTTGCTGCACCCTCAATAACAAGCTATGTATTGGTTTTCAATGACATGGTTGTTGGTCCTACTTAAATGTTTTTGACTACTGAACCAAGCTATGGGCTTTTAGTTTCAAACTAATCAAAGAGCTTGAACCTAGCGTCGGATATGCAAAAGGGCCTTTTAATTTTGCCATTTTGTTTAATATTATTGAAAATAGTGAAAAATGATACAACTTCAATAATTTCATCTCCTTTGGCAGGTCTCAAGGATTGAGATGTCAGGTTGCTCCTATTCTTTTGTTGCTTTTTATTGTTGATCTGGAAGTGTTTCATTTCCACCTATTCAGGTACTGGTTGACATAGTGCATATTGCTAGGTGCATACTGGTCCATATTGCCTATATAATACAAGGTGTGAGCTGCGTTTGTCAAAACCTTGTGCCAGTATAGGGGTCTGAGGTGGTATACATTTTAGTGGTCAATGACCTGTATGAGCCTGTTTCTTGGTATTTTAAACCACAGTCAATTCTTAGTTGGTTTACTTTGCTGATTCTAGAGCACCAGTCCTGATGAATATTCCCAAATCTTATCAAATGAAAACATGTTATTCCAATTTGTTTGAAACTCTTTTGGTTCCCTTTTGATGTTTATTTCAGTTTTGTGATCCATTTGAGCTATTAGCTGCACTACACTGAACTGCATTATCATTATAGGTTCATTTTGGCTATATTTCTTCACTGATCCTTTTTTGGATCTTTTTTTTTTATGTTGCAGTTATGAAGCCCTGTTCTATGTAACTGATCTAACTGTTTTGCTTGTTGTTGAATTTGATGTTACATTTGCTTTTTCCCCTATACTATTACCTTTTTGAGTTTGAGGTTTTCGTTTTCTTGTTATTGCTAATCCACATGTTTGCCTTGCCTCTTTTGGATTTTCATCATCTTCCTTATTCGATGATATACATTTTATTAGGCTATTATTTCAAACAATGTTGTCACATGTTTACTTTGATGAGATTCATTAGCCTTGGCAAATTTGATCACCTTTTGCATGGCTTCTGTTTGCTTATTTTTGTGTAGCTGTTCATGGATACATTGTATCCACTTCCTTTGATATTGACCAATCTTCCTACGTCTTTACACATGATGGGTTAGGTTGGTTGCATCAATCTTGTTGTTTTGCTTCTCAGTTATATTTAGTGAATTTTGCTGCCTGTATATATAGTGCTTCCTAGGTCATTTGCTTCCTTTTGCTTCATGTCTTGGTTCCACCTTTTGTCAAGCTTTCAAGACTGGCCCATCATTATATTAGTAGTTTCTGAACCTTCCTGCATTTCTTTCTCACATTTGGTTCTTCTTTGGTGTTGCTGTCTTTGCCTTTTGGTATGCTGTTTTTGTTATTCTTTCATTTGCTGATATATTATACTTTATCTCTTTTGTGGTATTTGCTTCTATCTCCATGCTTGATGGTCTTACTTTTGCTGGCATACCCTTACTTCATTAGCAAAGACCTTGATGTTTATGCATTTCCATCTGGTCCTTGATATGACCTGCTCCATGTGTTTGACCAGAGCAAACCTTTTATCCTCCCTTGCACACTTGAGATCCAGACATAGAGATTTGCATCAGTCATCCTTTCTATAGCTAGTTCATTCCATGAGATTAAACTTTTACTACCACCTCTGGCTTTATTGGTGGTTTGACTCAAATTCTGTGAGATTCAAATTATATATATTTTTATCTTCATGCTGATCAGTAAGTTCCCCTCTCCTGTTCTTAGCACAATAAAGATTGTCCATTGTCAATGATTTGCATGTCTTCTTAAATTATTGGATGGTTATAGACTTATAGGGATCATTTGAGTGCTGGGGTGTACGACAGACGTTGCTGGGTTATGCTCACCATTTTTTTGAATGGTTATGAAATGGAGAGTATAGATCAGATGAAGAGAATGATGAGATAACTGTGGTCTACAACATGATGAATGTTGCTCTCCATATCCAACAAATGCACAATTTCTTGCATACTGGGTCAGTGGAGGTGGCAAGCTTATGCATCTCTCTCTCTCTCTCTCTCACAGACAGAGACAGAGAGAGATTAGATATAATTTCTCTCTTTGATCATCTTATGTAATGACAATCTGGTCAGAACTATTTGATGCAGCTCTTGCACAGCAATCGGAGAATATTTGCTTTTTGAGCAGATGAACATGAATGCAATTCCTTGTACTTTCTTTCGGAAGAAAGTGGTGAATGGTGCATATTTGTGGTTATCCATGTTGCAAGAGCATGATGTTTTTTGTGAACTATAAAGGATTGACATGCAATACTTTGCACCTGTCTTTTTGACCTTGTAACATGTTTGTTCATGTCTATATATAGTACGTGCAATGCACTTGGGAGATAAACTGTATTTCTCTATAGCTTGCTTGGCTCCACAGCAGAGTCATCTCTTGTTTTCTTGAGAACCCATGTAAGGGTATTTGGGGGAAATGTAAAAAGGGTGGAGACCAAAAGGGTGGATTGGAACTTGGAGGAGTGGAGGCACACCCCTTTGAGGAGTAGGGAGAAGAGGAGGGTTTCCCCTTTTTCACATACTCCCCCAAAATTCAGCCATAGATTAATTTGGCCACGCCACCTCAATCCACGAGGAAGAGAAGGAGCTCTCTTCCATTCTAGATCTGACTCCTTCATATCCTCTTGTTGCTGCTTCTCACCTCCCCTACTCTGACAATGATGCCATCCTCAGCGGCTTTGCTCGTTCTCTGGCATGGCATTCCCCATGGCCTACAGCAAGAGAGGGATCATGAGAAGTGTTCTGGCAAATTGTTTTTTGATGGAGTCAATCAGGTGGGTATTTGTGAACTGGATCATGCTCTTTTCCCTTTTCTCTTTTTCTGTTTTTTGGTTTGTTGACCTGTACCTTAATTGTTTGAATTTATGTCCACCACCTCCTCTCAAAGTATAGGTTTTACACTGACTTAACCCCCGAAACAAGGTGGATTTGGGTTGGCAGGGTCAACCGGTCTTGAAACACTTTTCAGGCAGGCGGCTACCTGTCACCAATGCTTCCAAAAACAACACATTTCCTGCCATCAACACTCTTTTAAACAGCTTGATTGTCGGATGTTGATTATTCTTTATGATTGTTTTTGATGGTTGCAATTATGTTGGTATTTGTAAGGGATTAGGCTGGAAATTTTGAATATGCGGATTTGTAGAATCTGGACTTTTTCAAGTTTTTGTATGTGTTTGTACTAGCTGCATATCTGGTGACTATGACTCAGGCAGTCCTAAGCTTGCAACATGGTCAACAAATGATTTATGACTCAGGTAATCTCAATTCCGGTTTATACAATAATAACGAGATAGCACAGGCCTATATTCTCAATACTGGCTGATAGGCTGTCAGTTGCTGACTTATATGGCCAAATGTATGGTAGTTCAATTATTATGCCTTGGTTTTTTCTAAAGTGCTGTTTTATTTACTAATGCCCTTTCCATTTGTACGAGTGAGAGATATCACCTTGATGTTCCCTTACTACTTGTACCAATTGAAACTATCAGCTATAACTTGTTTCTTGCAGAAGTTTTAAAAAAAGGTGATTTGGCAACCACATCTATGATCTATGTGAAGACTTGTTTATTTTTTTATTATTATCACTCTTACATTATTATCATCTTTCTTCTATCATCATCTTTATTTAGGTTTGAGGCAGAAATCTTTATGCGAACAAGAATTTATGTAATTGCTGTGGGGCACTGATAGACTAGACCACAACCAAGCACTATGTTAATTTCAATTATGTGCTATGCTTTTGTTCACATTCTTTGGACCCTAGGTTGCTAAGGGAGATGATCTTCATGAACTAAGCATAATAATCATGCCTTGCCCATCCCTTTGTATTTTTACAAATTCTTTTTTGCTATTTATTCTTGTGAAAGGCTACATCCTGTACCATGGTTAAGAATACATAAATTGATATCCATTCTTTTAGAAGTCTTGTCATTTGTTTTTACACTCAAATGCAAATTGGATCTCCCCCAGAATGGGAACAGGTCATCTGTGTACCTGTCCTAAGCATCTTATTTTCTTGTAGGATACTTTTATCTTGGTTTAAATCTCATGCTTGTGTTCGTGCTTATAGAACTAACCTCATATACTCGTGTTTTTGATTTATACGTTTCCCCTTTAACATTCTTGTGCATGTGATGCTCGTTGTATGTGCTTTATCTGCTCTGCAACATAGTAGCTTGTTTTATAAACTTATACTCAAGGCTTAAAGTCATGTAGTGACTGTGGAAATATTCTTGAATTCCTCCCAATTTCATGCATCCACTGTAGTGCTGTTAGGCATATCCTTATTTAGCCATTCTGTACAAGTGATATAAGGAAGTAGTAATTGATAATCTTAATTATCTCTTGAGCTTCACTCTTAATTCATGCTTCAATTACTTTGATGCCCCCATGGGGATTTCATTTTTTACATGTTATTTTCCTGTGCATGTGAGATGCACATTCGAGGTTCGAGCGAAACTCCTCTTTTAAGATGATTACACTTCCACTATGTCCTTTTCTCTGTAGACTAGGATTTAGAGACAGAGCAAATTGTATCTTCTAAAACTGGGACTGTGTTCTGAAGGAGACAAGTTTCATATCTTGTGAAGTTTCATGTTCAGTCTTTGACGAAATTATTCAATTTATAGTGTAGTTCTTTTATTAGTTGCATTGATTTTTGATCCTTATCTTTGAGGTTTATTTTGATTATGGAAAGTGAAGAATTGGTAATAAAAATGGGCAATTGGGTTTTTTTGTGCCTAAATTTGGAGATGATTGTGTGGGATTGCCCATATTATTACAGTCATCTTCATTTGTGTCTCCCCTTTTTCTCAACATCTAAATTAAGCAGAAAGTTCTCCCCCTTCATTTGAGTTTCAAATTTATTGTGCTCATATCTCGTCAAATTTCTCTAATTAACCACAAATGGCATGCCATTGAGGCACTAATTGATTATCATCAGTCTGCTCCTCATCCATGGATTTAAGGATGACTTTTTTTGCTAAGATCAGATTCACCAATTTTCAAGATTCATGCATCCGTGACCAAGGTTTGCCGTCTCAGTACCGGACCCCATACTAGTGCCACACTAGTACAGTGTCAGTACGGTACGGTAGAGGATTTTTTTTTTAAATATTGACGGTATGCCATCCGTACCGAACCAGTATGGTACAATACACCCCGTACCGCCCAGTTCGGGCCGGTGCGACATACCTTGTCCATGACAGTTACATGTATGAAACCTCTTTTGTTTGGATGCGGTAGTTGTTGAAAAACACATGGAGGTTTTTATAATGTTTAACTGCAACGTGCTTTTAAGTGATCTACTTATTGAGCCATGTCTGATATATATTGCTGCAGTTGACTGCTGACTGCATAGACAGAAAAGTACCTTCTTAAGGTACATAAGTAGGTACTCGGATACGTCCTTAAGCTTATACGTCAGGTCCTTTTGGTGAGAGCATGTAAGTTTAACTATTCATTGATTGAGATGTAGACATGTCATGGATTTGGAGATTTTCTTTGTCCTCCTTGGTGTTTATTTTGCTGTGCAATTCTCATTGGGTTATCTGCTGATTCTTGTGTTTTAATTTGTGCAAGAACAATTTACCTTTTATTTATACTGCCCAGTGTTTTTTGGTGGATGACTAGGACAGATACCACTTGTGGCATGTTTATTTCTGTCTGTTTGGTGTGAGATGCTCTTTAAACTTGCTACAAAGTGGTGCTAGCTTGTCTGCTTGCTCACCTTGAAAACTGCTTTATCAGTTAATCATGTCAAGTGTGTGATCGCTTGTATTCTAATCTGTCTGCTTCATTTCTTTGCGATTGTTAACTTGTCTCTGCCTTGACCCTTTTGCTAGCTGCTATAGTTTAATTTTGTTCTGATTGTAGGCTTATTTCTTAGCTGTTGTGCATAATGAGTTCACTTTGGTCTTCTTTTCACCCATGCTGTCATAACTATTGCTGCTGCTGTTATTCATTTAATCGGCCTATGATATCCTTTCTTTCGGGACATTTTTGTGAATGCTGCTATATGTGCTGTCTTTTTTGCTGGTACGCTTGGCACTGAAATATTTGTAAGGTGTCGTGCAAAAGAATTCTTTGTGATGTTCTACCTTCCATTGCCAGATTGATTGTACTGGCTTGGACTCCGTTCTTTAATTCATGTTCAATTATACATAGTTAGAATTGTTTGCAATGCTTCCTGTCTGTTATTTTTCTTATATTGCAATGCTCTAAAGGGAGCGATAATTCGTGAAGAGTTATATAATCAGAAAATTAGTTTGGTTCTGTATTTATGTGTTGGTGGTTTATTGCAAGGTCTGCTGAATCGTGCCAAATTGGCTGGTTCGGAGCGTACCGAACCAGACCGGTTGGTTACTGGCATGGTTCATCGATTCAATTCAAAATGGAAGTCTTACCTTGCCTATGGAGGGAGAGGGAGAAGGATAGAGAGGTAAATAGAGGGAGCGAGGGAGGGAGAGAGAGGGAGGGGGAGAGAGAGGCCTAGAGAGAGAGAGAGAGCTCGAAAGCCCTCATCGAAAGTTTGGAACAAGGGATCCTCTGTTTCGTTTTGAAACAGGGGAACCCTTTTTGCCTTTTTTTGCCAATTTTGAATTGGAATCAACAGAAAAAATTGGTACATCCAGGAATGGCATGGTACGAACCTATACCATACCGTGCCGGTCGCCAACCGGTACAAGCCCTGATATTGGTTTGGTGAACCTTGCCTTTATTGAGTAGATTCTTGAGTTGGGTTGTGGACCTTTGTTTTGGATGCTGATTTTGTGTTGAAATCCGTAGTTGAGGTTTAGGTGATGAAACAAGGACTTATGTAGCAATGCAATGGGTTGCAAAGAATATATAGCTTTGAACTTAGTGATTATGGCAAACTGTTTCGTCATTTCTCTGTTAGGCTGATAGTAACCTAATATATATGCATGCTTTCCTAGACTTGGAATTATTATCATTCTTTTTCACAATGATATGCATTTAATTCCAGTTTCCTTCTCTCCCCCCTCTTCAATAGGGAAACTCTGATTCTTTGTTATTCAATGTGCTTGTGTGCCAAATTACAGGGCTTCTAAAGACTTTGGAGATGTGCATGGACTTATTATGCATGCATACAACTCGCAAAATGCAGAGTTGCGGGTTGATCATCTTGGGTTACACAAGGCCTTGTGTGTTCTTATGGGATGGAACCACACAAAGGCCCCTGAGAACTCCAGGGCATATCAATTATTATCTGCTGATGATGCTCATGCAAATAGGGAAGATCTTGTTATATGGCCACCAGCAGTGATAATTCATAACACAAATTCAGGAAGGAGAAAAGATGGTCGCATGGAGGGTATGGGTAATAAAGAAATGGATACTAAACTTAAAGGTATCTATGACATATTGGCTTCATTTTCCTTTTTGAATGATAACGTATCAGAATGTTTATACAATTGAAGATTCACTAGTCATGCTCTATATATTTTTCATCAGCCACTTTGTTGATCCAAAGAGATCGAAAGTTGCTTTGATTTTATTTGTTCTATTCAGAAACGTGCTTGGTTTGGCTCCTTAATATATATTTGGTCGTGTTTTAAAATGAGTCAGTTGTTTTATCCTAATTTCCTTTTTGACCTGCCAGTTGATTTTTGTTGAACTGTCATTATGCTTCTAATTTTTGTAGTGACATTTTTAATGTGGTATCCCATCTCATGCATCTTTTCATGAACCACATTGCTGCTCACTCCCCTTCGGTTCTCTATGTCACTTTGAATTTTTGAGCTACATAAAATTCAACACTGCCCCATTTGAGTTGTGTTCTGCTCCTGCCTTATTTGGTGACACATAAATAACTAGAGCCATATTGTTTTTTCTTCAGCAAAGGCAACAACTCCCATTAGTTTCTAGTGATATGGTATGTATTCTGGTGTTGCTTATCAAATAAGGTCTACCATGGTTTTTTAGTTGTTTGGGTCTTCAATTTTGGTAAGTTTTTATAGTTCATAGTTAAAACTATAGTCGGCGGAATCGTCCCGGACCACTCGGTTCGGGGCATCCTGAGCGATACCGGCGGTGGATTGGGACGGTTCTAGCAATGAAACCGAGACTCTGTCGCCGGAGGGGAAGAAAGTGAAGGAAAAAGAGGAAAAGAGAGAGAGAGAGCGGGGGAGGGGAAGGAGAGGGAGAGGAAGGAGGAGAGAGGCCGGCTGGTGGAGCAGGGGAGCCTCCGCGCGGAGGCGGCAGACTTTCACTTAAAATTCGCAAAAATAAAAGGGGTCCTCTCCGGGCCCTTATTTCGAACGAAACAGGGACCAGAGGCGGAGCCCCGCCTCCGCGACTCCCCGGCCTCCGTTGGCTGGCCCTGACCGGCCTCTCTCCTTTTTCCTCTACCTCTCCCTCCCTTCCCCCCCTCTCTTTTTTTCTCTCTCCTGTTCTCCCTCTCTCCTCTCTACTGTGTTGGTATAGGGCCATCATGGCACGACACGGAGCCGTACCAACCTTTGCTGCCGGGTAAGCGGTATGGGGCTCGGTACCGGTACAACATACATTGGTCAAAACTTTATTCTGATTTGGCGAGCAATAGTCCATGTACCTATTTCGGGTTATACACAGCTTGACCTTTTTGGGTCCATATACTTGGCCCATGTATATTGATGCGAGCATATTGATGATAGGCCAATGTAGAGGCTTGTTCAATTGACCTCATTTATAGTGGTCCCTGAGTGCATGGTTATGTAGCTCAGTTTGCACTGCTCCCTATTTCCTGCTCTAATCCTTGTTCCATTTTTTCTCCCTCTTTTTTAAAACCTATAGTGTTATATATCCCTCGAGATGCAGTGCTGCTAGCTTACGGAACTTATCCCTCTGTCCCTTTTTTCTCTTCAGTGAAATGTTATTTGTTGCCATAAAAATCTGAAATTTCTGCATAGTTTGAGGTTTCCATTGTATCTATGCCTTGTTAGGCATAAACAAGTGTAGTCCTGATTATCGCTAGCCTTCTGTTATTTTGCTTCTCTTGGTTTGCAACTAGATGGATTATGTGAGGATCTTATTTTTGTATGAGATGCACAAAACTGCAGTGGAGGGGAAGAGTATAGACATGTTTCCTGTTGATTATTTGGTTATGAGTTTTCTTTTAAAGAGTCAGCTCTGATTAACATTATCAGAGGTGAAATAGACTATTTTGCTTTCATTTTCCATATTTATCTTTTATGGTTACATGTGCTGAGATCTTAATTTGTTTTGATATTTGTCTTCTAAACAGTTGTGGCATCTGAAAAAGATTATTTAGAAACTTTATTATTTGATCAAATAGAATCGCTTCATTTTTTTTTATATGATTCAAGTTGTGTATCAGAGTACAGTGGCAACTTAAGGAAAATTAATTTTGCCATCTGAACTATGTTCAATGCAATGGGGTGCTGGATTTTGAGTGTTGAGAAGATTGTTCATATATATATATATATATATATATATATATATATATATATATATATATATATATATATATATATATATATATATATATATATATATATATATAAAAGCACACACACACACACTGAATGTCAATATCTGATCTGTCGCTTTTAGGCGCATCATTTGAAACCTTCACCACTGTAGTGTCCAGCTTACGATTTTTGAATACATGAGGAGCATGGTGATGGACTTAAGTGGTTGTATATCATGCAACCCACAAGACCTCATGGATGGCTTTGTAAATTTTAGCTAAACTGATGACATTTTTAAGAAAGCTTGTTTTTATATTCTTTATGATGGCAGATATATTCTATTAGGATTGTTAATTGGATCATGCTCATGGAAGAGTAATTAGTATTGGTATAATATGCTCGAGATGAAGGCAAAGTGGAGGCAACATGTTAATGGTGATACAATGCGGTTTCTGCAGTATAAAGTAGCATAATGTTTAAGCTTTAAGTGGGAAGAGATAATGCAAACATGTAATATATTCTTATTATTGACTATGTACAAGCCTTGTACATGAAATTATTTCTCAAACAAGGGTTTATATAGGCAGAGGTTACATTTAGGATTAACATGAGCTTGCATGTGCATGATTTTGATGCTTTGGACATTGATACATAAATATTGTGCTTATGTCTATTTCAATACAGAATGGTTCCTTGGAGGTTAAAGATGATTCTTGTAAATTCATGGTCTAAGCTGACATTTGGATGAGGGAGCTCAAAGATGGTATGGTGTGCCAATATTGACTACTAGTTACTTTGAACTTAGGTGGAGAATTTGTAATGGTTTGAAGTAAGAACTCAGTGCCACATAGGTGGTGCAGTATGAGTATGCTATCTCTACACATTCTTCTTCCCTAACTACCTCGTGCCCTTATCAAGAGTGAAGAGAGAAATAAGGAGAGGAAGAGAAGAAAGAGGCATCTAAGCCTTCAACCAAGACTATCATGGACTTGGTCTAGCATGAACTAGACCAAGTTTCAAAAGGTGGCTACGATATGCGGGCTACATAAGAGGGCACATGTGTGGTTAGTATTTTTTAACTATTTAAAAATAAATATAATACATTAAATCAAGGTTTTCAATTTCGATACAATACCTTATATTGGTACCATTTTGGCACATGATACTCAATTCGCTCCTTGTATTGCATATTGGTTCAGTATTGATACGTTACGGTATGCTTGGTACGCACCAATACGTCCTACCATGCATTAGATGCATTAAAAAGTCTTGATAATATTTTTGAATATATAATAGTAATATTAATAATAAAAGCAACTAAAATTGGTGCTTCTTTCTAAGTATTTAATATCTAATATCAATAGTTAAAACATAGAGGGTGAGCGTTGGTGCAATAGTAAGGTTATTCTATTGTGACCTAGGTGACATGGTTCGAAATATGCAAATAACCTTCTTGCATGGGAGGGTAAGGCTGTGTACATCTCACCCTCCTTAGACATATAGTGCCAGGAGCTTTGTGCATTGGGCCACCCTTTTTTATTAATAGTTATAATGTGTGTAACATATTAACATTATTAGTAATACTGACATTTGGCTGTCCAAACCTAGTTCCATTTGCATAGTTATTATTGCAAATGGAGCTTGAACTAGTTTCATTGCAAGAGTCCATTGCATGGTTCGCGGTACCGACCTAAATCGGACGGTACAGGATGTACCGTACTATACCAGTTTTGTATCGGTTTCCGATACGGATGGCGTGCCGACACTCGATATGGTTTGCGTACCAACATTCGGTACGCCGAAAAGATTTCATACTGTACTAGATGGTGTACCGATACTCGGTACGTCGAAAAGATTCCGTACTGTACCGATACCGTACTAGTGTGGCACCAGTATGGGGTGCGGTATCGAGACGACGAATCTTGGTCCATTTGTTCTATATGTGGCCCCAGAAATTTTACTTGCAATTAATTAGTGTTGCAAATGGAGCTTGAGAGAGTTTCATTGCATGAGCCCATGGGCCGCATATGTCGCCCCACAATGCCAAGCATGCTACGTATGGCATAATGCTAAGCAAGCCTCATATGCAGGGCTGCATATATAGCCACAAAATGTTAGGTGGATTGCTTTTAAGGCCTATATGTGGCAAGCAATGTAGTATGGGTGGTTAGTATGGTTGGGAACCACCTTTACATATGCAGCCATACTCTACATTTTAAAATCCTGATCTAAACATGGCTTGGTTTCCTTTTAGGACATGATTTTATACTTGGGCCCAATCGATTTGCTGACTAGGTTGGATCGGGCTGAGTCCATGAAAATTGTTTGGACCCATCCAGCCTGCGGTAGGTCTTGCATGATCCATATATTTGGGTCCACATTATGTTGGACCTAGCTTTGGTTCAAGTGCAAGAGGAAAGAAAAGTTCACTTGAGAGTTGAGGTGGATACAAAGTTTAGAAGAATAAAAAAGGTTTCGGTATGGATTGCTCCCACTAATTTTGTCAAGAAAGATGCAATTTAAGTATTTAACCCTAGTCCTCAACTTACAAAGGAACATCCTCAATACCCCTACAAACCAAAAGTGCATGATTAATGAAGGACCACCTGAGGGAAGCATTTAAATGCTGTCCTAAAATGACTTGAATGCAAAACAGCAAGCAATATGAATGAGTCTGAAAGCTAAACCTATGACAAACCTCAAATATAGGAGACTAGATGTTCCTAAATGAGAAAAAATGCATGATCTAGTTAAGAACAGAAACAACAATGCAGTAGAATGTAAAAAATTGTCTAAACTAAACCTAAGAATGATATTAAATGTGTATGCTGCAAATATGGCTTCTAATTAAATCATAGCAACAGTAGGGGAACAAATAGACCCTAGGAAATAAGGAGAGATGCAGATCTGATGTGGGAAGAAGTAGAAGGAGAAAGGAAGAAAGGATAACTACCGAACTTGCTTTGGAGGAGCTCTCACACCTTGATTACGTGAAATGCAGGAAGAAGACGAAGGGAACAGCAGTTTTTTAATTATTTCACTGTGCAACCATCATAATAAAGTATTTTTATGGTCGGCCACTATTTGTAACATGAAATGGCACTTTTGTAGGACCCCTTCTAACTAATATGATTACAATAAAGTCCTTGAAAATTTTAGAGCAAGTCCTTCAAACTTAGAATTCATAGATATCTCAATCTAATATAAAACCAAAATAAACAGAGCGAAACACTTGATGAAATTTGATGCTAAACATAATCTAAAATCTAATGACCTTCTATTTGTGAGCACGCATTTCTTCATTGATACCATTGCTAGGTCTTAAAATCTTTTTGAACTCCATTAATGATAGAGTTGTTAGTCTCGAAGTCAGGGGATCTTGGGTTAAGTTGGGATGGGTCGGGCTAGACCAGCTTGGGTTGTCTAATGTTTGACTTTGACCTTACTAGTCCATGGGTTTGCTTATGCTGGCTTGTGCAAGAAAATAGACCTATATCCATCTTGTTATCTAGGTCATATTCTGGATGTAAAATTGTCTCTTGAGCCTAAATGATTGGGTCTGGTTGGACCTAACCATGTTGGAACTGTGTTGGGCCACGAGTTAGCCTGACCTTTTTCAACCTTAGGGGCGTCGTATGAGTCATATTCTGGATGTAAAATTGTCTCTTGAGCCTAAATGATTGGGTCTGGTTGGACCTAACCATGTTGGAACTGTGTTGGGCCACGAGTTAGCCTGACCTTTTTCAACCTTAGGGGCGTCGTATGAGAATCGTGAAAGTGTACCTTTGATTGTGGCGGCAAACAACTGCTAGCTTTATATCTTCATGCTTTTTGCCTCACCTTCTTCTGCCACCTCTCCTTATACACTTTCCTAGTGCTCTTGCTCTTGCTGGTCTCCTGTTCCCCCTCTTTTTCCTCTACTCTTCTCCTCATGTGTTTCTAGCTCCTCTTTTTCTTGTGTTGTTTCTCCTTTCCTCTAGCTTACTACCTACTTGTTTCTTCCTCTTCCTTCTCTGCTTCTTTCCTCCAATTGCTTATGGGCTATGTAGTCCCTTGACTGTGTTGCCCCTTTTCAAATTATTATTGCACCTCTCCTCTCCTCTTGACTCCTTACCTCCCCTTTTTCCTCCACCCCTCCACTATTGGGTGTTCCATCTCATAGATGCTCTTCGTTGTCATGTCACCTTTCTCCACCATTATATGCTGTTTGGCGTTGGCAACTCCCAATCATGCAATTTAATCCGCTCCCATCTCATTGTCCATGCCAGACTATCCTTCTCCTTAGAAGGTTTGCATACAATTGGTGATAGCTACCATCCACATTATCCTTGTCCTAAACCCAGTTCTCTCTCCATTTTGATTTGGCTAGGTTTGTGCTAATTTGAAAATCTAATATAGGTGCGTCTGGGCTTGCCCTTGATAGTTCAGGTTGACTGGGGCTGACCCATCAGCAATTGCGCTGCCATTGTTGTTTAAGAGTTTAAATTATGGGTTTGCCAATATATACATCTAGGTTCCACAAGCTGGAAGAGCTTGGAAGTCGAATTGGCTTTTCCACATTGGAGTTTTTATAGCTCTTGTGATGCAGGGTTCCACATGCTATTGCTGCTTTGCAATTCAGTCTCTTACTACTGATTTGATCTCAACTGGTGTTGGGTGTGAACTAAATTCATTGTTGAAGTGCTCTCAGGATTTTATATCATTGCGCTGAACAAAAAAAAATCTTGGGGACTTGGAACTTGTTCACCATATCGTCTATTTGGAAATGGATCACGACATTGTCCTCCTTTCAGAAACTTTCGACAATCTCATTTGTATTTTCTTAAATGCATCCTATTTCTCATATATATTTAACTAGGTCATATTTATGAGTTGTATAACCTCTATGTTTTGGCCTTTATGCTTTTCTCATTGTGTCATACATGTCTGACTTCCTTGATGATGTTGCGACTATGAGGACCTGTGCCGGCGTGTGTTTAGTCTCACATCGGTTATTCGCTGGGTAGATTTTGGATGCTTATACAGGATTAAGGAATCCAAATAATACCTTCCGGCTAGCCATTTTGGGTGAGGTCCTGCGTTCTTATAAATGATATCAGAGTGGACCCAGCCTATAACCTATGTGAATTAGGGGACACTGCAGCATGGATCCATTGAGGCTGACCACGGGCCGATCGTGGTGCTTGTGATTAGATTTGAATGGATTTGAACCCTTTGCCTGAAGAAGACGTCAGGGCTTAAACGGGGGGAGTATGTAAGGATCCATGTGGGTGTGTTTAGTCCCACATTGGTTATTTGCTGGGTAGATCTTAGGTACTTTTATACGATCAAGGAATCCAAATAATACCTTCCGGCTAGCCTTTTTGGGTGAGATCCTGGACCCAGCCCATAACCTATGTGGATTAGGGGACACTGCAGCACGGATCCATTGAGACTGACCACGAGCTGATCGTGGTACTTGCGATAGATTTGAATGGATTTGAACTCTTAGTCTGATGAGGACGTTAGAATTTAAATGGGAGGAGTATGTGAGGACTCATGCGGGCGTGTGTTTAGTCCTACATCAGTTATTCGCTGGATAAATCTTGGGTGCTTATACAGGATCAAGGAACCCAAATAATACCTTCTGGCTAGCCATTTTGGGTGAGGCCCTTTGTTGTTACAGCAGCAGTAAGACCTCTCTTCAGGTAATAATAATGTTTGAATAGATAATTGTGTTGTGAAAGAGAGGTGTACATTTAAATAAAAAATTTCCGTAATTATGCAGATGTAGTTGTAAATGCCATATTATTTTTTCGTGCGCAGCTAACAAAAACTTAATATTCTAGATCTTCTACTAATTATCATGGTTTTTTCAATACCGACAATATTGGTCCATATTAGGCGTATCAACTCGTACCAGTAGTAAATCGATACCTGGCATGCCCCTCCATATTGAGTGTTGGTATCAAGAACGGTACCATATGGACACTTACTAGTTGGGTACCGGTACAGATACTTTAACCAGTATCATGAACCTTGATGATAGTGTCATTGTGATATTGATGATGAGAATTGTAGTCAAGGTAATAGATAAACTTTGATGTTTTTTAATCATTGCATTTCATTTGATATGAGGAATTGGCAAAGACTGCTGCTCATTTTGATTGCCAGCCACAGTCAGATGGACATGTATGCGTTTCTAATTACCTAACCACATTATAAATTGTTGAATATGTGTTGAACACTCATAAATCTTTGCTCTATCCTTTTTCCTTTCCCATAAAATAATTGTTGCTGGAGAGATTATGGTTGATTGCTTCAGTTACTGCACTTTCTATTGATATATATTTAACATAGAATCACAAATATGAAACTAGATATTGATCTTTGGGGCAATGGGCTTTGATCGTTGACTCAGTGATGAATATGTCAACATTAACGGAGATTAGCTAACATGATTTCTGTCTTCACTTGTCTCATTTAGTTAGTTTAACTGACATTGTGGCTCTAATTGGTTAGGGAAGGTACCTTTTCTCCTTTTATGGGCACTAATTCATCTCCCTCTAATCTAATAATGGCAAGGTTGGTTGGCATCTTATTTGTTATGCTTCAGCGTTGTTCTTTATATTAGTTATTTTGCTAATAACTAGGGCTCTCTGTTGGTCTCACAAATATCTACAGTTAAACTTGCTAGTTTGAGTATTGAGTTCCATCATCCACCGTTTTTGTACGTACCACCTTGATCAAGATTCGCCATCTCGGTACCGGACCCCGTACCGGTGCCACAATAGCAGTGTCGGTACAGTATGGTACGAAATTTTTGCGACATACCGTATGTTGGTACGCCACCTGTATCGGGTACCAATACCAAATTAGTATGGTATGGTATGCTCCATACCGTCCGGTTCGGGCCAGTACGGAGAATCATGACCTTAATTCTCCTGAAGAAAAAAATACTATATGAGTTAAATTGCATTTCACATTTTCTTATATCAGGTTTCGAGTGATGCAGCATGACCTCTAGGAATTTGTAGCTTGGTCACAGTTCCTTCTACTCCCCTTGTTTATAGTGAAAAGACTGGAAAGTTGCTGACATTTTTCCCCCTATCTCATGTGGAAGAAGGTATACATTGCACATATTCTAACCATTCCTGTAGCTACCAATGATTTCCACATTAGTGAGTGAAATCATCTTCTAGTATCTTTTCCAGCTAACCAAATTTTAGCCTCAGCTTGTCATACATTGCACATATTCTAACCATTCCTGCCGCTACCACCATGTCCACCAAACAAATCCTCCTTGTATGTGCTGGGTCCATCATCATGTACCAACATTTGGGCAAATTTTATAAAATCAATTATCCAATAATAACTGTATATGATTTTGTAATAGGTACATCTCCACATTGCCTACCTTGTATGAAACTTCAGATTTTGACTTGGGATGCATCTCTCTCTCTCTGTCCCTTCCCCCATGATTATAGAACAAAGGGAACAAGAACAATCTGTACAGGAAACCTTATCTCCTTGTTTTAATTGCATACAAGGATATTGCCACCAAAGTTTCACTTTGTTTGGGCTCGACTAACTTTTCATCTAGAATTTTCATAATTCTTCCTATTATGATCGGTAGATTTTAGCAATTTCAGTTGGGGGTATCTTCTGTAAAGAGGATGCCTTGCATTAAAGGGTAAGGTAGCAGACCTGCCCTGTTGCAAATGATATTTAAATCTACTTGCACCAAACAAAAGAAACAATATGTTGTCTTCAGATGAAAATGACCCTCTTTGAAGTGGCTACCCGGACTGGACGACCTTCAGATAAAATGCTGCAAAATGTCAGTGATACAAGCTACTGCATGGAACTAATGCTGCATGATAGGTCTAAAGACAATCTGTAAGAGCTCGGAGCAAAGTATCCTCACTTTGGTAAAAAAGACAGGTAAATAGAAGAGCTGTCATGTCAGAATCACCTGAACCAGATATTCTGTGAAGTGATAAATCTGTCATCGACTACATCGAGTACTACAGTAACCTAGTGATTATTTAATTGAAGAGAGGACTCTTTTCATTCCATAAGAACAGCACTCGGTGATGCCTACAAGTGATATTTGGTTGTGCTCATGGGCCCCTAGAATTCATGAAACAATCTGAAGTTAAATAATATTTGCTGAACTATGTTCTCTATTTTTGTTTGCAGAACTGGGTTTCGGTGGCGGCAAGTCAAAGTCAATTTATGGAAAGGAGGGCCATACGGGTGTCACAATGGTGAAATTTGCCAGCACTCAAGCTGGCTTGAAGGAGGCTGAGCGCCTGGCGGAGTACTTTGAGAGGGAAAACCATGGATGCAGAGGTTGGGCACGTGCACAAGCTTCTCGCTCTGGTGGTGATGATGATAAGAATCCAGCGCTGGTCAAGGTGGATGAGAAAACTGGTGAGAGGAAGAGGATCTTTTATGGGTACCTGGCAACTGGTTCAGATCTTGATAAACTTGATTTTGATACGAGGAAAAAGGTCGTCATCAAGAGCAGAAGGGAGCTTGACCTATCTGACTAGTGCTTATGAAAGTACTTCGTGTGTTTTGCAGAATCAGACGATGAACATGAATGCATGGTTTAGGTAATGCCACCCTTTCAATGGTGTGAAAATGAGGAATGCATGTGCACTTGATTGTTTGAATTTAGTCATTTTCCTTGGGGTTGGGGGGTTGAAAGGTGCAAAAAAGTCTCCTTTGAATTTATATGCAATGAAGGAATTTTTTCCTATTTGTTTCTTCCCTTTATTTGCACTGAAATTGATCAGATGGTTCTGTTCATTCCCTGTAACCCTGCATCCTATTGTCTCCAGAAATTAGGTTCCACGGCATTGGTGAAGGTTTACTGCACTCAACAAGTTCATACCTTCCTACATCACATGGGGTTTTATCAGTAAAATGGTTCACCTTGCCAGTTTGCTGTTGAGTTAAAGGTGCCATTGTGAGTCACGGCTATTAGTTAGCCTGCGGCTTTTGGCGGCTTCAAAGGTTCTATCGGTTTCTCTATGAAATGATTGTCATCTTCATCAGCTGTATTGAACATGAGAATACTGACAGAAGTTGGTTTCATCCTTTTCTTACTCATAGCAAAAATGGAAGTATACTATAGCTGGGAAGAGCCATCTCTCATCTTCCAATTGTGTCATACACTCATCCTTTTTTCCTATGGAATAGCTGATAATCTACTTTCTGCTTTCTAGATGGTAGACTGGAAGCGTGTGTATCTCCTCCTGATTGGAGTTCCAGCAATTTGAAGAGATGAGTCAGCTCTAGGTGTAAGCGAACCTTACTGTCATTGCTCATCATTCTGTGTGCCGCGCGTGGCAAATCCCATGGTCATGCGGCGGCAACTTCATCTCTCAACTTTTCATGGTACAAACTGTACATTGTTCTGGTTTCTTCTTCGTTTGAGGGAATTGGGACATCTCAGACCTTTGGATGGCAGAAACCTGCCATCAGTTGGTTTTTTACCTCCCAGTCTACTTACCAGTCTTTCACCCGAGCCAACCAATTGGACCCTTTCCTTCCTGTCCTGAGCCCCCTTCCTTTTGGAGTCCGTGCTGGTAACTTGGTTCGTGTCCCCCTCCTCCATCCACCAGCCATGGTTTTCTTGATCCAACTTCCTGTTTGTGCCATTGTGGTCGAGTCCACCATAGATTCTCCACCTCCAGTATTTTGACAGAGGGCCCTTGGTGGTGGAAGATAACTTGATCTGAACATTATGAATGTCGGATTCCGGCCACTACAGACTCTCGCATGGGCAATCTTCTCCAAATACTTCCTATTGTTATCCAGCTATAAAGTGTCCTGCTGCAGCAATAATCCTCAGCATTCCATAGTCTTCTCCAAAACTTCAATGGTCGGTCATCAAAGCGTATCCAACCTGCAGTCTGGAAAGAGGAGCCTTAATGGCCTTCCATGAAGTTGCCCTGCTATCACCTGTGTCAGAGCCTTCGCTGTGTCGGTTTCATCTTTGAAGTGGAAAACATTGTGTCCATTAGCCATCGGTCCGGCAGGAAACTATATCAGATTTCCATGTATGTCGTCGTACCTTCGCAAGGAACTTACGTTGAGCCTTTAACCAACCATTCTTTCAATAAGGGCCAGCTACCATTCCTTCCAAGCTTCAGCCATCTCCTCCTTACAGAACCTGATAACTCTCTTGAATGTTAAGACTGTAAACTTGACACCTCATCTGAGACATATTGAGTAATCAATCCATTGTTTTTTTCCTTAGCCATCTCTGCCCATGAACGTCCAGTAGAAGGGCCTTGCTGATTTATTGTTTGCCGACTCTACTAAGTGTATCCATACTCGTAATGTATAAAATATCTGCTTTAGTATTAAAAAAAAAGAAGCCTTCCTCTCTCGGTCTTCTGACTAAAACTGTTGTTCGGCTTCCTCCTTCCTCACCAATCCTTCCCTTATCACAATTCTTCCTGCTGCCCTTAGGAAGGGCCAACTCGCTGGCAGAAGTTCCGATGTTTACCAAACTAGCACCACCCCATCATTATCGAGATGATAGGTAAAATAGAAGGCAACTTGGAGTCTTGTGGGTGGAGTTGCATGCAACTCAAGTTGTAGATGAAGACAAGCCCACTTGTTTTGATGCCATCAACTCAAACTGCACCGTAAATTGAGCTGCTTGTTCAGCTACAACTCATGGCTGCCTTTCGTAGGTCGACTTACCGTCAAAATGGCAACAAGACGAATTGCTGTTACTCAAGTAGATATTAGTTAAAAAAAAATTCTCGCTCATCCTCTTCCTTCTCTTCCCTTTCTTTCTCCTTCTAGCCTCACTCTCGAGTCCCTCTTCGCCGCTACCTCCTCCACCTCAAACTTCACCATGACAAGCTTCTCCTCTTCCTTGCCTTCCTCTCTCCTCCTCACTACCGCCCTTGACACTGCAATCGATCCTCGTCACCTCCGGAAAGTTCACAACCAAAGGCCAAAAGTATAGACTGAATAAGGAATAGGATAGTTGTACTAAGTTGCCTTCTAACCAAAGGATCAATCAATGATCACGATCGTTAGGAAAGTAATGGCTCCCAGTACCAAGCCCTAGTCCAGCTCAAGAAAGATGTGGATGGAGATAAATGCTATTGATTGTGTTATTACTCCAATTGCAGATACGATGGACAATATGGTGGCAATTTTGAGTGACTTTAGCTACGAGGAAGCCGAGGTATTCGTATCTTGGTTACAAAAGACATTTCTGTGGATCTCTAGGCTTGAAATATTGGGAGGCTTGAAATATTGGGTAAATGACATCCACGAGCTTCACTTTCACTGCTGCGGCCCACTAGCCCATCGAACTCTTTCATAAAATTAAGGAGTGACCTACTTCTTCTACTGGTCATCTCACTTCAAAAGACATTTCTTTCTACATCGGTGAGGGCTTTTTTTTTTTTTTTTTGGCTTTGGCGGGTTCATTATACAGTGCGTGTACGAATACACTTAATAAAATAATAAAACACAAGCTCACACAGTGCCCGTACCAACTTCCCCTCCTCTGACCAGAGGGTGTACCCTATGTGGTAAGCCGCATAGGCAGCCACCCAGTCGGCCGCTCCATTGGCATCTCTAAATACATGCTTGGCCTGGAAGGCCACCCCATTCCCCGTTATCATCCCTATATCTCAGATCAAGGGGTAGTCCGTGCTCTCGTCCCTCGGATCCTCCTGAATCCACCTGATCACCGTGGACAAATTGTCCTCTAGGGCAACCGAACTTGCCTGCAGCACCCGTCTTGCATGTTGAAGACCCGCTCAGGTAGCTCGCAACTCTGTCCCGCTGCCACCACCCTGCAATACGGGTCCCATGTAACAAAGCCCGTACTTTTTCGTGTATCTCCATCCAATACCGACCTGTCGAAATTGATCTTGAGGGCTTATATTTTGGTCTTCATATGAAGAGGAAGATTAGTAATGTTGAACCCTGGCCCGAGTCCTAAGGATGAAGGTATGGAGTAAGGGAGCAAAATTGATGTAGAAGGATTACACGACCTACTGTATCCATTCTATCCGCCTCAGCTAGGTCTAGATAGAGCTTTCAAGCAAGATCCGCTATATGATATAACCTAATTATCAATCGCAATTTTAAAAAGCCGTAATTTTTCAATCTGCGAGGGATTAAGCAATGTAGCAGAAGATAAAGTTGATGTTGGTGCCATGGCTCAGCTTTTGCTCAAATTTGAAATTTTTAGTATTTTTATTTCTCAAAATTCTGCACTAACTAGCGACCCATATTATGAAAAAAAAAGTAGATCTTGACCGCAATTTTATATAAATTGGTCAGAAAAAGTAAGGAAAGGTTGTGCCCAACTTCCCACCTAATTCTTTATTTTACTCGAAGAGAAATTTCAATCGGATTTGGAAACGGCACATCTCACTAAAATAAATATAAGGTGTATATAATAATCTTAATCATCTTTAATGAAACTAAGCTCCAACAACATGAAGCATGCTTCAAACATTACTCTTTGATGGCCACCAATATCTGCATTCTTGCTAAATAGGAGAGTGGTTGGTGAAGAAATGAGGGAGGGAGAGCGGCGGGGAAATAGGAAAATGATGAAAGAACAAAGGTGGAGGAGGAGAAAGTTACAGGGTGCCCCTTAGGTTCTTGCATAGGTTCTTGATATGAAACATTATAAGCATTACAGACTACGTGCTAAAACTAGGTTCATTTTGATATGGATTCATGGAACCCACTAAACCATTGTGGACCATTATAACAGTTAAACGACTATTATTTACCTATACTATGCAATTTAAAATTATATATTATTGAAATAATAATAATTATAATGGTTATAATAATAGTCTGATGTCTATCTAAGACATTTAATTGAAAATAGCAAATGATAATAAGTACTATTGTCCAAATTATTGTTTACTTGATAAGCAACTATTTATTTTCAAGTGATACAAATGACAAATAACAACCTCCATCTCTGCTACAATGGACCATTGAAACACTAAATCTTGTGTCATACTGGCCACTGTCTTTCCTTTTTTATTTTATCAAAGGTGTAAGAAATGGGGTCTGAAACCACCGTAGCATTATATTAGTTGTTAAGACTCTATTTAAACTGGGTTGGAGATACGTTGCCGGCGAAATGCCGCTGCTTTACGATATCAACAGACTTTTAGACGAGTATGACTCTTATCGAGCTATATATGTTCACAGAAAGGCGAATAGTATTGCTGACTGAGTTGCTTCCTACGCGATGCATCACTCTAAAGATTTCATCTGGGAGAATCATATGTCTGTTCGTTCTTCTTTGTGCTATCTTCTTTTTTCTAAGTTTGTTACTTGCATCCACGCCTGTTGTGTATGAGTCGCCATTGTTAATAAAAAAAGCATTGGTTATAAATTTATTTTTTTTATAATTTTTTATTTTTTTTGTTAAACCGGATGATCCGTCTAGTTCTAATACAAATATACCTAAAAGGTCAAAAAAATAGCAAATCATGGAACGCTCTAGATAACTTTCTCTTTTCAACCCACTGAGCATCCTCAGAGTGATTAGCCGCATATGAGGCCAATTTTTCCCCTTCCTTCAAACCATGTACTTGGCTGAACAAATTCATGTCAAGGATTTCTCCCACAAAATCCCCGAACCAAACATTGCTTTATATTACTTCACAGGAAACTTCCCCTCTCGCAACAAAGCTTCCCGGGCGGCAAATATTAGTGGGTGGTGAGTTGGTGACGGCTTGGTGGAGACCGGAAACGTTGGCTGCCTCCAAACGTGCTCTCCACCCAGCTATTTCCACCAACACCACCACTCACCGCTAATGCCATCTCCACCACCACCAAACAAGACGGGCCCACGCGTAGTCCACCCAGTGACATTTGGGCCCTACTTAATTGCCAATCATACAATGACACGTAAGCATGCTGTGTGTATTCACTATCCCCTTAACGTGCTATCCGCTTCCCGCTATCCCTGTGGATTTCAACCCCAAGTTACCAACCCAAACAAAAAAAAAAAATCTTGACAGTAGGATGCGGGAGATGGTTATAAATGGACGGCACAGATCATTCTATGATAAAAAAATTTATATGGGACAACAACGAAGAAAGAAAACCCCATTTTTTTTTGCTCGCAAAGAAGCTGTACAAAGATCGCGTTTACGTATAAGATTACAAAACAAAGGCAAGTCATCCACACCGTCCGTTTTACTTTAAAAAAGGGCAAAAACTAAGAAAGAGCGCAGGTTAGCGGAGAAGGCGCAGGATAACAACGGTCTTTACTTCCGGCGGAGGCGGAGGGAGGATGGGTGGTCAGGCGTCGGTTCGGCGGCTCTCGGCGGCGGCGAGCCCGACGATGAGGTCGGCAAAGGCGCCAACGATGTACTTGTGGGCGTGCTTCCGGTTGAGAGAGAGGTAGCAGAGGAGGAGCTCGTGGAGGTGGGCGGCGTGGGCCCGGAGGTCCAGCCCCAGCGCCGCCACCATCTCCTCCATCGACCGCCGGAACTCCCAGTATGGGTCCGGCGAGTACGTCGGCACCGCGACCCCGGCACCGAGGACGCCGACGGCCACCGCCGCCGAGTCCACTATCGAGTTCGACGGGCCGGGGGAGGCTGGGAAGAAGCGGCGGGAGGCGATGGCGGTGGAGAGGTCGCGGTCGGAGGGGCAGGAGCCCTCGGCGGCCGTCGCGGTGCCGGCGGCCGAATCGGAAGTGGAGCAGAAGGATGAGCCCCCGGCGGCTGCGGCGGCAGCCGAGGACGACGAGGAGGAGAGGGTCAGCGTTAGGATTTCAGAGTCGGAGGCGGCGGCGGCGGGGTCATATAGGGAATTGAAACTTTTAAAGACCACGGAGGAAGACGAAGTAGCGGAGGCCGGGGGGGCATTTAGGGAATGGGGGATGGGCGGAGGTGTAGAATGGGAAGGGCGCTTGAAGCGAGAGAAGCAGTGATTTAGGCCTTTGCTTAACATTTCTCTCTCCTTTCTCTCCCTCTCTCTCCTCTTCTCGGAAGCCAAGGGGAGGGAAGGAAGGAGGCAGAGGTTGGATCCATTTATAGTTGTCACAAATTATTAAATTAATTAATTAGTACAGTAATCAACTAAATTAATTAATTAAGAGGATATTTAATAGGCAGTTGTTTCCAGGGTTGGATCGCCGTCAGTTTCGCGCGTGCCGCCTTGATGGACAGCCGTCCGATGTTGTGAAGTCGATTAGATTATAGGGATGATGGACGGCAGATCTAACACGCTTATAGGAATTTTATACGAGAACGTACGTAAAGTTTCCAGCCGGCTTTTTTGAGCCGGGCCCTGTACTTAATTGGACCGAGCCGGGCCCTGTACTTAATTGGACCGAGCCGGACCGGACGGTTCGGAGACTGAGCCAACAGGAAGGGTTAGAATTTGGACGCAGGTCTGTCCTTAGATTGAAGGGGGTCGAATGGGTATGCTAAGCTTTTTGCATGGTCCTAATGTCCACAGAACGAAGGTTTTGGAGGATTTCTATCTTCAGAATTGAATGTCCTGCAAATTTTTGCTCCACTTCTCAGGAAGTGTTTCACTAGCTCTAGTTTGAGGGTTTGGCTTGAGAATAATTAATTTTTTTTTCTCAATCTCAATAAATGAATTGCATTTTACATGTATTTCAAAGCACTCCAATCTCTTTTTTCAATCTATCTGCACAGATCTTGAAGTGGCCATCGTGCGATCTAATGATTGACGTCATAAAAAAAAAAGATGAATCATTCATTCACAAGAAAAAAGATATATAGAACCCCGGCTCCGAGTTTGAGTATGTTTTTGATTTTTTTTTTTTTTTTTGAAAAACCTAGGACCGGTAGTCGGGTAACTAGGTTGATGTTGGTATTGAACACTTAGGTCAATATGTTGGTTCATGCCAGGGTAAAAATTGGTTGAATTTGGTTTTACTGTTCCTAACTGTAAACTCAGGGAATCCCTGAAGCTTTTTACCATGCAAAACCAAATTGTAAACACATGCATATGAGGGACCACATGTCATAGAAAGAATAGATTGTACATGCCCTTTTACTCTTTTGTTGAGCCATGGGGGTCACATAAGATCACATGACTTGTTAGTTTGAATCTACAGTGATACTTGTTGCTTGGACCAGCAGTAGTGAAGCCCTCCATATCTACAGGATAGTGTAGATCTAGCATTCCTTTCATTTATATTCTACCATGAAGACAAAAACATCAAATTTTATGAGCTTCTGATGTAATGGATCATGAAGATAGGATAATAGAAGTACACTAAGCAGGAGTCTTCAGGGTTAGCATCAGTAGGTGATAGAAACAGATGAAAGGAGAAAAAGGGAAAGCATCAACTTTCCTATCAAAAAAGGGACTCCATTGGGCACCTTTCTAAGCTAAAAATTGCATCCATGTTAACAAACTTTTTTTTCCAAAGAAAAAATATTTAAGTAAATTGGTTTTTCCTTTTTTTTTTTTTTTTTCTTTTTTGAGAAAACTTCCTCACAAGCTTTCTAAGAGCTTCTTTATTGATTTTGTTTCACACATTAACATATTTTTGTGAGAATCGCTTCTTTGTGCAAGCTTATGCTACCATTGTGATATAATTCTACGATGCTTCAATTTTTAAAATCTTAATTATTAAAATCTTTTAATTTTTTATTAATTGGAATGCAGTATATGTTATGTAATTTTAATTACTTAAACTAATGCAACCTTAATTAATTATTAGAGTTGTCAACTAGTGCACTTGGTAAAGTTATTAGGGATTGATATACCATTGACGGGTTTAAATCCTGCTTGCTTAATTTTTGGCTGAATTTTCTCTTATCCTAATTCTAAAAGAAGTCAATAAAGCTTTGTTTGATTGCTGAGTAACACAAATAGAATTATCAAAAGCATATTTGCTTTCACTCTAATGGTCATACCTCTTCGCTCAGCAACCGGAGGTTTTAGGTTCAATTATTTAATACTGCATCCCTAAAATTCTAAACTTGGGTTATTAAAGATTGGGCGAATCTACACCCATTTTTTTTTCTCTCTCTCAAAAAAAAGAAGCGGATATTTTAGCTAGTATTCACAATCAAAAGAAAATTTAAAATAAAATTTTACAAAATATAATACCATTTTTTCCAAAGTTGCTTGAGCTTTCCTTCATTCCATGTTACAATTTTGAGGGAAAGGGAAAAAGAAAAATGAATTTGTAAACTCTTCATATCCCATGCCACTTTCCTTCACTCTCTCAGTAACCAAACAATATGTATTAAGAATATTAAAATCATAAATTGGAAATGAAAACTAAAATTAATAATTTTTTTATTTAAAAAATCAAAATATTGCAAACATAGCGAGACCAGAAAAACATAACTTGAATAGAAACTGATTTTAACTAGAAACTGATTTTCAATAGAAGATGCTTGATTTACACAGCCTCACATTATATCTTGCAATAAACCTATAGCAGGTAATCACAATCAGATGAGTCATGTAATTAACATCGTGCTTCTAAATATTTCATAACGTTTAAAAAACTCGATCACTTTAGCTTGGATGTTGTAGACCAAATCACAAATGCATCTGATATTCGACTTGTAGTTGTAAAAATTATTTCTGCCTATAAAACTAGTTTGATGTCTTAGAATAACAATTGACAGTGCTTTTTATCAGAAAAATCATCATGAATAGCTCACTATTAAGAAAAGACAACTTGTAGACTTCATGTGCGTCATAGGTAATCATGTCTCTCCAAAATCTTGCAATAGCAGCTTCACCTTGCATACCTCCACATGAATTGTACTACATGAAGGCATAAGCCATGATATTAGTTTCTATATAATAGCATTAGGTCATCTCAGATTCTCTACAGGTGAGCTCTGAATGCTGTTGAAAGTTTGATGACCACTGACCACTGACTCATCTCATAACAGTGCAATCAGATGAACTTCAATCCACTGTTTGCCATGGTTTGACAATATCGATGCACGCAGAGTGGCCCAACCATAATGCTCACCCAAAATCCAATTCAAAGATATCCTAACAAATCATAGGAACCAATATCTTAGTGAAGCATGTGAGAGTAAATATTCTTTCACCATTTTTGTCTTAAACAGCCCTTATCTCCCCTTACTAGATATCAAAATAACAGCTAGCCTACCCAAAGTTATAGCTAAATCGACAATGCTGCTACTCGCTATATTCTAACAAGTGCATGGAACTATAGTCAGATTTAACATACTGATGCATGCACCTGCTGCATTGCCAAACAACATGTGAGAGGGAGTATAATCTATCAGTTATGCCATTAATGACACTAAACAAGCTTTTCCTGCCCCTAGGATATCAACATATTCATACGTAGGAAGTTACATGAAAATTACCAATGTCTATAGATTCGGATAACTGGGGTGACAGTGGCTGTGTGTATTCTAACGCAGGGAATCTAGTGGGCAAGATCCGTGATGCCCGGTTGGAGCTATCCCAAATCCACGTTCCCCATTTGCATGATTTCGTACAACGAGAGATTCGCCTGGTTTGGCTTCACGTGCCTCCTATTTGTCCACAGGAGAGCGCTCGTCCATTGTAGAAGCTTTCCCGAAGTCCAAACGCCCAAAACTCACCTCTCGTCCCTGTTTCAAACGAAAGGAGACGACGTACTTTTGGCTGTGTCGTTGGAGAGAGGCAACACCCACACTTAATAAATTTCTAAGTTGGTGCAACAATGACTCGGTTACCATAGGTTTGTGGCTACCAGGTGGGGGGCTCCATAAAGTTTCTCCCACAAGAGTCCATAGAGGTTGGACTTCTTACGAACGGCTAATTAGATAAGAGCTCGTCGAAATGTTAGCTTATTAAGGAGGATGGTCCCCCTCGGTTGTCTGTTTATTGTCCAGAGGATGTCAGTGCAAAGGTTAAGATTGTGTTCCTATTATCCTATAGTAGCATGCTGTGCTGTGCTGTGCTACTAGATGATAAATCCTACTAGATTGAGTTCTTTGCAGGCTGTAGGGGATTGGTTTGCAGGATATCTTTTTTAGAGATCTTAGTCTGGTAACTGTTTGATGGTAATTCATGAGCTACAGGAAGATCATCGATCATCATCCATTTGTTTATTTATTTATTTATTGCTATTGTTTTGAGTTTTTGAAAGAGGGATGGAAGTTTTATTTATTTTGCAAAAGAAGAGGAGGTATCGAGGCCTGTAAAAATGCTGGATCTTATAAGGATGTTCTATAAAACTTTGTTTGTAGGACTCGAGTCATGGTGGAAAAGATGGTCTTTTAGTAAGACTCATAAGCCTGGCTGGCCCATGTGGAAATTTAAGCCTCGCATACTGTTTTAGAAATACAATGGGAGTATTGTAATTAATGGACAGGATTTGTATAGAAAAACATGTTGGTTAAACTTTATTACCATGATCGATCATGATGATGCATAGAACAATAATTAATATAGGATGAGAACTTACCCTCTTAGCACTAAAGAACAAAGGCCAAACTCCTCTCTTCTCTCCAAGAGTGAATTTGAATGGGAGTGACCTTAGGGTTTTGCAATTGTGAGAAAAAAAGAAACCCGAAACCACATACCTAGGATTTTTACTTGGGAAATTTTCATGTGGTGTCAAATTCTTAAGATACCGCTATTCAAGACCAAGTGATGAGGAGGTTGACCATTGAGCTCGAGCTTAGGTCATAGATCATCATCATCATAATCATCATCAAAGTGCAGATCACAACTCTCAATTGAGGAGGCCCCATAGAAAGAAGAAGATCATTATATGATTAATTGTTAGCATAATATCGATCCTCTAGACATTAGTGTCAAATTCTTAAACAAAAGCAAATTTGCAAGTAATATAAAAAAAATTAAATTTAGATGTAATTTTATGTCCCACTTGTTTTCTTATAGTAGTTATGAATCAAGTGACGCTAAAGATTGGAGAACCAACCTTTTCTGTTTCTTTTTCTTTGTTCACCCACATGGGTGCTATTGGGTCAATTTTGATAAAGAAAAGGAAAGAAATATACAACTGTATATTAGGTTAACTTGGATAAAAGGAAAGAGTATGCTCTAATGCTAAACTTGAGTGATTTTCTCGGCCGACTTGGATAAAAGGAAAGAGTATGAAAATGTAATGCAGAAATTGTGATTTTCTCGGTCAACTTAGATAAAAGAAAAGAGTATGAAAATGTAATGATGAAATTGTGTGATTTTGTTGATCAGTAACAAGTGATATGCTGGAATGATATGCATAAAACTCCTCCTCAATTTGGAGCATGAATGTCATAAACTACCGATAAGTTGCTAAGAAGCTTATGATGAAATTGATCATGATCGAAAGGCTTGGTGAAGAGATCGGTCACTTGCTGACTAATGTGGATGTAATGGGTTTGAATGAGGCTAGCTTGAATCTTCTCTCGAATGAGATGATAATTAATTTCGATGTACTTGATATGCCTCATGAAAAACTAGGTTGGCAGCAATATGTAATGCAGCTAGACTCTTAGAATGAAGATTAGCAGGGAAAGGAGGGCCACGGAATTTCACAAGTTGTCGAAGCTATGGATTGATATTCTACTTCAGTCGAGAAATGGTGGATTATTCCTTGGACTTCCAAGTGAGGCTATGACCAAAAGAGATGCAACAACTAGTGAGTGGACATCAGGAAGTGAGGCAACCAGACCAATCTGAATCACAAAATACACGCAGCTGCTGAGGAGAGCTGGTGGACTTGAGGTAACATGACACTGGAAGTACGGCTTGCACAATGAGGTTCACGGGACTTGGCCATGAAGTGAGAAATAATCTTCTAATCATTGTGAGGTCATGAGATCTCATGGCACAATGTTTTAAACAAATGGAGGGGGACAATGGAGTTGAAAACATTATCCATTGCATGTGGTGCTATAAAAAATTGGCTGCTACAATGAGGAAAAAAGAGGGGAAATAAAAAACTTGGACCTTGCCAAGATGTGTAGAGATGAGATGGCAGTTTGGACAAAAGGAACTGATTTGATAGTTTATATCTCCATCTATGCTTCATATAATAGACATATAGGTTCGAGTGGGCCAAGGAGGAAGCTTGGAGGACAGAGCACTGGCATAGGCTTAATGTGCCATCTAACTGAGGCCAATGAGAGGAAGGACAGACCATTTGCCTTCATTTTTTCAGTTTTTATACTAAAGAAAACAAAGGAAATAAAAATTGTCCCACGTTATACATCTTCGCACAATTGCACGCCAAAAATCTTATCTAGATGTCAAAATGTTATATTGACCAATCTTTTACCATTTGAAAATTTTATTTAAAATAAATGTATCCTTTTCTTTTTTTCTTTTTGGTTGCTTCGAGGACAACATAAAACTACCATAAATCAGAACCATTACCATGAGCTACTAGTAATATCCCCATGCATGTCATAGGCCAAGGCAAGACATATCATTATGCTTGTTATGATCAGGCCTTTTAAAGTCCCATGCATGTCATAGGCCAAGGCAAGGCATATCATGAACCACTTTCAGGAGTAGACTCCCCTGCTCTTGTAAGATTGAAATGTTTCCATGGCTTCCTGCTGGCAACAAACTTGATAACTTTACCTCCTACTAACCAAAAAAATGTTCAAAATGCAAAAAATTCGAAAGATCCAAGGTGCAAGGTTTGAAACCTTGTGAAACTTCTTTAATCCATGAAAAGCTTGATACCATCATTATACTTTTTGGGAACTAAATATATACAACTTTGGAGTACTCCTACAATTTCACAGTCATGTTCTTTCTTGCAGCTGAACAGAGAAAACCAGAAGCACTAGATTGCCCCTTCAAAAATGTTAATCAGATTAGGTCCTTGCCCGAGTCTGACCCTTCACCCTGTAGCACCGTATGATTCATTTTGAGATATTCTCGCATTGCTTTGAGATTGCCAAGATGAACTTCTCCACACATATTTGATGATCTCAAAGGTCAAGATTGGATTTGCCACTTCCCTACAGTGAGTAGGAAGGAAGACCAGTTGCTAGTGACTCTTCCAAGTCCTAATCTGGTAGAGGTCAATCTGTTTTACTTTCCAGCTTAATACATGGAAACTGTTTCGCGTCACTAACAAAGCTTTCATAGTACACTCATATCTCTTTGTGAGATCCTAGGCTGAAGCCGGCAGCCCCAGCCGACTTCAGCCCAACGCCCCTTTTGGAAGGGGCGTAGCAGGGGATCGCAGACGCGATCCCCTCCATCTTCTTCGGGCACAGAGGGGCATCCCGCGGCTGCACCGCGGTCATCCCGCGTCCACCTCGCGGCCGCACGCACGGCCGCTGATTTCGCCTCCGCCGTAATTCCCGCATTGGAAAGCCGTTAGAATGGAGCTATAAAACCCCCTTGTTTTCCTTATGAGATCACCTGTGAGCCCTCCTCCTCCTCCGTCTCCTTCTCTTCCTCTCCTCCCTTCTACTCCTCCCTCTGCTCTCACTTCCTAAGTGTTCGGCGTGCCGCGTCGGCCAACCACCATCACCACCCGAGTCCCCTGTTTTTCGATTTATTTTTGCCATCGAAAGCCCTACCGTCGCCGCCGTCGCTTGACCGCCGGACGGAGCCACCTGCGGTCAGGATCCGCCGCCTCTGTCGACCGCCGGTAAACCCTCTTCCCTTTTTGCTCTTCGATCTAGCCAGAACATGCTTGATTTCCTTTCCTTTGCTTTGGCCCCAAACCGAGATCACTCGGTTTTCCCTCGACGCCCGTCGCCTTAGAAGCCGCCGGCCGCCACTGCAGTCGGCCGAGCAATAGCCCCCGGCCGCCACTGCAGTCGGCCGAGCAATAGCCCCCGGCCGCCTTGGCTGACCCCTTCCCAGCCGGCCCTTCTTCCTCTCCCATTCTCCCATCTCCCCTGTTCATAGGGAGCTCGGTGAAGAAGAAGGCCACTGTGGGCCGTGAGGAGAATGATGGGCCGATGGGCCCTGTTCCATTGCAGGCCCAACGTGGGCCATGTTCCAGTCCGGTTGGGGCCCAGTTGGGTAGTACCCTTGTGGGCCCAACTTGGGCCCAGTTCAGATCCGAACCTGAAACCCAAAATCTGGAACACGAAATCTGAAACCCGAACCCATTTGGCCAATAAATGAAATTTTGCAGTTAAGCCCTTGACAGTATGTAATTTCATAAAAAGGTCTTCTGTAATTTGTATTTGATCCCTATAGGGAAGATTTATTACATAAAGGTCCCAAACTATATTTATTTAGTCCCTTTACTCAAGTTCTATTATAGAACAGTACCCTGTAATTAAGTATTAGTCCCTGCAATGAATTTTATTACATAAATAAACCAATTAGAAGCCAACCTTGGGGGCCCTATTTAGCTGGGTCTATGCGGGCCCATTGGGCCATGTCCGATATGGGCCCTATCGGGCCATGCCCATTATGGGCCAACTCTGGGCCCTGTCGGGCCGTGTCCAATAGTATTATTTTTGGATTTTGCTTAGTTCTGATATTAACAAAGAATTAATTAAATTTAAACAGGTGAACCTGATCCGCCTATCTGAAGTAGGAATTAAGCGAGAAGAGGTAAGTAACTTAATACTTCAAGTGTGATTTCTAAATTATTTAATAAACTGATTATGTTTTGATATATGTTTTGCATTCAGTAAAATGGGTTAGACATGTTAAATTTTATTTGAAAATCATGTTATATGCTCTGAAATCCATGAAATATAATTGGACAATTTCTGAAATATATTTATATATATATATATGCATTCTCAGCATGGCTATGATCTGTTCTGTTCTGTTCTGGCCCCGCCAATGGGGATTATACGTTGGACCTGTCGACTTGTAATCTGTGAGGAACCGGTTTCGACACCGTACCACCGGTGATTAGAATAGTGGTATTTGGACACCGTACCACCGGTGCTTAATAATAGTGGTGTTTGGCACCTTGTGCAACCCATGCCACTGGGTTACGTGGCCGTAGCCTATTATGTTGAGATTCTGGTATCAGAGTTTTTGGAAAAATGATAATAAGTTTTGAAAATAGTAAAACAATGTTATTTATGATTTATTTTATTATCCTGTATTTGATCTGATATGCTCTGACCCCACTTTGGGGTATTTTGTTGCTTACTGGGCTAGCGTAGCTCATTATTTTATTTTCTCTATTTTTCAGATCCAGAGGCTTGATCGCACGGGATTGGGGAGTGCGTTAGATTTTCCGACGATTCCTTCAGTTATTAGTCCTTTAGTTAGATTGATTAAAGTATTTGACTTTTGTAAGCATATGCTATTTTGAAATTTTGTAAGACTGCTTTTGAACAATTTAAATAATTATGCCAGTTTTGAACATCTGTATCTGCTTTGATATGATCCGATGCCTAGCATGCCTGTGCGGCCCGCCGTGCGGGCGTGCGGCGTCTGCCGCGCCTCGGGCTCGGGGTGTGACACTCTTACCACCCTATTCTTTCTTTGGAAGGACTTTAACAAGCGAGATTTTGACCATTTAAACTTTACTCCTGCATGCACTCATACAAAATCTGCACATACTTGCACTTATTACATTTATACTGCACACACACTTGCAACAATTTTTTTACACAGCATAACTGTTCCTGCAAGTGTATACGCAATTATTTATTGTTGGAGTTCTAATTAAAACAAAGATTTAAATTTTTTTATTCCCTAAGCTTTGTTGTTTTAAATGCTTAAAATATCTTTTTGTGAGACGCCTCTTTCAGAAGAGTTGTGACTCTTCGAAAGAGAACGTTGGTTTCTGAAAAGATACGGTGTTTTCAAAACATTACATATATTCGGAACTATTGCGTCTCTTTGGCCTTTTGGATAGAGTCTATAAATAGACTAATCTAATCTAATCTCTCTCACTGGTACTCTATCTTTCGAGAGTTTATTCCATAGACAGACAATTCGTTTACTATTCAACTTTCTGCTTTCTATCTTTTTATCTTTTCAAGGCATCTGAAGGAGTGAGTTAGTTCAAGCCTCTCCAGCGATTATGCTCGTTAGAAAAAAATCGGGCTGAGCCGGGTAATTGTACCTTGAGGATGAGATCGCCACAAACCTGCATGAATGCGGTGAATCACGTTTTTAAAGCAATGTATATTACACGCCTTGATCCAGGTAAGCACTTTTTAATCTTCTAATTTTATTCTAGTTGATTATTCCTTTATAACTTCTATAAATAAAGATATAGCAGTTTCTACGCAAAACTTTTCTAACAGTCTAAGAACGTGATTTCGATTATACTAGAAATTACTATATATATATTTTTATCAAAATTTAATTTAATAGTATAGAATTAGATTTTGTTTAATTATATAGAAATTTAAAAGCCTTAATTTTATTTAGAAGGTTGTTATCTTCATAAAAATTCATTTCTTTTAGAAAGTCATATTGCTCTGAAAATTATGCAAATAAATATTTTGAAACTTTAAAAACAATATAGAAATTTTCTATAGATTTAAAATATTTGCAGAATTTTTCTACAACTTTAAAGTTCATGCAAATTTTTTTTGCAGAGTCAAAATCCGTGTAGAAAATTACTGTAGCTTTAAAATCCGTACAGATTTTCTACAGCATTAAATTTTGTGCATTCTATTTTCTGCCATCTTTAATTTCTGCATCTTTAAAATTTGTATAGAAAACTCCTACATTTTTAAAAATCATGCAGAAATTATTGTTGCTTTAAAAATGGTGCATATATTTGTTCTCAAAATATATACTGTTGCTTTGAAAATGTGCATAAATTATAAAGTTATATTACTGTTATATTTCTTAGTGTGGTTATTTAATTTTATTAATATTATTGCTATTATTGCATTGATTTCAAAATCTAGAATCTAACTCAAAATCTTATGAATCAAAAGGGTACTAACAAAAAGATGAACTGTCATATTCGGATTCGTCATAAATTTGTAAGACAACTCATAAAGAGTAATATCATTTTTCTGAAATTTCTTAAGTATGAGAAAAACTTGGCAGATGAACTAACCAAGAATTTGTCTAGGAATGGAGTCCTAGATTCATCGAGGGGGATAGGGCTTAAGCCCACTATTTGATCATCGACAGTGGATACCTAACCTCTGTGATTGGAGATCCTATGAAGAAGGTTCAATATAGTAGAAATAAAACTGATTGAGTGACCATGTTAAAACACAATTTTTTGGCGTATATCTCCTTCCATCCCTTTGATGAGTGCTCTTATCAATGACAAAAATATATACCGAAAAAGTTGAGTTATTAAAAGTCCAAGATAGAAAATCTACGTGATATTAGGTTACAAATACCCTTGGAGGACTTACTTGTGTGAAAATTGTCGTATAGGCCACGACTAGGGATTTGGGCTAACCCTAATAAAATTCTCATGAAAATCAAGGTACTAAGAGCAAGGCCTTTAAATGGCGCTGACCGCATAACGACCCAATCAATCCATACTATGTGTGTAATAAGTAGAAGTCCGAGTCAAAGGATCTAGTTCAAGGTCTAATCTACTATGGTTCCTTCAGATAGATACTACTATGTTTCCTTCAGATAGATACTATCAACACTATGTAGAGTTCAAGTCCATGGAATACGTCATGTATTGCACAGTATAAGTTGCCCATATATTCTACTTTATGATTTTCAAAAAATTTAAATCTTTTGTAGAAGATTGTTGGAGTTTTAATTAAAAAAATTTAAATTTTTTTATCCCCTAAACTTTAGTTGTTTTAAATACTTTAAAAAATCTTTTTGTGGGACGTCTCTTTCAGAAGAGTTGTGACTCTTCGAACTTTAGTTGTTTTAAATACTTTAAAAAATCTTTTTGTGGGACGTCTCTTTCAGAAGAGTTGTGACTCTTCGAAAGAGAGTGTTGGTTTCTAAAAAGATATGGTGTTTTCGAAACATTACGTATCTTCAGAACTAGTATGTCTCTTCAGTCTTTCGAATAAAGTCTATAAATAGACTCTTCTGGGATTAATTCTAAACCAATCCAATCTCTCTCTCTCTCTCTCACTGGTAATCTATCTTCTTTGAGTTTATTCCACAGACAGAGAGTTTTTTTACTCTTCAACTTTCTGTTTCTATCTTTTATCTTTTTTGGGTATCTGAAGGAGTTGGTCAGGTCAAACCTCCTAAGCGATCATGCTCGTTAGAGAAGGATCGAGCTGAGCCGAGTTGTTGTACTTTGGAGATGAGATTGCCGCAAACCTGTACCAAGGGGACGAATCATATTCTTAGGGTAGTGTATATCACACGTCTCTATCCACTCAAGCTCTTTTCGATCTTCTGATTTTATTCTAGTAGATTATTGCTTTATAATACTTTTATAAATAAAATATAGCAGTTTCTAGGCAAAACTTTTCCAACATTTATAACTGTATACATACTAGAAAATATCGATGCATAGAGACCAAAAACTCAAAAAGAAATACTTGAAACTTTCAACATGCTATGAAATACTCTAAAAACTCCTGTGGAGGGACCGGCTATGAAATACCCTTCCAAGTTTACCACAAAACGGCCAAGCCATGCAGAAAACCCAACATTTAGGTTCAAGAATCATTATTTGTTGAAAAAATAGAACTTAATTCAATAAATATCTTTTGGGAGGTTCATGAATGTGTGAAAGGTCACCTTGAGAGTGGTGATTCGTGTATTTGGGTTTTCAATATGCATTTAAGTAGTTCATATATTTGGATTTTCTATGTGCATTTAAGTAGTTCATGTATTTGAGTTTTCTATGTGCATTTAAGTAGTTCATGTATTTGGGTTTATACATGTATCTAAGAGTCCTATAAATATTATGTAAGTCTTGTGGTTTTGGCAAGATGCAAGAGCCAAAGTGAATAAAAATTTTTTGAAGTATTTCGCCTTTTCATCCTTTTCTCTCTAAAAAAATCTCTCTTTCTATATTCCATCAAACTGGCATCAGAGCTCCAGCTTTTTGATCTTGGAGATGGTCAATTCCATCTTTCCATTTTAATTTCCTCGCCTTGCAAAAGAGAATTATGAGAATTGGTGCATTCAGATGAAAAATTTGCTTGGATCGCAAAATATGTGGGAGATCGTGGATGGAGGCTATAAGGAGCCTCATGAGGAAGCTACGATGAGTCCTACTTAAAGGAAGGCTTTGCAGAGAATGTAGAAGAAGGACCAACAAGCTCTCACTCTCATCCATCAATATTTGGATGAAGCCATGTTCGAAAGAGTGGCTAATGCGACCACCGCCTAGCAAGCATGGGAGATCTTACAAAACACCACGATCGTCAGGCTAAGGGTTCAAATCCATTCAAATTTAATCCCAAACACCACGATCGGCTCATGGTTAGCCCCAATGGATCCGTGCTGCAGTGACCCCTAGTCCACATAGATTATGGGCCGGATCCGCTCTGATACCATTTGTAACAACCCAGGACCTTACCCAAATGGCTAGCCGGAAGTTTTTATTTGGGTTCCTTGATCCTGTATAAGAATCCAAGATCTATCCAGCGAATAACCGATATGAGACTAAACATACGCCCGCACGGATCTTCACAGTGGGTTTGTAAAGAAAAGAAGAATGCTAATGATGAAGTAGAGAGATACAAGATAAGGTTGGTAGTTAAGGGATATAGCCAACATTCCGGGATTGATTATAATGAAGTGTTTCCTCCCACTGCATGGTTGGAGACCATCCGAATGATAATCTCACTTGCATTTCAAAAGAATTGGAAGATTTATCAAATGGATGCCAAAATGGCTTTCTTAAATAGCATTCTTAAAGAAGAGGTTTATATTGAACAACCTTTGGGCTATGTGATCAAAGGCCATGAAGACAAAGTGTTGAAGTTGAAGAAAGTCTTGTATGGTTTGAAACAAGTGCCAAGGGCTTGGCATAGTCGGATTGACAAGTATTTTCAAGAGAATAAGTTTACTAAGTGCCCACATGAGTATACTCTCTATGCTAAGGTATGTAAAAATAAAGATATTTTGCTTGTTTGTTTATATGTTGATGATTTAATTTTTACGGGCAATAATACAAGTGTGTTTGGAAAGTTTAAGCAAGCTATGACTAGAAAGTTTGAAATGATGGATATTGATCTCATGTCTTATTATCTTGGCATTGAGATCAAGCAAATGGAGGATCAAATTTTTATTTTCCAAGAGGTTTTGCCAAGGAGATCCTTAAGAGATTCAAGATGGAAGATTGTTAATCTGTGAGCACTCCAGTAAAATATGGAGTCAAATTGTCTAAGCATGAAGAAGGAGAAAATGTAGACTTTACAATCTTTAAGAATCTAGTTGTTTTGAAATACCTAACTTGCACAAGGGATATACTTTTTAGAGTTGGGCTTGTTAGTTGATTTATGGGGTCATCAAGTATGACACATTTCAAAGCGGCGAAACAAATTTTTTGTTATATCGAAAGTACAATTAGTTTTGACTTACTTTATTTATTTTCTAATGAATTTAAGCTTGTGGGCTATAATAATAGTAATTGAGTCGAAGATATGGATGATGGAAGAGCACTATCGGCATTGTTTTCTATTTAAAGGATACGACATGGAGTTTGAAGAAACAATCAATTATGACACTTTCTACTTATAAAACTAAATATGTTGCCACTATATCTTATGTTTTTCATGAAAATTGTTGAAAGAGTTACAAATGCCACAAAAGAAGGCTACAAAGATATATTTGACAACAAATCGGCCATTGTATTGGTGAAGAATCTGGTTTTCTATGATATAAACAAGCATATAGATATGAGGTATCATTTTCTTAGAGATTGTATTGCAAAGAACGAAGTACAAATAAAGTATGTGAAGACCCATGATCAAGTTATGGATATTTTTACGAAGCTTCTCAAGTATGAGAATTTTAGCAAGTTAAGAATGATGCTTAAAATTACGAGAAATTAAGTTTAAAAAAGAGTGTTGAAAAAAATAAACTTAATTCAATGAATATATGAAAGGTCACCTTGAGAGTGGTAATTCATATATTTAAATTTTCTATATACATTTAAATAATTTATATATTTAAATTTTTTATGTATATTTAAGTAGTTCATATATTTGAATTTTTATGTATATTTAAATAATTTATATATTTGAATTTTTTATGCGTATTTAAATAATTCATATATTTAAATTTCTATGTGCATTTAAATAGTTCATATATTTAATTTTTTTTATATACTAGTTTATATATTTATATTTATATATGTTATGTTAAATACTATGTAAGTGTTTTAAGACGAAGCAAGAGCCAAAATAAATAAAAAAAATTTAAAAATATTTCGCCTCTTCACTCTTTTCTTTCTAAAAAAGTCTCTCTTTCTATATTTCATCATTATTTTCCTAAAAAAGGTCTTATGAAAATCATGTTTGAAAGAAATGTCGTCACAAACAACAGACAGACAACACACTTCCATCACAAACTGCATTCGAGCTAAACTTGACCAAAAAAACTAGCACTTGATTAAAGTTCTCACATACATGAAACAGTTGCACACAGATACATAAGACTTATAACAAGCCACTCCTTTTTCCACTGTTATCATCTATTTTTCACTACGAAAACTGACGCCCGTTTTAAGCCTAAGACTGCCGGTTCTGATTGAGCCGAGCCGCCGCTGCCACGTTCGCCGCCACTCCCTGCGGATGCGTCGCCATGTCCGGACTGTTCCGCATCTCCGCTCCGACCACCCGATCCGCGTCTTCCCGTGTCACCGCCTTGTCCGCCGGAAGCTTCGTCGTCGCATCCTATCATCATCATCATCATATCACAGTCTTATGATACGACAGAGAGCCTATATATAGATTGGAACCCACCTGATGGCGGTAGAAGAATACTTACAGTGACAACGTCTCTGAGCTTGACTTTGTCCTCGTCGCGCATCACGCGGGCGTTGGCGTCCGCTGCCGACTGCGCCTCCGCGGCGACACCCCCTGGCAGAACTTCATTCCGCCCTGTCGCCCTCACTTCCGCTGCCTGCAACGCCGCCGCATCGCTCTCGTCCACCGGCTTCCCCCCTGCAGTCATCGCCGTCGCCCCGAGAGCTTCTCCGATAGTAATTGCATCGCCTCGCAGAGCCCCCTCCGGCGTCGTCATACTCACCGGCGCCGGGGTCTCATACCTTCCCACCATCTGTTCGAAAGCCAGAAGCAGCTCAAAGAAACAAACACGAAAAATACCAGCCTTCTATATATATTGTGATATTATCTCCGGAGTTATTCTTACCTGTCCGCCCACAGACTCGGCGACGACGCGGCGGCCGGGGAGGTCGGTCTCGGTGACGGAGACGCCCTGGTCGGCCGGAAGGCCGCTGACATCGCGGTGGCCGACGAGCCCGGCCCGCTCGTTGCGTTTGGCAGCCGACTGCATGACGGCAGCAGGGCCACCTTTCTGCGTCTGGCCCATGACCAGGTTCTCGGCGGCTTGCATCATGGCAGCGTCCCGGGGTGCAATTGGCTCGCGAGCCAGCTCCCCCTGGACGTTAAACACGTCCCCGTACTTGATGGGCTCACCTTGAACATGGGCGTAGGCCTCGGCCTGGTTCAGTTGAGCCCTCCTCGGCCGTTCCTGGCTCATCCTCGAAGGCTTCGAACCAAGTTGATGGCTTATGTGATAGAGACGAAGATGGCCGTATCTTCGGCATGCGTATTTATATAGCCGAGTGGAGCAAGGAGAAGGTGACATGTGGAATTTTTATGGTGACACTTGGAGGTTGGAAGGGGATGGGACCCTTGTCATTGGGACACGTTGTTCGGCTCCGGTCGGTGCTTGCCGACTTGACGCAGGGAAAAGGAAAATGGATAGCTTTGGGAAAAGACGCGACCGCCTAACATTAGCATGCAACTTCGTTCGGGAGCACGTTGCATTTGGCTTCCATTTTGGCCCGCCGAGGGTTGACATGGGTTGGACTGATCCAGGATAGAGGCTAATCTGGAACCGATCAGATCTCACTCAATTGGTTCAAAATTTTTAAAATCGGAGTCAAATAAATGTTGCGAGGGATTTGCTATGGTGCTTCCTAAAATTTTTGCTAGATAGTCTTTTTAAATTTTGGTTACCTTTCCTTGTAAAATGAACTAGCTTGATTATTTTTTTTGCGGTAACTGGTTATGGGCGGTGGAAAATCGAAGTATGAGTACCAAGTACCATAATTTACGCAAAACATATTGACATATTTAGGGGTCATGGTTGCTGCACACCTCTCTCCAAAAAAAATTATATGGGACAAGTGCTACAGAATATCATATAGGCAGGGACTTATATATTGAGATATTTTTTCTAATGCCCATCTTAAAGAGAAAACCCAAAAATCAAATAAGAATAACAGATTTCGTCAATCCCTTAACTCCAAAAGAGATCATCCACGAAGGGAGATCGTCTATTTCCTTTTTCTTCCTCATCCAGCCTCTCCATTTATTCTCTTTCTCATCAAGCCGTCTATCCCATCCGCGAGGTCTTTCTTATCTACCCGAGTTCTTTTCTCCTCCAAATCTTTCTCTATTTTTCTAGGATTTTTGCACCTAAAAGTTCATGAAATTTAAGGAATGATATATATATAATTTCTTATGTTTGACAAAGCTAGAAAATTATGCATTGGTACTTATTAGGGCTAAAAATGGATCAGATATTAACATATCCATTTTTGTATCCATATTTTTCAATGAATATGGATACAAATATGGATATTAAACATATATCAAAATTAATATCCATATTTGTTCTAAACGGATATGGATACGAATCGGATATTAAATATCTATATTTTCTTATCCGAATATGGATATAGATAGGAAGCTTTTTTTAATATTAATCAAATTTGAGCAAAATTCAAAGATAAAAACTAGCAATAAAGATATGATCATAAAGAAAAAAATTAATTAAAAAATATAATTTTAACAAGCATTTATCAAAAATAAAAACTAACCATTTCATAAACGATATACCGTTCAAAGTTGCTCGTCACTGAAGTAGAGGGGATCTATAGCGCCTCTAAGGTATCTCATGGCTGTCGCCAGTTGCAGTCGCTGGGTAAAAACTATGAAATGGATAGACCTTCAAAATTCTAGTTTCTTGAAGAAGATGAAGAGAAAAGAGGGATGAAACAAATAAGCGAGCGGTTTGTACCTTTCAGGCATGCTAGGTGATTCGAAAGATCTTATTCAAATCGGGTATTCCATATTCAGGTTACTATCTTAAGTGACGGTCATCCGAATGTGGGTTTCTTTTAATTAAGATTTGGTTAATTACTTAATTGGTTTTTTGATTTAACTTAACTTAAACTTCTTCGTTTTACTTATCCTTAATATACATATATTGAATGCAGATCTGAATCCTAAAAGATTAGGTGTATTCGTATCTGTATCTGTATTCGGAAGATTTTTTAACTGACTATCCGAATCCGTATCCAGATCCGATTGGACCAATAAAACAGTATCCAAATCGGATCCGAATTGGATATGGAAATAGATACGATCGAATATAATCGAACCCACTTTTAATTTTAGTACTGATGTACACTATATTTTGAAAACTATGTATCGATTTACCAAGAGGTATACATTAGTTTGAGAGATGATTGATTTGCTTTATATGTATCATCTAGCCATGTAGTCTGTACTGGTAAAAAATACATTCTATAAATTATATATTGATTTACCAGGAGGTACAAATTGGATCGCTGCTAGGTGTATATATAATGAGCCTGCAGTATGTATCAGAAAATCAATAAGTGTGTACCATCGGCTATATAGTATATAGTGGTAAATACGATATTCTGAAAATTGTGTATCAAGTTGCTTGGAGATGTATATTAGGTTGCTAGATGACAAATTTGCTAAGTATGTATTATCTAATTGTGTATTGTGCACCAATAAATATCATGTCCTACAAACTGTATATCGATTTATCTAGATATATGTATTTACTTGCTAAATGATTAATTTGTTTGGCATATATTACTTGGTCATGTAGTATGTACCGCAATTTTCTTTCTTCTTTTTAATTTTTTAATCATGAAACCAACGACTCTATTAGTTGGAGTCTATAATTTTGAGGTTTCTTCTTTAAGATGGGTATTAGAGGAAACGTGGCAATATAAAAAGCCCAAACATAACATACCCCATGTTGCAGATGTATGATTTGTTTAGACTCATTCTCGAACCATTCAAGAATTTTTTTTAGGAAAAGAAAATAAATACTCATAAAATCCATAGAATTATATGATCCAATGCCATGTATAAAATTTTAAATACTAATTAGGCTCTGCAAAATAATAGTGACGTTTTGATTCCATTAATTATAAGGAACCTTTACTAAACCCTAATTAAATGATTACATATAACAAACATTGTTTTCCAGATTTGCCTGGATTGGAGTATTTAATGATCAACTAATTATAGTTACAGCAACATACTTTAGCTAGAAATAATGATCAATTATAGAAGAATAAAAATATTATTTGCTCAAATTACTAATATCGAACAAAAGTTTATTATTTTATGTGAGGATCCATGTTGGCATGTGTTTAGTCCTACATTGCTTATTTACTGGATAGATTTTGTGTACTTATACAAGATCAAGGAATCCAAATGATACTTTCTGACTGGCCATTTGGGTGAGGTATTGGATTGTTACAAATGATATTAGAGAAGACCCGGTTCATAACTTATGTGGACTAGGGACACTGCAACACATATCCATTGGAGCTGACCACAGGCCGATCGTAGTGCTTGTGATTAGATTTGAATGGATTTGACCCTTAACCGCACAAGAACGCCAGGACTTAAATAGGGAGAGTGTGTGAGGATCCGTGCGGGCATATGTTTAGTCCCACATCGGTTATTCGCTGGGTAAATCTTGAGGATCCGTGAGGGCATGTGTTTAGTCCCACATTGGTTATTTGCTGGATAGATCTTGGATACTTATACAGGATCAAGAAATCCAAATAATATCTTTCGGTTGGTCATTTTGGGTGAGGTCTTGGGTTGTTGCATTTTAGCTGGTAAAAATATTCAGATCTCATGATACTATTTGTATAGATATTACAAGAATACTTTTTTTAGTTATCAATATAGAACTTTAGTAGCAATAGTTCAAGAATGTCTATGATACTGCTTTTGCATGTTTATTTCGGATAAGCAGGCTACTAAAAAAGAAACATGTAGAAATTCTAGATTCAAAGGATTTTAGGTGTGGCACAAAGATTTTCATTATAGATGGAGATCTGATTATATAGAGTAAATTATAAAAACATTTGTGAAGGTGAACCAGTATAAAAAATCTGCCTCATATACAATCCACTAGAGACTATTGCAAATTTCACTAGACCAAGTGTTGATATAGATCAACAAGTTTTAAAACTGCAGTGTAAATACAATATTAACATTATGAGTTGAAGTATTATGACAATAAATGATTGAGGTGATGTGGCACAACCAGATTCATCCAACTCATCATCCATGTGGTGATCCAGGCGCCTAAAAATTCTTTAAGGCATTTTGGCTACCCTTCCCTCCAAACCAACCTAAAAGCTAATATGAGTAGACTGTAAGTAGCCAACTTGCGAGCCAAAATCTCTCAGCTCTGCTTGGAGACCTTAGCGACCAACCCAAGCAGAGTAGAACTACTTCATGGTAGAGGCAACCTGGTCCCTTGACCTGGGTATGCATGTGGCTTCAGCAATTCTATCACGTGTTATGCGGTTGCAGCACCCCCCTCAGTTGTTACGCCATATTAGAAATTGGTTATGAGATGACCCCAAATTTATTGGGATATGATTCGCGGAAGATATATAATTTTAGTTATAAAAAGGTCTGAAAAACCCTCCATAAAGATGAATGCTCCACTACTCTCCAGTACTAGTACCGACATTATTATTCATTGCCTTCCTCACTTCCCACTAGGGGGGGACGCCATCCCCCTATGTAACCTATTCCATCTCTAGCAATTCCTCTCCACATCAACTAGGAAGAGTCTCCAAGTGGATGACTGACCATGATCGTAAGATAAAGGAGATAAGTAACCAGATCAAGGCCCTACAAGAGCAAATGATTGGAGCAAGGGACAATTTTGAGACAATGAACGAACCTGCCTACACCAAGAAGATTCTGGAGGAGCCCCTACCGAAGAAGTTTAAAACACCTCTATTTGAGCTCTATGATGGTACCACGGACTTGATGGACATTTTAAGAGCTTCAAATTTCTCATGCTGCTGTAAGGAGCTTTGGAAGGCAAGATATGCTGGGCATTCCGGCCGCACTCAAAAAGGTGGCTCAGTTCTAGTACTATAGCCTCCGACTGAGATCTATTTGCTCTTTCGACTAGCTCAATTGTCAATTCACTAATCACTTCATCAGTAGCAAGAGGTAGAGGAAAACTACTGCCAGTCTATTCACCATCTAGTAGAGGGAAGACAAATCCGTTCAGAACTACATCAGTTAGTTCACACAAAGACATTGGAGGTGTGCTGACTAGATCATTCTATCGGGATAGCTACAGTGATGGACAGGCTGAGGAGCTCACTTTTTAGCTTCTCCTTAGAGAAAAAGCCTCCAAAGGACATGGCCGAGCTCTTGACTCAAGCAGACAAGTACATTAATATTGAAGAGACCATTGCCGCTCAAAGAGAAGCAGCGAGAAAATATGGTAATAAATGCAAGGATTATAAGGAAAAAGACAAACCAAGGAGAAAGCACAACCTGCAAGAGTAGATTGTCGTGCGACCTCAGAGTCCGCCCTAGAAGTTTGAAGGATATACCTCCCTCAATGCTTCGAGAACCCAAATCCTGATGAAAGTCCAGAACCGAGGCTACCGGCACTAGCCTAGAAAGCTAAGAACCTTTGCTAGGAAGAGGATATGAGCAAGTACTACGAATTCTACATAAATTATAGGCACGACACCAAGAAATGCCTTCAACTGAAGGATAAGATTGTAGCCCCCATCCGATGGGGGTACCTTTGATGCTATGTGAGCAATTATCAAAACCTAAGTTGAGATAGATGGACCCTTGAAAGGTGGAATAGTAATGATCAGCCATTTGCCTAGGTGATTGCCACTATCTCCAAAGGTCTTACTATCATTAGTCCGAGCCCTTCAGCTTGAAAGAAGCATCGGCCAAACTTTTTCGATCTAGGAGTATCCATGTTGAATCTATTGAATCGTTGAGCTCAAGAAACATGTGCCCCATAATAGCAAGGTGTAAAGTCAGTAAGAATTATGGTTCCTAATCTTTGTATTTTTTAATATTGACCATTAATGGAATTATGTTTTGTTGCCCAAGGTGACAAGCCAAGAGGGGGGGGGGGGGGGGTGAATTGGTTTCTTTTAATTTTAACTATCTTACTTGTGTTAAATGATGAGTTAGTGAACTTAAACAAATCACAATGCAAACAACAAGAAGTATAGTGGTTCGGTGCTCTCCTTAGCACCTACGTCCACTCCCCAAGCGACCCCTTGGGAATTCACTATAATCCCGTGGATTACAGTTGGATTGTTTTTCGGGCTCACAATCCAAAAACCTTTGTTGGTTTTACGGGCTCACCAACGAACCTTTACACTTTGGTTTTCCGGGTTCACCAAAAACCTTTGTTGGTTTTACGGGCTCACCAACGAACCTTTACAATTGGTTTTCCGGGTTCACCAATCAACCTACTCCGTTGGTTTTCCGGGCTCACCAACCAACCTTTACAAGTTGTTTAACAAATAAAGAAAGAAGATTTAAACTCCTAAATGAGCAAATGAAACAATGATGACCCAAAGAGTGACTTAAAGATTGATTTTGATGATCACAAAACCTTGAAGTATAAATACTAATGTTTGTGTTGCAAGAAGAAAGATATTTATTTTGCAAAGAACATAGCAAGGTGGAAGAATACAAGAAGGCCTCCAAAACTCTCAAGAAAAGGTAGAAGAAAGCTACAATTCATTGGCCCAAGTTTCAAGTTCAAAGAATTCAAGTTGAAGGAGCAAATTCAAAGAAAAATTCAAAAGAATAGTCCTCGAGTCGACTCCTGGAAGTTTAGAGTCGACTCTGGCACTCTAGAGTTTCAAGAAACAGTTCTCGAGTCGACTCCGATACTCTACGAGTCGACTCCGACTAAGAACAAACAAAAAAAACAGAGAGTTGTTTTTCAGCGCTACAGTGATCTCGAGTCGACTCCCAACTTCAGGAGTCGACTTCCAACTTCAGGAGTCGACTCCCAGCTACAGTGCCGGCAGACTACTATTCACAGATCGACTCCTGTTTCAGCCGAGTCGACTCCTACTTCAGCCGAGTCGACTCGAGCACGCTGGGAGGCATAACGGCTAGTTTTTTCTTGATTCCAACGTCTCTATTTTTGTCTCTAACGGCTAGATTTTTGTTTCCACTCCCTCTAAAGCTATAAAATCAAGAGGAGAGCTAGGGAAGAGGGCATGGAAGTGGGAGAAAATATTTAGGGAAGAGATTTGAAAGAGATTACAAGGAAAATCTCCCATAAGCACAAAAGGGCCATTCAAAGTAAAATAGAGAGAAGAAGAACATCCAAGTGAATCCCAAAGCTTTCTCTCCATCCGTGTGCTGCCTCGGAGATCCTCTACTTCGTGCAAAATCAGAAGAGGGGCAAGTGAAGAAGAAGCCGAGTTCCTCCATCTACAAATTAGTTTGAGGGCTTCTTCTCTTTTCCTTACTTATTTACATTTGCTATATTTGCTTATTTGAGAAGCTTGTATTTGATATAAACTCTTGTTCTAGTATCTTGTAACTTGATTCAATCAAGGGATTGAATCAAGGGGTTAAGGTTTGTTGGTAAGCCAAAGGGAAAAACCAACGTTGTAAGGTTGTAGTTGGTGAGCCTTTGGGGAAAACCAACCGGGTTGATTGTGAACCCGGAAAACAATCATTGTAAGGTTGTGGTTGGTGAGCCTTTGGGAAAACCAACTGGGTTGGATTGTGAGCCCGTGAAAACAATCGGTTGGTTCTAGTCGGTGAGCCTGTGAAAACCGACCGAGTTCGTTGTGATCTCGCAAAACAACAAGTTGGGTTGTGAGCTTGTAAAACAACCGACTGTAATCTAAGGGATTATAGTGAAATTCCCAAGAGGTCTTGGGGAGTGGATGTAGGTGCTGGGGTGCACCGAACCACTATACATCTTTGTGTTTGTGATGCCTTATCTCTTGTATTTCATGCCTTCCATTCATGCTTGATTGTGTAATATCTCTAGCTTTGTTTTCTATAGAGTTATAAGTGATTTGCTTAGCTTCCACTCCATTCTTACCATACACATAGATTAAAATTGATTATACAACTATAAGTTAGTTTTAGATCAATTGCACCCTAAAGCCATAGTATAATTGCTCTAGCTTAATCTTCCACTGCTTTACTTGTAATTGCCTAGAGCTTAAGTAAATAACATCTTATTATTCCGCTGCATTCTATTCAAAGTAAAAATTAGGGAACATAATTCTTAGAAAACCCAATTCACCCCCCCTCTTGGGTTGTCACCTTGGGCAACAAGGGGTATCAGAGCAGGTGCTCAAGATTAATTGTTGATCTCATGATCAAGAGCCAAAGATCATGACAACTCAAATAGATAGTTTTCTAGGAGAGGGACAGTTAATTGATAGGCCTCCACTGTTTAATGGCATAGACTACACATATTGGAAAGCACGCATGCGCATTTTTATTCAATCACAAAACTATTATTTATGGAAAATCATAATAAATGACCTTCACACACTCTCTCAAACTATTAATGAAAAGGACTTAGCACAATTGAATGCTGATGCTATGAACATATTATATTGTGCTATTCATGAAACGAAGTTTAATGAAATTTCTGCATGCTTATCTGCTAAGGAGATCTGGGATACTTTAGAAAATATTTATGATAAATCTCAGATTAGCTCACATGTGCTTCAATTGCGTACTAACAATGAGATTGCAGAATCCTCCACAGTAGCCGAGTCGACTCCCAGTTTGTCCGAGTCGACTCCTAGAGAAGAACAGTCTGAAAGGCAGAGACACAGTCTTGAAGACCCTGTGAACGAGTCGACTCCAAGTAGTTCCGAGTCGACTCCCAAGTTAGCCGAGTCGACTCCGACAAGGCCCGAGTCGACTCCGAGGCAGAACAATTCAAAAGACAGAGAATCATCTTTTAGGCCTCTGAAAACGAGACGTCTCTCGAAGATCTCGAGTCGACTCTCAAGTCAGTCGAGTCGACTCCAAGTAAACTCGAGTCGACTCGAGGAAGAAATAACAGCAAGAAAATTCAAAAGCTTCCTAAAGTCAAAGAAGAAGAGGAAGCAAGAAGAAAGGAAGAAAGAGATAAAAAGCAAGAAAGCTAGAAGCAACAATGAACTACAAGAGGTAACTAACTTATGTTTTATGGCACTAGAAAATAAAGTAGAATCTGAATCTAGTGAATTTCATGAAGAATTTTCTTATGATGAACTTTTAAATGCTTTCCATGATTTGTATGGTGAATGTAGAAAATTAGCTATGAAAAATAAAAATCTTAAAAAGCTAAATTTGCAAATTTCAAAAGAAAGAAATTCTATTGCTGAAATACAAGACAAACTAAATTCTGAAAATAAAAGCTTAAGGTTAAATTCAGAAGAATTGATTCAGAAAAATCATAGCTTAATCAAAACAAACCAAAACTTGAGTAAAGAAGTTGACCAACTGAAATCTCTTATTAACAAGTTCACTGTAAGTTCAGAAAGATTAAAAATGATGTTTGAAAGCCAACATGCTGATTTTGATAAATCAAAATTTGGCTTGATTCCTTCACTTAGCAATGAATCCCTAAAGAAAAATGTTTTGAATTTATCAAGCAAACCATTAAATAAGATAACATATTTCGAACATGAAAAGAATGGATATAACAACTTTACCTATCGTTCTAACATAATTAAATCAAGTAGTAAAGTTATTACAATTAAACAAATTTGGGTTCCAAAAGGAACCATATGTCCTAACTCTCAAGGACCCAAGCAAACTTGGGTACCCAAAATAAAAATATGAGGATGTAGACATAGGTGTGCCAAGATACCCATGGAACAAAAAGAACTTTCATACAAATGGGTGTTCTAGACACACGTCAAAAAAAATGAAACTTAAAACATACTTATGAAAAGTAATTTTTAAATAAATAATAATAATAATAATAATAATGAAATCAGTAATCCTTGCATCTCATCATTATTTTTGCTTTAGTATTTGATTAAAATATGAATTGCAAGTATTGATCAATTTTATGATATAGAAAATACTGTTGGAAATATAATCAAATCACTTCATTTTATAGTATACTTTACTCACTATTGGATAAGTTGCTAAATGATTAATCAATTTATTAAAAATAACTCTATGAATTCTCTATATGCTTGATTGAGAGTTTTTTATCCATGGCATTATTGTTTATTGATCATAGATATGATAATGTGTACTTGGTGTGCTTTTGAATATATGCACTATGAATACCAAGATTAAAGAAACCATCTTTGGCATATAAAATCAACTCATGCTAGTATGTACTTAATCTCAAAAGACCTTGCCATTGGCTTACTTAGATTATCTTCTGAAAGGTCAAAGTTTGCTATGCATGCTAACTAAGGAAATAAACAAAAATCAATTTCTAAATTGTTGTTTCCATCACTAAGTTTTCAAAAGCTTACATTGGATTTGTTCTTGGCAAATAAAATTAAAATATTTTCTGTATTTGTTAAATCATGTAAAAATGTTTCAAATGATAAAGGTTTCCAAATTGTGAAGATAAAGAGTATCATGGCACAATGTTGAAAACCAAAATCCTGATAAAGTTTATACAGAAATTAATTATTTCAGCACCAAGGACACCTTAAGTAAAATAGGATTAATAGAATTCTTGAAGAAATGAAAAAAGACAATTGTGTATGATAGTCATCTACTTAAATAATTTTTAAAAGCTATCATCACTGCTTGTCATACATATGATTTCTATTAGATCTATTTTTTGATGAAAACTCCTTTTGATCTTCTGAAAAATGGAAAATGAACCATTGCATATCTTTCATATTTTTCAGTCATACACGTTATGCTTGATATGTTCTTTTGAAAATAATGCCAAATCTGATAAAGATACTTCTATCTTTGGATATAATTCATCAAGCAATGCATATAGAACATTCAATGAAAAGATTCGAGTTGTAGAAATATCAATTCATTTTCTTCCTTATGAGATTAATGATTTATTATCAAGATACTAAAATTTAAATTATTTATGTATACGGTTAATCTTTTACATATAACAATCTGAAAACATGGTAATAATTATAACCAAATTGAGTTTTTCAAAAATACATTTAATGAAGAAAAATTGTTTGCTTAGAAGATGAAATAGATCTTGATTCTTGCATGATTAGAAGTAAAGATCACCATTATTATTTGCTTGCTTTATGAGCTTTATATTCTATCAAATGAGTGTGTAGAATGGACTCCTATATGCTTACTTTATTAAAGAAGATATATGTTAAATAACCACCATATTTGAAAACACTCATTACAAATATGATAAAGCAATATATAATTTGGAACAAGCATCAAAAGCATAATATAAAAGCTTAAGTAACCTTTTTGATAGAAAGTAATAGTGATAAATCTACACATCAAAAAGAAGAATTTGTGATATCTTATTTGCTCAAAATATGCATTGATGACATCATTTTTGGTTCTACTAATGAAGAGTTATATGAAGATTTTACTTAGCTCATGTAAGGTGAGTTTGAAATACGTATGATGAATGAATTAACATCTTCTCTCAAACACCAAATTAAGACAAACAAGAAAGGGGATCTTCATTGACCAAAGTTAATCCACAAGAAAACTCTTATAGAAGATTGGCATGAAGAAGGTATGTCTATAACCCCATCTTGTAGAATTTGAAAAGGATGAGCAAAGTAGATCTATTGTTTTAAAGCTGTAGTGAAGCATGATAGAATAATTATTTTATCATACAGCTAGTAGACCAGATTGTATGCTCATTATGTGACCTTGTGCAAGACTTCAATCTAACTTTAATGAATTATATTTTATTGATAACAAATAAATCAGAATCAGAATCTTGATAGAAACAACTGTTAAGATAAAGTTGATTAAAACTCAGCTAACATGTCTTATTGATAATTATCTTAAGCAAATAGAATCTAAGCTAAATTGATTCTGAAAATAAAAAATTGATTTGACCTTGATAAATCTTTCCATTGCCTCACATGCTTGTCCTTGAACCAGCTTGGTTAATGAAACTATCTCTTTAGTTCAAGTGATATGTGCTTGCTTATATTTAGGCAATCTCTTGAGTAAAGTGACTCAACATGCAACTATTATCATATCTTATATTGAGTCATCTAGTCAAAAAATATGTTGGATGAATGAAGAAACTAATGACTTTCTTTCAAGAAAGAAAAGGAGTTTGTTAATAATGCAGGATCCTTGAGCAAGAAAATGAGAGATCTCAACTTGAAGGATATCTCCATGTAGGATACAATAAACATTCACATGCAAACAAGAGAGAGGACCCTCTTCAGCCAAAAGTTCATACATAAGAAATCTAGTAGGTATTTGACTGAAGAATGCAGAATGAATTGGTAATTCTAGATACTTCTCTCATAAATTAATTGAGCAAAATCAATAAATTATGGCATGATTAAGGTCTTTAATTATTAATTTTTGATATCATATATATATTGATTGACTTATGCTTTTAGAAATTGTTTCATGGTTTGCCCAAACTATAATATATCTTTGCATATGTCATAACCATGAAATACACAAGTTTATGCTTAAAATTTTGATTTAAAATAACTTGTAAGAAATTATGAATCATTGAGCACAATGAAAATGTTGTTTGCATGATATACATCTATATGATACATAAGATTATTTCTTTATTCTGCTCTTTCATGTAGATTACTTGAGAATAACAAAAAGAGAGAGAGATAAAGAAAAGAAAATGGATATTATTCAAGAGATAAAAAATCTAAGCAAAGGCAAGTACTCCAATCTTAAGGAAAAGCAAAACAAGCATAATATATTCGACACATTTGAAAGGGATAAAATCCGTAATTAATTACACTTAAACAGGGAGAGTTTGAAGTAAATATTTTAATATTTCTATATTGCTCATCATAGGGATGGTGCCAATGGGGAGGCTAGTGGTAGTACCCGGCACTATTTGACCCAACTATTCGGTATAGGGCATATTAGGGACGGCACAAGAGGGAGGCTAGTGGTAGTACCTCGTGCCCCTTCCCAACTCCACCGGATAGGGAGCAAATAGAGTATAGAGCATAAGAAAGTAAAAATGAAAAACAAAGTTAATGAAAGTATATAAGAAGAATCAAGTCATTTGTTTTAAAATCACTTGAAAACACAATTTAAGGATGAAATCAATGCAAGATTATATTTAAATAGGGGGAGTTTATTTGAAAAGAATTGATTTTGATCCTTGACATGCTTGTTCTTATTATTTTGCATGACTTAACACATAATATATTTTGCATGTGGCATGATGTTTTGAATTATGAGTTCTCAATATTTTGTAATGCCCCATGCTTGGATAAGTTGATTGAAATAGGCCTTAACTTGGAATATGTCTTAACATTGCTCACAAATCTTTGCTTCACCCTTGCCTCAAACTATCTTGTGTTCCAATGCTTGAATGTTTAAAATACTACATAAAGTTTTTTTTTTTGTAATATTAAAAAGAAATTTCAGTTTTATCATTCACGATTAACTTTGAAAGTTAAATAGATTTACAAAAAGAAGAAGAGAAGGATATTTCTATTTAGGCAAAATGAATTGATCTTGATCTATCTTTCTACTTGCCTAACTTTGATACATTATGTCCTAATACTTGTTAAAATATCCTTTATTTTGTATCGAAACTCAATATTAAATACAAAGATTCTGAAAGTGCTTTAATGTTATTGAAATATGTATTTTTTTTCAATCTTAGTGATTTAAGATGAGCTACAATGTAGAAGATACATATCTCAAATTATAATTTTGAGAGCCTTCTTGGAAATTCTTATGAAAATTCAGAAACTGATTTTGTGTAAAAGCTTAAACTTAACTTAAAAATGCTTATATCATTACATCTTTGTAACCTTAGTTATATGCTTCAATGATCGTGTCATTTAGGAGAATAACTCAATATGATTTCTAAATGAAAACTTTAACACAAGAAAAACAGAATTAATTTTGACGCCTTGGTTGATTGTCTCGATACGCATCCGAAATATATCTTTTCTTATCGTTAAAATGTACTAATATTGGTCTAAATGATGTGTCTTTCAATGATCTTAATTGCAAACAAATATTTTTAAACATATAATTTTATTTTGATATTAAATAGATTTATTGTGCTTCATGTATACATTGCTAAAAAAAAAACTATGATTAAGAAATTGAGTTCTATAAATATATATACTTCAATGATCATGTTTATCTCTCCTACATAATTAAAGACTTCCATCAAATTCGTGAATGATCTTTAGTCTAGAAACATTTCAGCTCACTCAAATGATTCTTAAAAGAAAGAAAATGTAAATGCTTTTGAAAGAATTTGAGCTTCAAATGAATCATTTTTGATTAATAATTCTATACATTTTCTCTAAGATTAGGAGAAAGCATAACTTGTTCTTAAAGGATTAGGAAGAGTGATTACTATAAATTTTGAATAATTCTAGATCACTCTCGATATCAAAAGAAGAGAATGATTAAAGAGGAATGCATCTTTTGAGGGGGAGCTTTAGATATTCAGTATCTTATCCTAAAGATACTTTAATTTGATGCATACCTTGAATTTTATGGATTGATTTTGATGAACCTCCTTATATTGCAAGACATGCTTTAATTACCTTGAGATGAGTTCTATAAAGGTTGTCTTATCTCAAACCTTGAATCTTATGAAAATAAGCTGAAACTTATAGAAAATATATTTTTGAGATTGACAATTTTATTGAACATTATCTTCAAATTCTAAACTCTTAAATGGAATGATCAATTGAGGGGGAGAAAGAAAATTTCAGAAGGAGAGGTCTTATGGAACTTAATCGCATAAATCTATAACTAAAGGAGAGAGGAAGAATACTAAATGAAAAGTGATCCTGATGCTCTCCAATATTTATCATCTGAAATTTAAATCTGAAAATTTTTACGATACACCTTGAGGCTTGTTATTTGGTTAGTATATCCTATGCATCAATCATGAACCAAATTACAATTCAAATAGTTGATCTTAAGAGCCTCTAACTTAATGAAAAAGGGGGAGAATAATGTGTTGAATTTTCTTGAGTATCTCATAGAAAATCTATTTTGGAATTCACTAATGAGTCCTAATTGGCTTGCTCTTTAGAACTTCAATCTTGTGCCAATTCATATCTCTATATATGAATCAAATTGTGCTTATTTTCTAAAAGAATAAAAGAAAGTTTGTAAAAGAGCTTTAAAAGAACCTTCAAAGCTTTGAACTTTATGTATTCTCTAAGATATATCAAAATTGTATGAATCCATATATTGGTATTTGTGCCCCAATGCTCTTATTATCATAAAAGAACTTTGAAGTCATTAAGAGTTAATGATCCAACTTGATGATATGTTTTTCGAGTATATAAGTTTTGATCTTATACTCTGAAAATTAATTAAATTGCTCTCATGTTGATAAAATACTTAATATATTGGGCAAAAGATCTTAAATGAACAAGCTTTCATACTTATTATTGAAGAGATGTTAGATTTCCATTCGTGCATTCCTTGAATATCATTTGTGGTACTTCTTGAATTAACCTAAGAAAGATTCCACCTACACTTAATTAGAAAACTATCTGTGGTATCAAATTAGAAAACTTCTTGAAATCACATTCGATGTGTTCTGCTCTGAAATTATCTTAATTGGCTCTGATCTATGCTTCTTAATCTGATTCTAACATTATTGCCTTGAGTTATATGATTCATATTCTTGCAATAACTTAACATGCATTAACTAAAAATCAGAGCACCATAAGAAAAAGAAATATTTGAGTACCATTATCTTTGTGCTTAATGTTTCATTATTTTACAACCTTTTTGATGTTGTCAAAAAGGGGGAGAAATATCTAAGTATATGCTCATAATGCTTTATGTTTTGAATTGAATACAAATCAGCTTAAATTGAAATATGTTGATTGTGTTAAGCTGATTAAATCTAAAGCATTATCATGAAGTATGTTTTTAAATATATATGTTTTCTACTTCATGCAACTTAGCTATGCATTAGTTCTAGAACACAACATATTTTATATTGCATATACTCCAAGTTTTGTCATCATCAAAAAGGGGGAGACTGATGACCCAAAGAGTGACTTAAAGATTGATTTTGATGATCACAAAACCTTGAAGTATAAATACTAATGTTTGTGTTGCAAGAAGAAAGATATTTATTTTGCAAGGAACATAGCAAGGTGGAAGAATACAAGAAGGCCTCCAAAACTCTCAAGAAAAGGTAGAAGAAAGCTACAATTCATTGGCCCAAGTTTCAAGTTCAAAGAATTCAAGTTGAAGGAGCAAATTCAAAGAAAAATTCAAAAGAATAGTCCTCGAGTCGACTCCTGGAAGTTTAGAGTCGACTCTGGCACTCTAGAGTTTGAAGAAACAGTTCTCGAGTCGACTCCGATACTCTACGAGTCGACTCCGACTAAGAACAAACAAAAAAAATAGAGAGTTGTTTTTTAGCGCTACAGTGATCTCGAGTCGACTCCCAACTTCAGGAGTCGACTCCCAGCTACAGTGCCGGCAGACTACTATTCACAGATCGACTCCTGTTTCAGCCGAGTCGACTCCTACTTCAGCCGAGTCGACTCGAGCACGCTGGGAGGCATAACGGCTAGTTTTTTCTTGATTCCAACGGCTCTATTTTTGTCTCTAACGGCTAGATTTTTGTTTCCACTCCCTCTAAAGCTATAAAATCAAGAGGAGAGCTAGGAAAGAGGGCATGGAAGTGGGAGAAAACATTTAGGGAAGAGATTTGAAAGAGATTACAAGGAAAATCTCCCATAAGCACAAAAGGGCCATTCAAAGTAAAATAGAGAGAAGAAGAGCATCCAAGTGAATCCCAAAGCTTCCTCTCCATCCGTGTGCTGCCTCGGAGATCCTCTACTTCGTGCAAAATCAGAAGAGGGGCAAGTGAAGAAGAAGCCGAGTTCCTCCATCTACAAATTAGTTTGAGGGCTTCTTCTCTTTTCCTTACTTATTTACATTTGCTATATTTGCTTATTTGAGAAGCTTGTATTTGATATAAACTCTTGTTCTAGTATCTTGTAACTTGATTCAATCAAGGGATTGAATCAAGGGGTTAAGGTTTGTTGGTAAGCCAAAGGGAAAAACCAACGTTGTAAGGTTGTAGTTGGTGAGCCTTTGGGGAAAACCAACCGGGTTGATTGTGAACCCGGAAAACAATCATTGTAAGGTTGTGGTTGGTGAGCCTTTGGGAAAACCAACTGGGTTGGATTGTGAGCCCGTGAAAACAATCGATTGGTTCTAGTCGGTGAGCCTGTGAAAACCGACCGAGTTCGTTGTGATCTCGCAAAACAACAAGTTGGGTTGTGAGCTTGTAAAACAACCGACTGTAATCTAAGGGATTATAGTGAAATTCCCAAGAGGTCTTGGGGAGTGGATGTAGGTGCTGGGGTGCACCGAACCACTATACATCTTTGTGTTTGTGATGCCTTATCTCTTGTATTTCATGCCTTCCATTCATGCTTGATTGTGTAATATCTCTAGCTTTGTTTTCTATAGAGTTATAAGTGATTTGCTTAGCTTCCACTTCATTCTTACCATACACATAGATTAAAATTGATTATACAACTATAAGTTAGTTTTAGATCAATTGCACCCTAAAGCCATAGTATAATTGCTCTAGCTTAATCTTCCACTGCTTTACTTGTAATTGCCTAGAGCTTAAGTAAATAACATCTTATTATTCCGCTGCATTCTATTCAAAGTAAAAATTAGGGAACATAATTTTTAGAAAACCCAATTCACCCCCCCTCTTGGGTTGTCACCTTGGGCAACAAACAATATAAACTACAAAGAAGAGTATAGAAAATATTTATCGCTTTGAAGTGGCTTCTCTCTTCTTTGTCAAGGATGCTTCACTCTTCAAGGGAGGATGGAGCTCTTGATGACTCTTTGAATCTGCTCAACCCCTTTCTTTGATTCTTGAATGAAGCACTTGGATGAAGAAGATTAGGGCACTTTTGTTTTCTTGTGTACTCTTTGATATTCCTTGCAAAAGTAGTTCTATCTGATGAATAGTGCCACTTTAAATAGTCTCCTACATCCATTGGACAAGCCCCAATGGTTAGAATTCAAAAACTAGCCGTTACTGACTTTGGGAAGGACAAAAAGTACATCTGCAGAACTAGCCGTTATGCTTCAGCCCGTGTTTGGGTCGGCTCAACCTGTCCTTGGGTCGACCCAACTTTTACTTGGGTCGACTCAAACATTCCTTGGGTCGACCCTCTCAGAAAACACAGAAACTTGAATTTCAGCCTTCCTTCCCATGGGTCGACCCAACTATTCTTTGGGTCGACTCAAAGTTCACTTGGGTCGACTCAACTTCTTCTTGGGTCGACCCTCTCAGTAATTCCAGAGAACCATTTTCTGTCTTCTTTTCTGTCTTGCCTTTGGGTCGACCCTCTCAGGGTTTGGGTCGACTCAAGCTTGGGTCGACTCAACTACTTCTTGGGTCGACCCTCTCAGTGAATCCATAGAACCATTGTTCTGTCTTGTTTTGAGGATCTTGATGTTTGGGTCGACTCATGCTTTCCTTGGGTCGACCCAACTCACTGTTCATCTTTGCCATTTTTGCAGAAGTGTGCCAAATGTTTTCTTGATGTGCCGGGGTCGACCCAATCATCCTTTGGGTCGACTCAATCCACACTTTGCTGCATCTCAAGGTTAGATTCATTCAAATGAACAATGAAATGTATCTATATCAATTTATACAAATATACTGAGAGTAATAGACTTATAAATGAAGTATCGATTTAGCTTATAACATACTCTAGATAATTGCTTGTTAATCATCAAAATAACACTATCATCCTCAATCTCCCCCTTTTTGATGATTACAAAATAAAGAGTATGAGCCTATTGATACTTATCTTAAATTCAGTTTTTGAAAGGGCTTAACTTGCTGAATTTCAGCTTTTCATATATAAGAGTGAATTCTCCCTCTATATCATTTAAATGTTGCCAATTTGACTTTTTGAATTAGTCCCCCTTTCATTTATAATTCATTAAAGATGAAACTCCAAAAATTTGAGATAAAACATGAGTTTCAGGTTATGTATCGAGGTGTGAAAGGTGCGTGCCAAATTTTGAAATTATGTGTGCCAAATTCTGAAATTTGATATAAATTTTTGAGTTGATCATTTTCATTGTTGCAAATTGCTCCCCCTTGGATGTATATGCTTTCCTATATGATTTTCAATTTGTTTTATAAGTTATTTCTCTTCCTTTCTTTACTTCTCCTCTTATTACTCTATCTTTACTTCTCCCCTTATTACTCTATCTTTACTTCTCCCCCTATTACTCTATTTTCATTGTTGCAAATTGCTCCCCCTTGGATGTATATGCTTTCCTATATGATTTTCAATTTGTTTTATAAGTTATTTCTCTTCCTTTCTTTACTTCTCCTCTTATTACTCTATCTTTACTTCTCCCCTTATTACTCTATCTTTACTTCTCTCCCTATTACTCTATTTTCAATTTGTTTTATAAGTTATTTCTCTTCCTTTCTTTACTTCTCCTCTTATTACTCTATCTTTACTTCTCCCCTTATTACTCTATCTTTACTTCTCCCCCTATTACTCTTTCTTTACTTCTCCCCCTTTTTGTTATCATCAAATAGGTGCATGGGAAAAGATGCAATAAATAACAACCATTCAAACTTCATTGATCAAAATAGGAACATTTTAGTACATTCATGCCAAAAATAAAAGCAAATACAATGTTCCGTAATCAAAGTTTAAGATACATGATAAACACAAAATACATATGAGAACTAGATACATATCCTAGGCTCTAAACAAGATCGTGAGACTCTCCCGGATCGCTTGGCTACGGCTCTCTTGGGTTCCATTTCTCCAAGATCTTGAAGTAATCTACTGTTTGGAGATGATTGGAGAAGATTTGAGAGTGGGGAACAGGGTTTTCGGAAGAGGACAAAGGGTAAACAGTGCCCTAGATAGCTCACGGGTCCCCCTTTTAACAGTGGGGTCCCGACGTTGGGTTGACTCAAGAATTTTCTTGGGTCGACTCAACGTTGGGTCGACCCTATTCTGGGTTGGGTCGACCCAAGTTCAGAAATTTTTCCTTTCTCTTCCTTTTCGCTTCAAATAATTTTCCTTGCTTTCAATCCTTACAAATTCTTTCTAGGACAATGATACATGAGTAAGGAATCTATAGATTACAAGTTTGACTCATGTTTCATGGGTTTTTAGAAATGGGAGGAATGTATCATGAGACTGCTTGCTCCCTTTTATATCTCTTCAATAAAAAGGATCACATATGCTTAATTTCCTCCTTAGCGTGCAGACTCTATCTTCACTCAAGGGTTTTGTGAATATGTGAGCTAATTGTTTTTCAGTACATATATGCTCAATACATATGTTTCCATTTTGCACATGATCCCTAATAAAATGATATCTTATTTCTATGTGTTTGGCTTTAGAAATGAGACATTTAAGATGTGAGCCAAAAGAAATCTCTAAATGTAGATTCCAAAGATATTTTTTTTTTTTTAAATCAAGTGTAGATGGAATCTTTTTCAAGTTATTTCAAGGAGTATCAAGAATAATATTCAAAGAAGGCACGAATGAAAATTCAACACCTTTATATATATATATATATATTAAGTATATAGCAAGATGAGAGCAATCTAATTAATTTTCAGAGTATAGTATAAGAGCAAATAAAGATCAAAACTTATATACTCGAAAAACATAAGATTATGTTGAATCCTTAATTCTTAATGACTTCAAAGTTCTTTCATGATATAAAAGTATTGGGGCATAGATACCAAGACATGAATTTATGCAGTGTAGGATACCTAAAATTCAAGGCTTTGAAAGTTCTTTTAGAGCTCTCTTAAAAACTTTCTTTTACTCCTTTAAAGATCATAGCATCAAAATCAATTAAAATGAATTGGCTTAGGATTGAAACACTAAAGTGCAAGCCAATAAGAACTCATAAGTAGATTCCAAGATAGATTTTCGAAACTAAGACAGATGGAATCCTTTTCAATTAAATTTTCAGAAATAAATGATTTACCGATGAGTACAGATGGAAATCCAACTTTCAAAAGATATTCAATGAAGCACAAAGTTTAATACCACTTTACATTTAGTATTCTTTGTCTCATCTTTAGATGCGAATTTATACGATTAAGTTCTATATGATCTCTCACTCTGAAATTTTCTTTCTTTCCCTTAATTAATCATTCCATTTGAGAGTTTAGAGTTTGAAGATAATTTTCAATAAAGAGATTGAGTAGTTAAAGCTCCCCCTCAAAAGATGCATTTTCTTTCAAACCTTTTTTTTTGTTTTTCTATAATATCAAGAATGTAGAGTGATCTAGAATTTTTCAAAATTTATAGCAATCACTCTTTTTAATCTTTCAAGAATAAATTATATTTCCTCTTTTTTTTTGAATATGTATGGAAATATTAATCAGAAAATAATTCTTTTGAAGCTCAAATTTCTTTCAAAAGTAATTACATTTTCTTTCTTATAAGAATTATTGAAGTGAGTTGAAATATTCTAAGCTTTAGGATCATTAACTCTCTTCTTAAAATTAGCTTTTCTTTTTAATGATAGAAGCATTTAATTATGTAGGAGTGTATATTCAAAATATTAATTTCTTAGTCATAGTTTTTCAGCAATGTATATATGAAGCACCATAAATCTTTTTAATATCAAAATAATATCATATGTTTAGAACCATTTATTTGCAATCAAGATTATTGAAAAACACATCATTTAGACCAATTTCAGTACACTTATAAGATAAAAAATGATATGTTTCAGATGCGTATCGGGGCAAGCAATCAAGGCATCAGAATTATTCTATTTTTCTTAAGCTGTAGTTTTATCTAGAAATTCATATTGAGTTTAAGCTTTTATACAAAATCAGATTCTGAATTTCATAAAGATTCTCAAGGAGGCTTTCAAAGTTGTAATTTGAGATATGTATCTTCACATTGTAGCTCATCTTAAATCATTACGATTGAAAACACATATTTCAAACATATAAGAGCATATTCAGAATATTTGTATTTATGTTGAGTTTTGGTATGAATTATATACCAAAGTTAGGCAAGTTGAAGGATAAAACAAAATCAATTCATTTTGCCTAAATAGAGATATCCTTCTCTTTTCCTTTTTACAAATTTATTCAACTTTCAGATTTTAAAGATGATTGGAGCATTACAAAATATTGAGAACCCATAATTCAAGACATCATGCCATATGCAAAATATATTATGTGTTAAGTTATGCATTAAAGTATTAAGAGCAAGCATGTCAATGATCAAAATCAATTCTTTTCAAATAAACTCCTCCTATTTAAATATAATCTTGCACTGATTTCATCCTTAAAGTGTGTTTTCAAGTGATTAAAAATTTGACTTGATTCTTCTTATATACTTTCATTTTTACCTTCTTATGCTCTATACTCTATTTGCTCCCTATCCGGTGGAGTTGGAAGGGGCACGAGGTACTACCACTAGCCTCCCTCTTGTGCCGTCCCTAATATACCCTACACCGAATAGTTGGGTCAAATAGTGCCGGGTACTACCACTAGCCTCCCCATTGGCACCATCCCTATGATGAGCAATATAGAAATGTTAAAATGTTCACTTCAAACTCTCTCTGTTTAAGTGTAATTAATTACGGATTTTATCCCTTTCACTAGTCTCACAAATGTGCCGAATGTATTATGCTTGTTTTGCTTTTCCTTAAGATTGAAGTATTTGCCTTTACTTAGATTTTACTTCTCTTGAATAATATCCATTTTCTTTTCTTTATCTCTCTCTCTTTTTGTTATTCTCAAGTAATTTACATGAAAGAGCAGAATAAAGAAATAATCTTATATGCTGCATATAAATGTATATCATGCAAACAGCATTTTCATTATGCCCAATGATTCATAGCTTATCACAAGTTATTTTGAATTAGAGGTTTGAGGCATAAACTTGTGTATTTCCTGGTTATGCATTATATAGGAAAAAGTAAACTTCAATTTAATCACACCATGAAACAATCATTACTAGCATGAGAATGAAGCATGATATCAAGATGATCAGCAATTAAAGGTTTAATCATGCTACCATATAATTTCAGACTATTGATTTTGCTCAACTAACTCACAAGAGAAGAGTTTAGATTACCAGTGCATTTAGCATTCTTCAAGCCAAATACCTTTTATATTCTTTACACCCTTGGCTGAAGAAAATCTTCCTTTTTTTTTGTTTCCAAGGGAATGTTTATTGTATCTTTCATCGAGGTGTCCTTCAAGTTGAAATTTCTTGCTCACAAATTCTGTATCATTAGCAAAATCTTTTTCTTTTCTTGAAGGCAATTCATTAGGTTCTCTAGGATACAAAAATATTCATACAACATATTTCTTAACTAGATGACTCAACATGAGACATGACAATAATTGAATTTGAGTCACTTTACTCAAGAGATTGCCTAAATATAAGCAAGCACAAGTCACTTGAACTAAAGAGATAATTTTATTAAATAATATGGTTCAAGGACACCCATGTGAGGCAATAAGAAGATTTATCAAAGTCAAACCAATTTCTTATTTTCAGAAGCAATTTAGCTTAGATTCTATTTGCTTAAGATAATTATCAATAAGATATACCAGTTAAGTTTTAATCAAATTATCTTAAATAGTTGTTTCTATCAAAATTCTGGTTATGATTCAGCTTTCAATACAAATAATCTTGTTTCAGAGAGATAGGCAATTTTCTTTTAGATTAATTAAGATTTTATATTTGACTTATGGGAGATGGTTCAAAGGAATTAATATTTATACTTTTAGAATATTTTTATGCTCAGATTAAACATGACATGTTAACATTAATCAGTAGAATTTGAGATAATTTTATGTAAGGATATTAATCATTCAATCAAGGATACAATGATTATACTAAATGAAACACTTTAAAGATCAGATTTATTAATCTTAGATTTTTAGAATAGTCTTGAGAATTACTTATAAAGGAAAAACAATCCATTGTTATAAAACTTTTTAGTAGAATTCCCATTATGATCACGACACATTAATCATTTATGATTGAAACATATGATGCATACATGCGACTTATAGAGTAAAACATAATATATTTCAAATAATCACATAAGGAATGAGTGATATAATGATAAATTATACTCATACCTTCACAAATAATGAAATAAGATTTCATAAGTATTATGCTCAATAAAGTTTTAACATGAAGGTATGAAATCAGCATCAAGTGTTTATACTAGAGAGGGAATTTAGATTTTGTAAACTTGAAAAAGAAGGTTATATATATATCCATTCATTGTTTTCTTATCATGATGCAAGCACTAGAAAGTTTCATGCTAAAATCGTTGAGATAAGATTTAACATATGAGGCATTAAAAAAAAAAACTTTGATGCAGAGAGTATCGTAATTTCATAAAAAGATAATTTCAATACACGAAGTAGAATGTTAAACCTTATACTAGATTTAATGAATAAATTGAGACTATCTTTAATTATGTGTCAACGCACCCATTTGTATGAAAATTTCATTTGTTCCATGGGTAGCTTGGCACATCTACATCTACACCCTCATATTTTCATTTTGGGTACCCAAGCTTGCTTGGGTCCTTGAGGGTTAGTGCATATGGTTCCTTTTGGAATCCAAATCTGTTTAATCGTAATAACTTTACCATTTGATTTATTCGTATTAGAATCATAGGTAACGTTTTTATGCCCAATCTTTTTATGTTTGAAATAAGTTATCTTATTTGATGGTTTGCTTGGCGAATTGATAACCTTTTTCTTTAGGAGTTTATTATTGAGCAAAGGAATCCAGCCAAGTCTTGATTTATCAAAAACAGCATGTTGGCTTTCAAACATCGTTTTTAATCTTTCTGAACTTACAGTGAATTTGTTAATAAAAGATTTCAATTAGTTAACTTCTTCACTTAAGTTTTGATTTTCTTTAATTAAATTCTGATTTTTCTGAATCAATTCTTCCGAATTTAATCTTAAGCGTTCATTCTCAGAATTTAATTTGTCTTTCATTTCAGCGGAAGAATTTCTTTTTTCTGACATTTCCAGATTTAGCTTTTTAAGATTTTTATTTTTCGTAGCTAATTTTCTACATTCACCATACAAATCATGAAAAGCATTTAATAGTTCATCATAAGAGAATTCTTCCTGAAATTCATTAGGTGTGAAATCAGATTCAGATTTTACCTTATCTTCTTGTGCCATAAGGCATAAGTTAGTTACCTCTTGTAGTTCTTTGGAGCTAGTATCATTATTGTTGCTCCTCACTTTTATTTTCTTGCTTGACTCTTCCTTGGTCAAGGCTTTCTTGCTTTTTATCTCTTTCTTCCTTTCTTCTTGCTTCCTCTTCTTCTTTGTCTTTAGGAAGCTTTTGAATTTTTCGGTGTTTGGGTATGGGTCCTTGTTTTCATCACCGAATTCTTCATTTGTTGTTCTTTCTTCCGGATTGGGAGATTCAACATCTTTTTCTGCAGGCTCACTGTTAGTGTGTAATTGAAGCACATGTGAGCTAATCTGAATTTTGTCATAAATATTTTCTAAAGTATCCCAGATTTCCTTAGCAGATAAGCATGCAGAGATTTTATTAAATTCAGTTTCATGGATAGCACAATATAGTATGTTCATAGCATTAGCATTCAATTGTGCTAAGTCTTTTTCATTAATAGTGTGAGAGAGTGAGTGAGGGCCTCTAGTAACAATGTACCATAATTCATAGTCTAAAGCTTGAATGAATATCCTCATCCTAGCTTTCCAGTATGTGTAGTTTGTGCCATTAAATAGAGGTGGTCTATTTGTGGATTGCCCCTCACTCATAGAACATCCCACTTGGGTTGTCATGATCTTTAACTCTTGATTGTGAGATCAATGAGTACTATTGGAGCACCTTGCTCTGATGCCACTTGTTGCCCAAGGTGACAAGCCAAGAGGGGGGGGGGGGTGAATTGGTTTCTTTTAATTTTAACTATCTTACTTGTGTTAAATGATGAGTTAGTGAACTTAAACAAATCACAATGCAAACAACAAGAAGTATAGTGGTTCGGTGCTCTCCTTAGCACCTACGTCCACTCCCCAAGCGACCCCTTGGGAATTCACTATAATCCCGCGGATTACAGTTGGATTGTTTTCCGGGCTCACAATCCAAAAACCTTTGTTGGTTTTACGGGCTCACCAACGAACCTTTACACTTTGGTTTTCCGGGTTCATCAAAAACCTTTGTTGGTTTTACGGGCTCACCAACGAACCTTTACAATTGGTTTTTCGGGTTCACCAATCAACCTACTCCGTTGGTTTTCCGGGCTCACCAACCAACCTTTACAAGTTGTTTAACAAATAAAGAAAGAAGATTTAAACTCCTAAATGAGCAAATGAAACAATATAAACTACAAAGAAGAGTATAGAAAATATTTATCGCTTTGAAGTGGCTTCTCTCTTCTTTGTCAAGGATGCTTCACTCTTCAAGGGAGGATGGAGCTCTTGATGACTCTTTGAATCTGCTCAACCCCTTTCTTTGATTCTTGAATGAAGCACTTGGATGAAGAAGATTAGGGCACTTTTGTTTTCTTGTGTACTCTTTGATATTCCTTGCAAAAGTAGTTCTATCTGATGAATAGTGCCACTTTAAATAGTCTCCTACATCCATTGGACAAGCCCCAATGGTTAGAATTCAAAAACTAGCCGTTACTGACTTTGGGAAGGACAAAAAGTACATCTGCAGAACTAGCCGTTATGCTTCAGCCCGTGTTTGGGTCGGCTCAACCTGTCCTTGGGTCGACCCAACTTTCACTTGGGTCGACTCAAACATTCCTTGGGTCGACCCTCTCAGAAAACACAGAAACTTGAATTTCAGCCTTCCTTCCCATGGGTCGACCCAACCATTCTTTGGGTCGACTCAAAGTTCACTTGGGTCGACTCAACTTCTACTTGGGTCGACCCTCTCAGTAATTCCAGAGAACCATTTTCTGTCTTCTTTTCTGTCTTGCCTTTGGGTCGACCCTCTCAGGGTTTGGGTCGACTCAAGCTTGGGTCGACTCAACTACTTCTTGGGTCGACCCTCTCAGTGAATCCATAGAACCATTGTTCTGTCTTGTTTTGAGGATCTTGATGTTTGGGTCGACTCATGCTTTCCTTGGGTCGACCCAACTCACTGTTCATCTTTGCCATTTTTGCAGAAGTGTGCCAAATGTTTTCTTGATGTACCGGGGTCGACCCAATCATCCTTTGGGTCGACTCAATCCACACTTTGCTGCATCTCAAGGTTAGATTCATTCAAATGAACAATGAAATGTATCTATATCAATTTATACAAATATACTGAGAGTAATAGACTTATAAATGAAGTATCGATTTAGCTTATAACATACTCTAGATAATTGCTTGTTAATCATCAAAATAACACTATCATCCTCATGTTTCAATTTCTCTCCAACGGGTCAAAAGTGTTGCAAGTCATATCATTTCATAAAACCCTGCCTTCAAAAGATCACTCCATCTAAAAAGTCCTAGCTCGGCCTAAGAGGCACACTCGATTTGATCACTCGAATTGTTTGCCAATTAAGGCCCATTGGACCTTGTACGCATCTTCATATATTCTCAAGGCTTCTTGGCCCCTGAGGTTCAAGCAAGCCCGATTACCTTTATATTTGCTCTTGTGTATTCTCGAGCAGGTTGTTAGCCCTTATACTTGTCGTCGTATATTTTCAAGTGGGCTTGTTGGCTTTTATACCCGTCCTTATGTATTCTCAAGACTATTGGCCCCTGATGTTCGAGCAGGGCTACTGACCCTTATGTTCATCCTCATATATACTGAAAGCCTATTTGCCCCCGAGATTCGACCAGACCTGTTGGCCCTTATATTCATCCTCAATCAAGTATTCTCTTTTTTATCAAGGATCGTAAAGGATTATATTCTACTCCGACAAGGTGATCTCCAGTATGCACCTATGGTATTTCTGTTGACCTCAAGTACTTCATAGAATTCTGCTCTTACCGTCTGATATATTCAGAAGGCGTTTCAGTTTATTTCTTTGGTCATTATGGCTACTATGGAATTCTAATCTTACTTCAGCCTATCTCCAAGAGGCGTTGTTATCATATATCCAAAGCATTCATGGCTATCTCAGCTGCTTTCTACAAATATTTTAACTCGGCTAATCTTGATGTGATCTCGTCTCATCATGATCTTGTGGTCTTCACCTCAGTTAACCTCTAAAGGCATTCTGATATTATGGCCTCGTCTCAAAGCTCTCAGCCGATCTTGATCACTTGAAATTATTATGGCCTTATCTCATCTTTTTGATCTTCTGGCTGACCTCGAAAACTTATATCCATGCATCTTTGTCTCATCTTAGCATCCTTAAAATGACCTTGAGTGAACATCTAAACAATAAGTGAGATACGGAGAGCAGCCGACTTGGCAGCCACCCTTTGCTTTTTCTTTGAACTATCACTCACGGGTTCTTATCGGGGGATCAACTAGGCTGACAGACTTGAAAATAATTTCATTCCAATTAATAGTATATGGTTACATAGTAGGTCAAAGACCAAACTAGACCACTACAACATGAAAAGACTGGGATTAGCTAATCTATAGTTCTTCAAGATGATGAACTCTGGCAAGGACACCCAATGCAGGAGACCATCCTTCACCTTATCCTGCACTTCCATGGTGGCACCAAAAAGCACAAGAGGGGGGTCTACAAAAGCATATTGCTTGAGGCTTAACGGCTCCCCGACCTCTCCATTGTTTTCTGGCCCCCGACCTTGTTGCTGTCGTATGCGGCTAGTTCGAGACCGCTAAAGTTGGCCTAGGGAAGAGCCACGACATCTGGCTTCAACATTCGTCGAAGCCCTCCACGAAGGAATCAACCATGATGAGGGCAAACTACGCATGAGAGTTCCCGATGCCTTGAACTTCTCCACGGCCCAGGAAGCCCTCTTCTCGACCTGGGCGACCTGAAATTAAGCAACGTTCCTCCACCGCCGCTGCTCGGAGCAAGGTCGTTTGGGTCCAATCCTTCTCAATTACCAGCCAGCTCTTGAGGGACCCATTTTTGGCCTCTACCTCGGCCGTTTTCTCCCGGCCTTTTGCAAGGCCAACTGAAGCATCCCCTCATAGTTCTGAAGATGCTTCTCCTATGGAGAATCCATTCTACACAGCAGAGGAAAAAAAGGAAGATTAGTAAGAGAATTGATCTTCTCACAAGAAAAGATGGAAGAAAAGCAGTAAACCACTACCCAAGATCGATTTTCAACGATTCGACAAGCAAATTCTGCAGAGATCTCTCTTGAAGCGACAAAAAGGGCACTTAGAAACTCTCCTAATATGACAGATTTGTAAGGGCCTCCATTTTCTTTTTATAAAGCTTCGAACAGAGTTCCACGGCGGCGAGCCCATTAAAAATAATAAACTTTTAATAATAAACTTTTATCATCCTTTTTCTTTTTTACTTCCCACCAAAAAATTCTTTCTAACTGAAGCATTGGAGGGCCCGACTAGAGCCAATTCAGCAAGCTCTCTGATCCTTGCCTATTTCCTTACAGGTCCACGGAGGCGGTTCATGTTAACATTCTCGGAAAAACAGCAACATAAATAATTAGAAATATTACAAAAGGATTATATAGCCTTCATGAATCATAAAAGTTAGGTGACACCATTTTTTTTATTAAAATTGTATACACTCATTTGGTGCATGAGATGATAAGAAACTTGAGCTAGTGATCTCATCTCTAATCCAATCTATTGCAATAAATTTTTCAGAAATATCAAAAAATTCTCAAATTTTATTTTTTTCCCTTTTGCCAAATAATTCTTCAAATTATTTCCTATAAAAGAATCAATTCAAGATTGTTCAATTATTCACAAACATACATGGAATTCCTGATTTATTTCAGACCAATTTTCGAAATCTTTACATGCCACAAACAAATAATACTACCAATACAGATCAGTGATATCATACATAGATGTTGGTGGTATTGTTGCTTCATCTGCTACTCTTACGCCAGCCATACTTTTTCATATAGTGTTATAAATATTTTAGAAGACTTACATTCTATACTATATATTATTTATTTTTATTATTATCCAAGATCATCATCTTTTAAAGAACATAACAGATATTTTTGGGACTCGGATTCATCTTGCCTCTAGCCAGATTCATCAACTTGTGGCTATATCACATCCTTCAAAATAGTTCAGTGGTAGCTTAAACAACTAGACAGAAAAAACAACCTAAAGCTTTTCTCTAAATAACAATACCAAGAACTTAAAAAAAAAAAAAAGCAAAAAAAGCAATACCAAGAAGTTCACACTAGAGTTTTAACAGCCAAACACAGAAATACATTAAGAAAAAGATCAAATTGCAATAATTTGTTATGAAAATAATTTGTTATGAAAATATCATGTCCCTCAGAATATATAAAAAACTTTGGTGTGGGTGCACAAAATTCGGGCATAGCCCCCCTTCATCACTGCAGTCGTTACAAACAATCGGGACCTCTCTCTCGCACACAAACAGAGGCAGACGCACAATCATCGGCGCTTGCTCCCGCGCTCATGCGTCTCCCTCTTCCTGGACCCCCTCGCCGGCCGCCCCTCCTCCTCCGCCTCCCTCCTCGACGACGACGACGGCCTCCTCTTGAAATGATAATCCTCCTCGCTCGACTCATTGTCGTACCCCACCGTCGCCGCCCCTCCGACATCCGACCGACGACGAACCGCCACCTTTCGACCCCTTCCACTCGTCCCTATGCCCGTCCGAACTGGACCGGCGGTGGGCCGACTCGTGCTGGTCCCTGAGCCCGTTCCTTAGCGGCAGCTCCGACGACTTCCTCTTCTTGCCGGCCCCCTCGCGGCTGCTGCCTCCGCCGCCTCGGGCGGCGGATGAGGAGTGCGGGAAGCTGATGCGGGAGAAAACGCTGCCCTTCTGCTTCCGATCCAGCTTGGCAGTCTCGGCCGGCAGCGGCTCGTCGTGGTCCGAGGCCCTTCTCTTCCCGGCCCGGCTCGGGGAGTGGCGGCCCGAGTCGCAGGGCGGGCCGTGTCGGTCTGCTCGGTCGGACCGGTCGACGCTCGCCCCTTGGGACGTCAGCCTCTGAACCAAAACACGATATGTTAGCTCATCATGCACCTAACGTGACAAAAATAACACATAACAATGCTAAATCTTAAATTACACGCCTCAATTGCCCTCGGCCAGTGGCCACAACATGGCTAAAGGTAAATCTTTTTAAAAAGTTACAAATTAACACGTCTTTCCATCATCTACTATAATACATCATACATTGCTAAAACTGATCAATTGACTCATAAACTCTTTATCCCTCTTCAAAGTTACCAATGACTGAAGTAATTTGAAGGCAGACAATGCCTGCCAATGTAACACCGTGACAATTTATTGAATCCATCATGTATGGCTCTCAGTGGAGATAGGGGACATAGTATAATCCACTTATACGAAAGATGGGTCCACCAGGACGAAAATGATCCGAACGAAGGACTACATAAAAGATGGCTTCAACCTAACTGTGCTTCATGATGGCAATGGACGGCGCCAAGTAAGTTACAGGCGAACCCTAACTAGCACAAAGCCAAGAGCCATTTGGCTTCCAGGGTGCTCTCCGGAAGAGCTAAGTATGGAAGAACTCACGATTTCTCGTATGTCCATGATTTATTATTACCTAGAAAGAAGGGGGAAAAACCCCTCAAATGGGTCCTCTAACAAGTTCCCTGCGTTCTCGTGGCTCAGCAGGTCTAATTGAAGCCATCAGAGGCTTGCCCTTTCTCGAACGCCATCCCCCAATTCGAGAAACAAGATTTCCAAACCTCTTTCCACGAGAAGGGGAAGTAGCAATGGGGGAGAATGAGGTAATGGAAAGGAGCCGTACATTCTCGCTGCATCCACGAAAACCAGCCCAACTTTAGGAGAATAGCTTGCTACAGCTGCCTGAAGACCAGTTTCCAAATAACAAAAATGGGTAGCCAAAAGATGCCATGACCATGGTCAGCTTGGTGATGACCATGATCCAGTGAGCATACATGTCCCGCACGAGTGCACCAAGAACGACTCGATAAATCTAGGGCTTTCGAGGGATGAATCACAAACCGTCACTCGCCCAAAGATGAATCCACATCTTACATCAGACCAAGACCAATAACAACTTCCAGCATATGCAAGGAAAAGCCCTATTCTGGCGAAAAACGAATCCCTCCTAAAAGTACTAATGCTGAAGAATTGCATCTTCTGCTAATGCTTATATTGATTGGGGTCTCAGATCTCCTTGGGAAATCCCCTTTTCTTGATAACCCTATTCCCCCTATCATCATCCGGAGCTGCCGCAACTCGGGCTCTAATGCTGATACGATGATACCCAGAGTACAAAAATGAATAAGCAAATGAATCAACAAAAGAAGACGGACGGGCTTCAACTTCAATGAAGAAACGCCATTGGTTCCATTTGGTTCCCTTCTGGGCTCCCTATCCTTGGAGCGCTCCCTCTCCCTGAAACAAACAGCAACTTCAGCAATCAAAAAAGGGAACAACAAAATCCACAAGCAGCACAAGGGCATTCCCTGAAACCTCCAGAGGATCAAAATCCATGAAAATGACATGAATGACTCGATATAAAAAGAAAGCTACTTGGTATTACAACGATGGAAGCAAAAACAGCAGCATCAAACTCTCTATATCCATGTTATAAAGCTGCAGAAGATATCGGTATATATACATGCATACACATAAAGATGGATACATATAGAGATATATGATAAGGATCTTTAAGGCATTGCTTGAAATAATAATCCCACCAATATAATACAAGAAACTACAGGTGGTTTGAGAGGCATACCAAGCATGATGTATATTATTGATGTCGTTTATTGGAGAATGATTACAAGTGAGCAATAGGTATTCACCCTGGGAACAGTGCATGTCAATACATACTGAAGATTGGATTGCTGAATAAAAAGATGGAAGAATAAAGGCTCCTTGGAGTAATAGAGATACATAATATATTAGTCAAAATAAAATATATCTCATGCAGTGCCACTCTAGTGGAACGTGTTGAAGCTGACAGTGCGAAAAGAGCCAAGGGGCAGAAAATTTGTTCATCCAACAAGTTTTCACTACAAGAATGCATAGATGAGCGTAGCAAGCGGTAACAAAGATACACTTATCTATGGTAAATTTATGGTAAAACAAGGCCGTATAGAGTAAGGAAAGAGCCAGAAGGGAAAACACTTATTTATAGCACCACTGGAAAATAAAGCAAAGGAAAAAGGTGAAGATGACATAAAATGGAAAAAAGATGGTCCAAACAAGAAGAGGAGGCCTGAAATATAAAGAAATCGATGCCAAGGATTAAAACAGAGAACCCAGACATGAAGTATGGGTTGTTTGTTGATATAAAAGTTCAATGCATTCAAAGATAGTTTACACTCACAGATTCCTAGGTTAAGATTTAGAAAACAACGACATCAAGAAAAATATGAAAAAGGACATAATATGTAACATGTCGTGTTACCAGTATATGCGAGATTTCAAATATAATGAACTACAGAATTTTGCACCATACTTCAGATAAATTAAGAAAAAGATGGATAATAAGAGCAGATTGAAGAAATGCGTCAAACCCTGGCGCATGCACTAAGAAACAAAACGTAGGAGTTAAATAGGATAGCAACTAGCTGCTGATATATTAGGAAAAAGCCCGGACTAAACTATTGCATCTACCACATAATGTCATTTTATTTTTAACTGCCTTTCTTCTCTACATGTTGTAAATATTTACCCATGATTACATCCATCTACACTATGCCTATGAATATATGTGCATATTTTGGTCAACTATTTTATCTTATCTGATAAGTAATTATACTACTAGTTTCTCATGTAATATAGCAAATAAACCACTACGAGAAACTTAAAATTGAAAAATAAAAAAAAAAGATCAAGGAGTATCATGTGCATGTAATGTTATAGCTGTAACATTGTGTATATTAGCTTTCGCATAACACCATTAAAATTCTTATCTTTCAATTCCATTTAAACCACAAACAGCAAGCCTTGAACACATAAATTTCACAGCATAATTTTCAGAAAATTACCAAACACCATTCTAGGACCTAGAAGCTGAAATCTCCTCAGCTGCCTAACACAGTTATCTTGTTCATGTGCGCGTATGCGTGTGCGTGTCTGTGTGTATATACACATTTAAGCAACACTTCAGTTTGGCATTGCAAAAACATCAACAAATTCAGAAAAATGAAAAAAAAACAGAACTAAAGAGAACCATTTGAATTACCTTTCATTGAGTCGGTCCATTTCACGCTTCCATCTTAGATCAGCTTTCTTAGCCTCAAATTCTTCCCTGGTCAAATATCCATGCCCCTGGTTCATACCCACGATGCCTAAATCGGACAGATCCCTGCAAATGTATATTTTTTTCAATTTATGCAGCTTTCACATATGCTGTAAGTGAACTACGCATATAAAATCAAGGGAACTATGACAAAAAAAAAAGTTGGTTATAGTTTCAAATTTCAAAATCTCTCTTTATCTTCTAGCTCTGAGGATGTCTTATAACTCTACAAGGACTTGTAACTACCAAGCATACCTTGGAACTACTGGCATCATATAACTTTGTGCAGTAAATGGATCTCGTGGAAGAATACCTCCCCCAAAAGGAACATCAAAGGGGCCAGGCGTATAACCCATGTATTGCATGGGACCAGTGAAAGATGCCATGTATCCATCAACTCCAAATGGCATTCCACTACCAGCCCAGTAAGGGTTGTAGCCCGAAGCAGCCAAAGGCATCCCAGCAAAGTTTTCAGCTCCAAAATCTTGATAAGCCCTCCACTGCATGTCAGAAGCTGCAGACAGGAAAGGGAAGAAGCAAAGGTAAAGTAGTCAGACTGATTTTTGATTTGCGTACTACACAAAACATTTGATGATTTGCAGTGCATGTACAAGATAAAAGATTGGTACCACTGAGTAAAGTAGAACAAAACAAAGGTAATGCACTAACCGTTACCAGCCATCCGTGTCTTCTTCTTCTTCTTCTTCTTTCCTGGTAAAAAAAAGGAATGAAATAGCTTTCTTAAGGGAACAGAATAGACCAAAAGGAAAGGTTTTCATAAAACCAGTGATTGATCATAATCACTGGCTTGCATAGTTACCGGCCCAGACAAATATAACTAACTGGAATTCCTTTGTCAAGCACCAACTGCAAAACCTCTCACTTTAGGATGCACCCTTTTTGATAAACAGATTCTACATTAATCTAAAAGATGATCTGAGATCATAGGATAGTTTACTTGTTCTACGGAACCTTTGCAACAGTTCCAAACACTTACCATTTGCAGTGCATATCTTTGATATTTATTCTCTAACTTAGACAGACAACTAGTAGACAATAAACAAATTTTAAAAAAAAATCATATTGCATTGCAAGTGCAGATCACCCACCTTGCTCTCTAGTAATCAACTTTTCCTGGCCTTCTTCAGGAACTGGAGCACTCTCAGGTGATGGTTCTTTTGCACTCGCTGATTCCGGCATTGCTTCAGATTTATTCACATTTGCAGTGACCTTCTTTTCCACAGTATTTGTCTCAAATATTGCAGCCTTTACATTGCTTGCAGCCTCCCCTTCCTTCACATTTGGAGAACGTTCCAGTGGAGGAACTTGTTTATGTTCATCTTTGGAAGCAGCAGAAAGAGTAGGAGACAGGTTCTTGGGTTGTACTAGGCGAGCTGACTCCATATCTGAAAGACCAGAAGATACAGGACATTTCCATCAACCGCATACAAATAACTATATATCACAAACCACGAAAAGTATTCATACCTTGACCATGAACAAGATTTCCTGCATTTTCTGTACTATTGGTTGTTGACTCCATTATGCGACTAATTGTTTCCCTAAGTGTTCTATTTGGCAGAAGGTCATCTGCTAGTATGCCTGTAGCACCACAGACACACACTGACTTGCTAATAATATAATCTCTTATGCCTGGTGGAAGAAAATAAAATTGGCAATTGATCAAAAGGGAAAAATTAAAACTTTGCTCTCTTAGTTTTACGTGTGCCAAATAATATAACACAAGAAAATTGAGTTCAAAGCATCAAGACACTTACATTTGTCACAAAAACTCTTAAAACAGCACTTGCTAGTCAAAACAGCATCTTTCATTACTTCTTTACAAAGTGGGCAGCCCAATTCTGGTGGAAGATCACTAACAGGACGAGCGGTAGGTAGCCCCTCAATTTCCTTCTCAAATGCAGCTCTATATAGGAAAAGTTGCTCATCAGCTGTCATTTCTATCACAATACTGTAATAACAAGGAACACTGCATGAAGTCATCAACTTACTCATTTGGCTTAAGAACAGCAACAGCACCACCAGGCAACGCATAGGATGTCACGCCCCAAGCCCGAGGCGCGGCAGACGCCGCACGCCCGCACGGCGGGCCGCACGGGCGCGCAAGGCAGCAGATCATATCAAAGCAGATGCAGCTATTCAAAGATGACATAATTATTTAAATTGTATAAAAGCGGTCTTACAAAATTTCAAAATAGCATATGCCAACATAGTTCAAATATCCAAACTAATTTAACTAAAATGCTCATAATCGAAGAAATCATCGAAAAATCTAACGCACTCCCCAATCCCGTGCGATCAAGCCTCTGGATCTGAAAAACAGAGAAAATAAAATAATGAGCTACACTAGCCCAGCAAGCAACAAAATACCTCAAAGTAGGGTCAGAGCATAACAGATCAAAATACAGGATAATGTCTGGAATCAATCACAAATATCATTGTTTTGCTGTTTTCAAAACTTATTATCATTTTTCCGAAAACTCTGATACCAGAATCTCAACATGATAGGCTACGGCCACGTAACCCGGTAGAATGGGTTGCACAGAGTGCCAGAAACCACTATTGTTAGTCACCGATGGCAACGGTGTCCAGAAACCACTATTCTAATCACCGGTGGCACGGTGTCGAAACCGGTTCCTCACAGATTACAAGTCGACAGGTCCAACGTATAATCCCCATTGGCGGGGCCAGAACAGAACAGATCATAGCCATGCTGAGAATGCATAAATATAAAAATAGATTTCATAAATTGTACAGGCATGTTTCACGAAATTCAGAGCATATAATATAATTTTCAAATAAAATTTAATATGCCAGACCCATTTACTAAACACAAAACATATTTCAAAATTTAATCCAGTAATAAATTACTTTACCAAATAATTTGGAGAAATGCACTTTGAAGCATTAAGTTACTTACCTCTTCTCGCTTGATTCCTACTTCAGGTAGACGGATCAGGTTCACCTGTTTAAATTTAATTAATTCCTTGTTAATTTTAGAACTAAGCAAAATCCAGAAATAATTCTATTGGACATAGCCCAACAGGGCCTAGAATTGGCCCATAATGGGCATGGCCCTATAGGGCCCATATCGGATACGGCCCAATGGGCCCACATAGACTCAGCTAACTAGGGCCCCCAATGTTGGCTTCTAATTGTACCTGTATGCAATAAAATTTATTGCATGGACTAATACTTAATTACAGGGTACTGTTCTATAATAAAACTTGAGTGAGGGGACTAAATAAATATTGTTGGGGACCTTTACGTAATAAGTCTTTTCTATAGGGATCAAATACAAAATACAGAAGATCCTTTTTGTGAAATAATAATATACTGTCAAGAGCTTATCTGCAAAATTTCATTTATTGGCTAAACGGGTTCGGTTTTCGGGTTCGGGTTTCAGGTTCGGGTTCGGATCTGAACTGGACCCAAGTTGGGCCCACAAGAGTACTGCCCAACTGGGCCCAACCGAACTGGACTGGGCCCAAGTTGGGCCTGCAGTGGACTGGGCCCAAGTTGGGCCTGCAGTGGACAGGGACCAACGGCCCATCACAGTGTTCACGGCCCACAGTGGGCCTTCCTCCTTCCCGATCTCCCCATGGACAGAGGTGATGGGAAAACGGGGAAGGAAGGGGGGCGGCAGGGTGGTCGGTCTAGGTGGCCGGATGGTGGTCCGGCCGGCGGCTCGTGGGGGCGCAACTGTCGGTAGGGCGGTCGTGGCCGGCGGCAGATTGCTGCGGTGACCGGCGTCGAGAAAGAACCGAGAAGGGTCTCGGTGTGGGCCGATGCAAAGGGGAAAAATATGCTATTTGGCATGGAATCAAGGCAAGAGAGGGCTTACCGGCGGTGGCAGAGGCAGTAGGAGGAAGATCTCGGCCGCCGGTGCTCGATTCGGTGGTCAAGCGGCGGTGGCGGCGGTGCTTTCCGAAGAGGAAGAAGGTCTCAAAACAGGGGAGGCTCGGGTGGTGGTGGTGGTTGGCCAAGGCGGCCCGCCGGCGGCTTGGGAAGAGGGAACCGAGGGAGGAGAGGGAGAAGAGAGGGCTCGGTGGTGCTCTAGGGCAAGAAAGGGTGGGGTTTTTATCGTCCCCTCCGTAACGGCCCTCCGCCGCGAAAATCGCGGCGGTCGGGCGAGATTCGTGGCCGTGAATTGGGCGCGGATTGGCTGGGGGGGCGCCGCAGAATACCCGCGGCGTCGTTGCCCAGTTTGTTCCCCCGAAGGAGCCGGAGAGGATCGCCAACGTGATCCTCTGTTCCGGCTCCTCCCCTAATTGAATCGGGGCTGAAGTCGGCGAGGGCTGCCGATTTCAGCCCCGTGTCTCACATAGGAACCATCAGGAGTTGCCATTAACATTGATTTAGGAATGCCAGTTGGGGGTCTCACCCTTTTAACATCATAATTTGGATCACCATTTGTGGGGCAGTGCTGGATAAAATGACCTGAACAAAATTAAAAAAAACTCTTAACATACATTAACTGGCGCTCGCAAATGCTGAAAACAATTAATTACAATGACCTCATTAGTCAACATATTATAAACGTACCTGGCACTTTGCATCTTTGACAAACATAGCCTGCTGGAGGTGTCCTTCGCTCCAGCCCACCTCGGCCTTAATTTAATGAGAAAAATGAAAATGTTAGTATCCAGGAAAATGGGAAGATAAAATAAAGTGATACATGCAACATATATCATAAAACTAAGAATTCGACTGCTTTTGCAACAAAAAGTCTACAAAAGAATGGATAGCAAATGTTTTAATCCTAAAATGCATTTGTGGAATCCCTATCATCACAAACATATACAGGAACCAAGAGAGTATATGCTACTTTTAGAGGAATATACATATATAAAGATGCAATTAACCAAATCCTAGTTCAATTTAAAAAGTTAACGTTATTGTGAGGCTCTGAGTGTAAGACAGTCAAAGAAGGAAAATGACACAAGAATAAAAAGCTATACAAAGACGGGAAAAGAGACAAGCATGAAGAGTTCTACAAGTGTTCAAGGGATTACCAAAACCACGACCAGCCATCATCCTCCCACCCATTCCCCTACCAAAGCCTCTTCCAGCACCATAACCTTCTTGTGTTTGACTGCAAAGTTACATTGACCCAGTGAAAAACATTATGTTATAAATGATTCCTCATTGGTAAACAAAATGTGACTGCTATTGCTGCTCCATTCTCTCGAACTTCTCTAAACTTTTTAATTTCCAAAAAATAAAACCACTGAAATATAAGAAATATCAATGGTCCAATTAAATGTCTCACCGATTCCAGTCAAGGGCAGGTGTGTCAATTAAAGCCTTAATCTTGCTATCCTCATCAACCTTATTTGCAGGAGAAACATCTACCACTGGACTGCTTGACTGAGCAGGAAGGACTTCTGGAATAGCATACAAATCATTACCAAACTCATCCCATTCAGATTCTTCAGGCTGCAAAATGTGATTGAATGTGTATTATCAATATCCTTGCCATCAATCAAAGATGAGAACGGTCAGGAAAGATACACCCATTATCCACTCAAGAATTAAGATAATGGTGGCTGGCACCAATTCAGAATGAAGGAAAAAAAAATTAAGCACCTAGAGAATCATATTCAAATATTATTAGTCTTACATATTTCACAGTAGATGGGTCGCCAACCAAAGTGTTACTTGCTGGTGGAAGATCTTCTAACTTATCCTCTACAACTTTTGTCCTGCAGATGGAATGCAAACTTTCAATATCAAAATCCAGTCAGGAAAGTCATCCACATTGTCTCAAAGTTGTCTTACAAAATTTGATCCTAATAAAGTTTCAAAATATTTCAGTAACACTACATCCCTCCCACATAACCAAATCTAAAAATCATTAGCAAAAGCATAATGTAAATGCAAATAGAAGAGCTCATCAAATGCTCAAGATTCAGAGTGTGAGATAGTACTCGTCTCGTTCTGTAACAATGGGCTTCCGTGGCCGTCCTGGGATGCGACGAATCAATACTGATGTATTTTTGGGTATCATAGCAGCTTCGTCTGCATATTCTGAAACCGAAAATGGAAGAACACAGAGTCTATAAAAATCCAGAGTGAGATTAGAGCAACCTACATTGCTCCGAGCAAGGTAACTCAACAGATACACTATCAATCGAACAGTAGCCACAATCTCACCCCAACTCCATTACCCCTTATCTCTTAATTTTTCAAGCACAATTATCTAAAAATACTCCAATCAATCCTTTTTTTATTAGTTTTTAGTCTAATGACAATTAATTCTGAATGAACTGAACCATCCTCCTACAAGTAAACTGCATGAATAAACCAATCAAGAGAACCTAGTCTAGAAGAAGAACCAACCTTCATTAGTCTGCGCATTGGAGACCATGAGGTCAAAATCGGTACCCCTTCCCAAATGCTTGAATTCAAAAATTCGTTCTTTCAAATTGGCAACAGATATGAATTGACCCTCAATTAGAATAGAGTCGTAATCTTTTGCACTTTTAAACTTATAATACACAGCCATTATTTTTTTTTCCCTTTCCGGCCTTCCTCTGATCTAATTGCAGACCAGCTTGACCACAATGAACAAATTGCCCGGAAAAAAAAGCAGCAAACTGAATTTAAAATGCCGAAAATTAAAAAAGCAGGCCTGATATTGAGCTAGAACAATAGAAATCATAGACATGAGTACAAGCAATCCTTGATGTAGATAACGCTCTATTATCCCATCAAGAAACGATCTTTCCGGAAGGGAAAAGAGGAAGAGCTCGAGATGAGTTCTCCGCCTACCCCTTTATGTTCCGAACGAATAGAACAGCGATCCAAACAGCAAAGAGCCACGATCCGCAGATAAATCCCCAAGATCGCCAATCGCCCTCGGCCGCTACAAGAGGAGAGAGGCTTCTGCGACAAGAAAAACCCCTTCGATCAAAGGGATTCAGCCGGAGGAGGAGAGATTGGATCCCGAGCTCACTAGACTGCCATCGCCAGAGCAGAATCGCCCGAAGCCGCGGCGTATCCGAGGATCCCCTGAACTACCACTCCAATCGGAAAAATCGAAAAGAGAACGAAGAAACGACAGCTTCTACAATCGAGAGAACCCCAAATCGAACGGCAGAGGGACCTGGATGGATCAACCAGGGAAGGATCCGTAGAGAACTCGAAGCGATGGACAGATTTAAGGGGTGGAATCGGATCGAAGAGAGGATGGGGAGAAAAAAGGGGTTAGGGTTAGGGAATCCCCGATCCTCCCCCTCTATTTCTCCAGCGCTCGGAGATGAAGAGGTGGGGAACGAAAAGAGGGAATCCAGTTTCCTTTAAGGAGCATCCCGGCGGCAGGCTTATCTTAATTTTTCACGAAAAAAAAAAAATCCTTACTTTACCAAAGAGGTGGGGCCCAGAGCAAAACGGTAGAGAATGAAGGCCACTGGAGTGGAGATGCATGCCTCTTTGTCCTTTTCCATTTGGGCTGGGTCTTGCAGGAGTTTAGATGGGACTCTAATATGATTAGAGTTTAAACTTTAGATTAGAAGAAGGAATAGAGGACTCATGTTGTCATTTGGTTTGGCAATCCATTATGTTCTATTGGATTGTAAGTATTTGTAGTTGTGGTATTGAATTGCATTTGGTTATAAAGCCAATGACGGTTATCTGCAGCACCAAGTTTGGCAAAAAGTTGTGAACATCAAGGTCATGTATATTGGCATGACAACATTGCATGCTTTGGTATTGCAAGAGTACTAGTTTCATGCAAGTCAAAAGTGTTGGCTTAGTAAAGCACGACATCGGGTTATCATAATGACTTGGCGGGTGAATTAGGCATTTCCCATACATAAAATAATTGCTCTTTTGATGCTTTCGAAGATCCCATGCATACCGAGTCATATGAATTATGCATGTTGTACATGACTAAATGTGGATGACATGCCCTCGCAAACAACAACAACAAAAACAAATGAATTATACATGTTTCTTGACATGCTTTGCTATGTATTATAAAATTTACCAGAAAAGCATGTTGCCTCACCCCCCCCCCCCCCCCCCCCTCAAAAAAGAAGAAGAAGAAGAAGAAATCTCCTCCACCTTTTTAAACTCGAAAAATAGTTTATCGAGCCTCAAATGTATGCTTGGGCTTGGGTTGATCAACTTGGATTATAAGGCAAAACATAATGCATATTTAGATAGAGCCACACATGTAGTGAACTTGCCAACCACTTATTATGTCCACAGAGATTATCTTTATCAAGTCATTCCACTCATAAAGAAAATTCAAAGTTTAGAATCCCTCTTTACTGGTAGGTTTATTTCAATTGGCTAGATATTGTAATCAAAAGTATGAGTTCATTATTTTATTGAGTCTAAAAAATTTAGTCTAATCATGACTTGTACATAAAACAAGCCTATTTTAGCTTGAAGCAAGACATGTCAGAACTTTTATAACTAATGAATGCTTGGAAGAATGAACATTTATAAAGAATCAATGGAACTATAGACCACGATGATAGAGATGGAAGAAGAAGAAGAATGGTGAGATTGTAGATTGAGTGTTTGTCTACTCTCCTTTTGAAAGGATCAAGATCTTTTATCTTACCAAATCAAAGTCGATGATGACATTCTAAATTAAGAATACATAACATTGATCATGATATACATTAAGAAACCAAAAATCATGTTTCTTTGAAACCTCCTAACCTTTCATCAAATAGCACAATCATCAACATTTATAATAGTATTAATGTAGCAAACTATATCATAGGCATGTAAATTAAAAAAAATGATATCATTGATCATGGTCTGTATATTATAAAATATGTATGTACTAAAATTCAATATATTTGAATGCTTCAAATTATAAATCATGCAAGCATCACATGATATTTGGTTCCAAGATAATTTTTATGATGTAGTTCATAAGCAATAATATGGATCCTCCATATGAAATCTCTATCATCGATATTAGATTGTTAGGATTAAGCCTTCAATCCTTTTGGAAGAAGAGTACAACTTGTAGATTGAAATAAAAAATTTAGGATATGAAGGCCGAATGCACGTGTGAGTGACTTGGTAAAGAGCATTCTAAAATAACAAACAACTATTATGAATAATTATAAGGATGAAAGTTAGCAGCGCCAAGATTGGTAACTACGAGAGGCCAGCCATCTAGGCACATCGCCCTTTTATCCTAAGATTTTATTACTTCTGTGCTAACCATGTTTCTTCAGGGTTGTGACTTGTGAAGCTTGTTTGTTGTATAAATCATTGTTCTTGGGCAGAATGGAGATTGGAGATTTATCAAGTAGATGTTGAATTTTCGATGACTCCAATGTATCTTTTGCAGATTATGTGCAGGGCAGATTGAGGTGGTAAAAAGCTTTTACCAAGACTTGTATTCATTATACATGCTTGTCGCTCGCTTAACCTTAAAAATGAAATGAAGGGGCATTGATTCCATGGGAAGTCGTCGTCGTCTTCATCGTCATCCTCTTTTCCTTCTAAACCAAGAAATTAAACCAAATTAAACCAAATCAACTGAAACATAAATAGGTACAACCAAATGCATCTAAATCAAGACACTAAGTGCGACGAAAGCACCAATCTAGATCACATGGTTAGCCAATCAATTCACCATCTGGCTGATCTGGTTCCCTTCCTAGCGTGTGTGAGGCCTTGAAAGAGCATAGGTCATCTACAACAGACCATTATGTCTATTCAAACCATTTGTTCTGGATTTGTCAGACAAGGATATGTTGGCATTTATTCAGAACTTGCCAAGTTGGTGACTAACATAACAAATAATTGATTGAAGTTTAATGGAGAAGTCCTGAATAGGTAAGGTAGCTTCAAAACATCACTCCACATTCAATAATTCTCAATCCACTATAAATTCAGATAATGAAGTAAGATCATACAATACAATAAAATTACATGAAAGTTTCTATTTCTATTTGTTAATCTACCCTGAAAGGTTGCAAGTTCCTTATAATATAATGTCAAGATCAACTACTAAATAAAGTATAAAGAGCTGAATTACTTCAAGGAATCAATACATAGGTTGCAGCAGATGTTCTAAAATGGCGGTAGCTTTTCTAGTTCCACAATCCAGTAGTTATCAGGAGCTATTTTTCCAGTTCCCCCGTTCACAATCCTGAAGTAATCAGCAGCATCACCCCTGCCAGAAAATAAAGATAGAAGCTCCAAAGGAACAAAACAAATTAATTGGTTGTCACCCTGCAATGTAATGACAGTGAGCTCTCAATGCTAAGCCAAATTAAATAAAAATAATGATGGGAGCAAAAATGTCATAATTTGTGATTGCATGCTATGGTATATAGTAGAAATAACCAAAAGCAGCAAAGAAAATTGGCAACATTGCAGAGTCATGGAACCACAGGTTAACTATTTTGTCCCCAATACCAGTCATTATCTTACAACAATCATAAGATAAACAGAAGTACAATCACTAACTGTGAGGACCCGTGCGGGCATGTGTTTAGTCCCACATTGGTTATTCGCTGGGTAGATCTTGAGTACTTATACAGGATCAAGGAACCCAAATAATACCTGCCGGCTAGCCATTTTGGATGAGGTCTTGGGTTGCTACAAATGGTATTAGAGCAGACCCGGCCCATAACTTATGTAGACTATAGGACATTGCAACACGGATCCATTGGAGCTGACCACAGGCCGATCGTGGTATTTATGATTAGATTTGAATAGATTTAAACCCTTAGCCTGACGAGAATGTCATGGCTTAAACGGGGGAGTATGTGAGGACCCGTGCGGGCATGTGTTTAGTCCCATATCGGTTATTCGCTAGGTAGATTTTGGGTACTTATACAGAATCAAGAAACCCAAATAATACCTTCCGGCTAGCTATTTTGGGTGAGGTCTTGGGTTGTTACAATAACCAAACAGATTGTAATACTGGCAGATCATACAAGTTTAAGTTAACATCTAGTCAATTACATTACAGGTGAAGAGAACTTATTAGACATTCTTTCAACTGGAAACGCTGCCTCATAATAAACCCAAAGCCATGCCACATATATATATATGATGTCTAGGGCAAATGACCCTCAAAGACTTTACTGGTGATCTGTTTCTAGGAACGAACCAGTATCTTTAGTCAAAAAAAGGCATTGAAATATGATCAGCACTGGCAAGTAGGAAAGCAGATACCATGCCAAATACCGCCCTTGTCATTGGGTTGGAGTGCTTCAGCTGGAAATTGATGGTATTTGTCATAGCTCCAATGCAGGCAGCAACAACTGCTACTTCATCTGGAACAAGAATTTTCTGGGCAACCAGCACAAAGGAACACCAAAGAGCTCAAAGAGTTAGTTAAAGGACTAAAAACTATAGACTTATTTATAAGCTAAAGATGCTAGCCTGTTATAATTTTGTCCTATCAAAGCAGAGGGCAGGGATCAAATCTCCATACCAAATAATATAATAAGATTTTCCGTACTGTCCCATACCAAATCAAGCACATATCATACCAATTCGGTATCGGTATATAAGACGTACCGATACTTGGTATACCGAACTGGCTGTGTGCCATACCATGTTGACACAGTAATAGTGTAGCACTGGTACAATACTTCATACCGAAATAGCATACTTTGTAATATAATATTATAAACATATCGAAGCAATGCACTTTAATTTAAAATCTAGCGATTAAAACAAAACCGATAGAAAAGCAGTAAAAGGAAATTATGAAATCTGATATTAGTTTGTGTCTGCCAATATCTTGGGTTATATCAGTTGATATTGGCTGAGAAAATAAGGGCCACTGTTGTTGCTAAGTGCCCAAAATGCCGACACAACAGATATCATCACAGATATCTCAGATGAGATGCACAAGATGAATGGAAGGGGGCTGGAGTTTATTGTTGTTACCTTATACTGCATTGTTATCACAACTCTAGCAATTCTTTAAGCTTCTTATTTTCTGGTATTATTTATGCCTTTTCATAATTACTAAATGAGTGTGAAGAAATAGCAAGCACTTAAAAAACAAGATCTGAAAATGCAGGAAGTTTGCATGAAGATATGAATTAAAACTGCCAATAAACACTTTCAGCTAGTTGATGAATGCCCTCACTAAATGTCTTAGCAGAGGGCAAGGGAATTCAAATTATTTTCCACGCATTTACTTTTCATATATACCATTGCTTAGACACAAGAAAAGAGATCCATAAGTCCAACAAACCAGTATAAAGCAGAGATAAGAAACCAATGCAGTATATAATTTGTTTCATGATATTAACAGGCCCACTTAATCAATTTTGTGAGCCTAAAACTGCATTTAATTGCAAAAATTAATTGAGAGAGATATGAATGCATGTATGCATAAGGAGAGTTGATGGAAAAGCATACAAATTTCAGGTTCACTGATAAGTTTTGGCATACTCTTTCATGTCAAGTTTTTAAATTTCGGCCAAAATAGATTTTTTTGTCTCTTTCGGAACCTTTGATTGCTAAGCAAAAAAAGGTGTTACCACCAAGGCAAACCCAAGTTAGTAATTATCCATTTACTATTAAATCAAAAAATTCAATAGCAACACTATTTTATTCCAATGAATCATGCTGAAAACTTTATTTATCATTACAATAGTTATAATTGCCATTGTCTCTCCCGTGACTTAATATTATTTAACATCAAGTATAATTGTTGTGATAGCTATTATAATAGAATATCATAGAATATAATGACATTATTTTCCAGAATATTGTTTGAACATTAAAGAATATTTTTCGACTGGTATTATTTTTAAAAAAACTTATAAATATTTTGAATTTTGAAAATAATATTATTTTTATTAGAAAATAATATTAATGATGAAAATAGTAATCATAGCCACTGTTCCAATAATAGATTGTTATAATAGTTAATGGTCAAACAATATCTCTTATTTAAATAATTGTTTGTATATACTAGTTATGATGCACGAGCATATTCACGTCGCTGCTAAAGATTTTAGATTTGAAACAATTTAATTAAATCCCAAATTATAAAAAAATGAAAATAATTAACTTGCAATTATGTTTAATAAATTATATCTCACTTTCATGGATACTAAGACATAACTTTACAAGTTCTTGATGTCACGCCCCGAATCCGGACATTTTTTTTTTTTTTTTTTTTTGTTTTGCATCCCAGATCCGGCTCATGACATGGCCGTGCTATTGTAGGTTGCTGCCCACAATCAGGGCCGGCCCGAGCCTTAGGCGACTGAGGCGGTCGCCTAAGGCCCCGGGCCAACGGAAGGCCCCCGGAAGGTGAAGAGAGAGAGAGAGAGAGAGAGAGAGAGAGAGAGAGAGAGGGAGGGAGGGAGGGACCGTGACCAAAAGGAAGCAAAGGCCCCATATAAAACGGGATGAGCTGGCTACGAGTCTTCCCCCTTGATGGAAGGGAGGTGGAGAGTTTCTTGGCCTGCAGAGGGGAAATTTAGGAAGTTGGGGACGGTAGTTTTGTTTTGGATGGAGAGAGAGAGAGAGAGAGGAGGGATTTGGTTGGCTTGATACACGCCTGAAGCCACTCTTACCTTTCATCCCTTCTCTTGTTTGGTTTTGGTCTTGGTTTTCCTTCCCTCACATTACTCCTGATCCAGCTGGGCCATCAGGAAGAAAGGGGGATTGGAAATGGACTTCTTGGAGGGTGGAGATTCTTTTAATTTTCTCCTCTCGGTTTCTTCTCCCCTCTTGGGTGGTAGAGAGAGAAGGAGGGAGGGGGTTGAATGGCTGCTGTGCTGTGATGTTGCGGTTGCTGCTTGGGTACTCACTTGAAGGGGAGATGGAGGGATGGGACTTTTATTAATTAGATGGAGTCAATTTCCCATAATGCCCCTACTTTCTCTTATAGAGAAGCTCCTGGAGAAATTCTTTTCTTTACCATGACCATGAAGTGCCATGGGATGACCTTTTCCTATTCCGCTCTTGCTTGACATGATAAACAAAATTGCCAAGCATTATCTCAGTTATTTAATCAGTTTTATGGCCCTTCTTTTAGGATAATTACTTTTCTGCATTTCCATTCAAAAATAATATTAAATTAAAAAAATTTCTGGCCTATCTTTGTTAGATTCATGTACCTTTGTTGAAATAGTGTACTTGATAGCTATCCATTTTCATATCATTTTTTTAATATTTTATATTTATTAAAAAAATTTATTATTAAAAAAAAAGGCCTCATTCATTGGATTCGCCTTAGGCCTCCAAATGTATTGGGCCGCCCCTGCCCACAATAACACGCAGCCCATGATAACAATATTATTTTATGGAATAAAACCAAATCCGATCAAGTTTATTGACTAACCATAAAGAAGCAAATACAGTGCATCTAATCAAATACTTGAGTTTGCAATATTACAACCCAAACTTATTAACATAGATACTTCTAAGAGTCCCTATAACTATGCTTCCACTCCAATTTTCATTCACTCTTTTCCGCTCCAAATCGTCTTAATTATCTGAAATAAATAAAGAAAACAACAGGGAGGTATGAGCTTGCTACTCAGTAAGTAACCATGTACTATCCCATTAGATCAAGCATAATTTTTCTCATGCCAATGCATCATTTGAAGAACTTAACAGAAAATAAAGCATTTCATAGATAAACTATTCAAACAGGTTTAAAAAGCAAAATATGCTTCAACCATGCAAGTTCATAAACATGATAATGCAAGTCTTATAAAAATGTTGCCATTCATCCATTCTTTATAAATCTTACTCTTAGACGGATGTACTGCTATGGTCACTATAATCCCGTGACAGGGTTCGTATTCGTAGTCGACAAGTTTTATAACTTATTCTTATTCGTTACCAACTTTAACCCGTTGGCAGAGGGCCATATTCGTTGGATGCTAGCTCCAGAGGGGTCGACTGACCTCTATTTCTAGAGGTGGGCATAGCTATCTGAGAGTTTATAAATCATTATTCTTTTTCATAAGTCATACTTTCATACATAGGTTGGAAAATGACAAATGGCATCGTAATGTATAAAATTCATGATCATGCCACAAATCTCATTTTCATGCAATTTATCATAACCATAATTCATCGTAATGTATAAAATTCATAATCATGCCACAAATCTTATTTTCATGCAATTTATCATAACCATAATTTATATTGAAATATTTATGAAGGATGCAATTTAATCAAACTCATTAATCACATGCAATCATATGCTTGATCCTATTTTTAAGAAAATACATCATAACAAATATATTTTTCATTATTTTATTCTTACAATTAAACAGTGATTTTTAAATTAATAAGATCAGTGCCAGGGTTACTTACCTTGATTCGCTCACGAATCTCTAGAACCAGATGACAATTTCACTGTACCTATCATCATCATAGAGACAGATTATTTACTACTCATTCATCATTTTTTTTATTTTTAATTTATTTATTTATTATTATTTCATTTCATTTAAATACATCTATTACCTTAATTCTCTATTTATTTAATTACATATTTATTATTATTATCATTTATTTTATTTTTCCTTTTCTTTTTTTTTTTCTCCCGACGCTTCCCCTCTTCCCGAAGCTTCCCCTCTTCTTCTTCTTCTTCTTCTTCTCTCGCCCCCCCTTTTTCTCCCGTAAGGGAGGTCGGGCTCGAGAGGGCCGAACGGCAGCCGGCGACGCCCCTTCGGCCGATGCGCCGCCGGTGGCCGTCGCCCACGGTGCCTACGGCGCCCGCAGCTGCGGCCGTGGCCGTGCCCTCGGTCCGCGGCAGCAGCCGTGGCCGAACCCACGGCCTGCGGCTGGCGGTCCCCGGCCTCCGGCGCCCGCAGTCGCAGGTCGTGCCTGCGGTCGGCGGTCCCCGGCCTCCGGCGCCCGCAGTCGCAGGTCGTGCCTGCGGCCCGTGGCCGGCGTTCCCCTTCCTCTTTTTTTTTTTTTCTTTCTTTCTTGCTTCTCACCCAGGGAGACAGGCGTGAGTTGCCCCCTTTGTCCCACCAGAGGGGAGAAGGGAAAGGCTCTGATCCGGCTGCAGTCCCTACCGATGACTGGCGGTGGCTGCGGCCGAAACCAAACGGCACTTATGGCCGGGAGCCGGCGGCGCAGACGACCACAGGTACGCCTTCTTCCCCTCTTCTTCTTTTGTTTTATTTCATTATTATAAGGTAAAAAGGACACAGGGTTAGGGTATACCTTGCTATAAAGAGAAGCTGTGGCTACTCTCTCCGGCGGCACTGGTGCGAGCTCCAAACCCTAGCAGCGGAGGAGAAGAAAGGGGTTAGAGACAGAGTGGGGTGGAGAAGGAGGAGTGCTTGGTGGATCTCAGATGCGGTCAATGGGGGGATTTTACAAACGGCTATGCTCATTCACCGCCGCAATTTCAGCGGCGGTTGCTCGGGTTTATCGGCCATTCAAATGGCCGCCGCGGATCTCGCCCCCGTTATGCTCGAGAAGGCGCAGCCGAGGATTCTGGCATCTCCTCCGGCTTGGGCCTCACACTTGAATTATTTCTTTCTTGCTAAATATTTTCCCTTATTTGTTTTGGAGGTAATAGATTTTTTCCTATGTATTGCCTCTACTCCTTTTCCTATTCTCCAAAAATCTGGCAATGTTATAAATCGAGCATGTTTTAAATCTTTTGAGAGAGAAATTTAATTGAAGTTATGATATAAATATTTTAATCTCTATTTTAAATCCTTAGCAATGCAATTTGATTAAGGCTATTTTTTAAATTTAAAAATAAAAAATGAATTATTTTTGTGTAGTTTAAGGATTTATAGATGAAAACATAACACACCCTCCGGGAGACCATATTAATGGCTACTCTAACTTGTTAAAAGTCATGATTTAAACCATGGTTGAATCCAAAATGTACATTCTTATATCTAGGCTTATAAGGCTCGAATAAAACAAAAAAATATTTACTCTGAGAAAAGATTACCGCCCCTCGAACTCTAACCAGCCAAAAGACTTTTAGTACTCGTTTGGTTCGCATAAAAAAAAAAGAGAGAAAATATTGTCAACAAAAAAATAAAAAAATATCTCTTATTTGCTTGAAGTTTTTAAAAGAGAGATAGAGCCACCAAGGTGGTAGCCTGGTGGTAAAGGGGCGATAATTCCACCCAAGTTGTCCGGATCCGAAACGCACGGGCGTCGATTAAAATAAGGGACCGGATACCCCATATCCGGATGGCTTGTTGGCGAATATGCTTTCCTTTCACCTATATTGAGGTGACGCTGGGGTGACATACCCACACGTGAGGCGGTGAGCCCACGGGTCGGGGAAGGCATGCGAAAACCTGCGACCTGTATCGAACATTTCGTGATGGAAGGGGGCTCAGTAGGGAGCTACTACGCGGGTGGGCTGGTCCCTCCTCCCTCCTATTCTTTTACCAAAAAAAAGAGAGACAGAAAAGTAGTATTTTCATGGGAATAGAATTTTTATATTTTAAGAAAAAAATTCATGAAAGATATGAAAAATCTACTTTCTATTAGAAATTAAATTTTTTTTCCAAAAATACACTTAAGCATTTAAAATTCATGGATAAATATTTTTAAGAATATAATATATATTTTATAGAATTTTTCTTAAAAAATACGCTCAATTAAATATAAATCACTTTAAATTATACTATTGTTTTATCAATTAAATATGATAAAAATATTTTTTTCGAGCAACATATTCTAAAAATCATATTTCCCAAGAAAAAGCATTCTAGTTTTAAAAAATTCTTTCCGCGAGTCCTTAATCCGGCAAAAACAGTTTTTAGCGGGTTTCCATCCGAGGAGGAGAGCCGGCATCAGCTCAAACATGGCGTCAATTTCTGGGGTTTTAGCCGTCGCCAGACGACGTTTTTGCCGTCAAACCCCAACGTCTTCCCTCACAGTTGCGGCGAACTCTCTCCTTGCCAAGCTGCTACGGGAGTCGGAGCCGGGCATCAAGATCGCGCTGGACGCGGAGGAGGAGAGCTTGACGGCCCAGCGCGACGCCTCCTTCTGGCAACCCCTAATCGCCGCCCTCCTCTCCTCCGCTCCGAGGAAAGCCCAATTGGTAAAGCTAAAACCACCCCATTCTATTTGATTTTATTCCTTTTGAATGATTTTATTCTCCGTTCTCTCCGATCTTTACAGTTGACTGGAAAGAGATTTCGTGTAATAATGATTGAAATCTTGTGGAATTTTTTTATCTTTACAGGATACCGGATTAGTCTTTTGTAATTATTTAGATTCAGTTAGTAGATTTTTAAATGAAATCTTTGTTTTGAAATGCAAAATGGCGATTCCTAGCTTGAGTCACGTTCATAATTTGATATTCCCAGCACTCTGACTGGCGTGAAACACTGAATCTTATTAAACAACTTTGGAGTATTAGGGCACAAGAATGGGATGCTAAACATGTATAAACTGGATGATTGTTGTTGTAGAACTTAAATGTTTAGTTGAATATCTGGAGGTGATACTGTTTTACTCGCTACTACTTGTGTGAAAATTTTCTTCCTGAAATAATGTTATTGCATTTCCATGATTAGAAGGAAATTATAATAATTCTAAGGCTTATATCTAACTCTCTTATTTTTTCAAGAATTTTGATGAAATAGCCCTCCTCCTGAAATAGGTAATGGATTATGCCATGTTTATACCATGCCTCACTAGCATGGTGCTGCTACAAAGTGTAATGTTTGTTCGGTCTCGTGTTCAAGTTCACAAACTTGGCGTGTAAGATATTGATGTCGGTAGATTCATGTGAAATTGGCAATCACTCATTGACTTCACGCACTATCACCTTTACCTATGGACAACCTGGGTTTTGCCAACTTTATTTAACTTGGTGAAATTGACAATTTAAGCATTGATTCTGTGTTGATCTATGATTGGTTTGGGATTTGAATGTCATTTATTTCCATAAGTGATTTTAGGCTCTCTTCATCTGGAGTGACATCTCCCAAAATTGATATGTCCTCTTGACTTAGCATCTCTACCAACTTTGACTTACCCTCTCTTGTCAACCATCCTCCTTGGTCCTCTCATCCCCTAGACTGCATTCCACCTCTTGATCCTATTTTCAGTGTCCTTGATTGCCACTGTTCCCTTCATCATTATCCTTAATTTCTTATTGGCTTATTCAAACCCTGAACCAGCCATTAATCATTCTCTCTCTGCTCTCATTGGTTCACCCCTTCCCTAGCTGTAACTTCTCTCTCCCAACCGTTGACATGCACCTTGTCCCTCCATATTTTGGTCAACCTATAGTAATTTCCTACTTCTCACTTCCTCTCCCTTAGGCTTTGGATCCTAGCCCATCCCCCATCTCTCTCTCTTGCCCCCCCTCTCTCTCTCTCTCTCTCGATATGGGTCCTTTGCTCCTAGCCACAACTCAAGGGGCCTCTTTCCTGAATCCTCTTCCTCTACTTAATTGACCTTAGCTCTCATGCCCTTCTGTGCAAGTATTCTTCTTCTCTTCTTCAATTGTAACTTGGATTATGGAAAGACTGACTACAAATCACTAGGGTAATTTAATGTCATCGATCACTTTGAATTTTTCCCCTCTATATTTTTTGATGGGGACTGCAATATAGAGGTCAAGTGATCACATGGTACACAAGCTAGCACCTAATGGATTTTATTTGGAATATCAAAATATCAATAAATAGACAATCATCATCCAGAGCCTTTTGTAAATTTTTAGAAATAGATAACTTGAGTAGAAAGTTGGAAAGAAATTAGAATATTCAAAGAAAAGGAAAATAAGCTATCAAGCGGTGCTAATAAAAAAGCAGTTGCCTATGGTACTTAATTAATAATTAGCTTATAAGCAACAACTTGGCACTAACAAAGTAACAATAGTATTGAAGGAGGAAGAGGAATAGTAGCAGGACAGGTGGCATGAGAAAGAAGATAAAAGAAGAGAGAAAAAGGGAATAGTAACAAGGGGAGGAAACGTAGTAACAGTTGATAGGAGCTAGAGGAGGTTAAGTAGAATAGGATAAGGAAGAGCAGCAGTAGGCAGAGGAGGAAGAGTAGTAGCTGTAGTAGGGGTTAGAAGAAGAAAAGGATGGGAGTCAAAAGGGAAAAGAAGTACTTTAATCTTCTGTCAGCTGTAAACACTAAGGGCATGTTTCCCACTCTGCCTGTTATTCACCTATTCCAGTGCTTCTACTTCCTCTCTCCTCTTTCTCTTATTGCTTAAGCTTATAATCTGCTTGTGGTGATCACATGCACCCCAGCCAGCCTTTGCTAGAGTTTATGACCTGCTTGTATATATCCATGTACGCCCTAGCCTGCCTTCTTGGAAGATAACCTGCCATCCTGCTTGCCCATCCTATGTAGGCACACCTAAGCTTGTATAGACTATTTGAGTGCCAATTAAGTGACTATGCCACTTATAGCAGGCTACTTATCTAGCTAAGGTGCACTTTCTTTTCCTTTTTTCTCCCCAAGCAACATATTCTAGATCTTCATATGCTTTGCTTAGCTTTATAGTTTTTTGGTTTTCTTATGTAATTTTTTTTTTTGCTGAACCACATTCATGTTCTTGTGCACCGAAGCTACATCCAATTCTGATGTAATTAGTTAGGTTTTGGAATCAAAGTCTAGTAGTTAAAGGTGCAGCTAAACCAATTTCATGTAAGACTTTGATTTCTTCATTTTGCCCTATTCTTAAAGGCTAACTCATGTTTAAGGCATTTTCAAAGCCCACTATTGATATTTCTTTGATTCTGATTTTCATGTTATGAGGCTTTTGTGAACCAAAATGTCACCTAAGTTCTTGGTTGCATAACATTAGCTTCATAATCTTATTTTATTATTTCTTTGGTTTTGATACGTACATGGCAATATCGGACTATCCCACTAGCTACTTTCTGCACAATCTCTTACTAGCTGGTAGCAGGGCTTCTGACTTCTTAGTTGTGGGAATTTATATAGATTTTTGCAAATCTAAAATGCATTTGGCATCACTATCACTTTTCTTTTTAAAAAAATTGAAACAAGAATTTTATTCCCATTTTTTTTTTATTTCTGGCAACAAAAACATGTTTAGTAGTCCCTATTTTTTTACAACCAAAAAAAGAAAGCATGTTTGGTAAGCCAAAAGTAACAATTCAAAGTAGTTGTATTTTCCCTATATTCTCTAAGATGTATTTATCGACTATAACAACCACAACTGCTATAGACATCATAGTTAACAAGCCCAAATTCATAACTCGTTGACCTAAAAATTTTGAAAACATAACAATATTGTAATCAACTATAGCCATACAAAAGTGAAAATATCAGTTCAGTGAAACATCAAATAGCATCTAATTAGCCCTATTCTCTCTTTGCCATATATTATTGGCTATGTTATTTTGAATTTGATTCACTTGGTATGTTTGACTTTGTGAAACATTTACTTGGACTCTCTCCTACGATGTGCTGCCTTCTTGAGGTTGTACATCATCATCTACTATAATGGCCTCCCTCTCATATTACTCAAATAAATGATCTTTCACGGAATGCATATTGCTAAAATTATGTATAGTACATCATGCAGTTACGATTGTGTGCATAGTTTATAAGGAGGTATTTGTTTAAGACTTGGGAATCGAGCTTTTAGTACTTCAAATCAATGCTTGATAACACTGTGCAGTGATTAGTTCTGTAGTTAAATAGCTCCTCTATTTTAGTAGGATTCCATTCTGCTTCCTTATAGTCGCTCAAGTGGTATCATTCTCCACGATATAACGATAAAAGACCTGTCATATTAGGGACCCCAACTCAGCGAGATGGTACTTCTTCTTACATTATTTACATAACTAAAGAAAAGTAATATAAGATAATATCAAATTATCTTCAGGGGGTAAAGAAAATTTGCATTCTGGGTTTGTGAGGCACTCCAGAAAGATTCTAGCATCATTTGCAGTTCCTTCCATTCCATCAATACATATGTAAAGCACGTGTTTAATGTTGAATGCACATGCAGGTATAATATTTTGTGTTGGATGTATCCTCTTCCCACGATATAGAATTTGCTCATCCACTGGGACACATGCAGCAATATGTCTCCCATCTATAGCTCCAATATAGCTCTGCATAAGATAAAAGCACAAAATGTTATTCATATTATATAGCAAAATTTATAAAGTTGTTGGTTAAAATAAATTACCTTAAGATATGGATAATATTTAGGATTGACTCGAATCTCAGGAGGAGTTATATCAAAAGATGGGGGAACAATTAACTCTTTGCCAATGTGAAAAATTGGTTTGAGAACTTTATTGAAGTGTCGGGATATGGTTTTTCCTGAGTGTTGAAATCTTTCTTCCATAACTCTATTTCGCTCATTGTGAGATATCGTCACCAAAAATATTGCAACTTGCTCCTCTATAGATAAAAACTTTCAATTTTTCAGAAGTTGTTTCTCCTTTAATAAGTTGCAAAAATCTGTAAATAAATGTGGCTCCATTCTGAATTAATTATGACATCTATTTGGATGACCTTGGAGCACCTCAACTATATATTCATGCCCTGTTAAGCAAGAGGTTCTACAAGGTTGCTTGCATAAATACTTGTCAAAATATTCAGCAATGGCTAAAATCAATAGCATCTCTTATGAGCCATCATTTATATTATAATCAAAACTTATCGGATGAGTTCAGTTGTAGCTATGAGATTTTGAGATGCCATCTCTCCAACCTGTCAACATACAGAATGATCTAAATGATTCCATCAAATTACGAATACTGTTATGTCAATCAAAGATGATTAGAGCACATAAAAAAATAAGTATCACCAAATATTACTTCACATCATTCTAACACATTACATGATTTTTTTCAACCATAACAGATATGCTTACTAATTTGCTAAACATTTATTTGTAACATCCATAACAGCCATATTAGGCAATGTTCTTGAAATAGGGAAATACTATCTTGTTGATTCGGGGTACCCCAATATGCCAGATTTTTTTTCACCATGTCATGGAGAAAGATATCACCTGAGTGACTATTGGGGAGCAGGACAGAATCCTATCAAACTAGAGGAGCCATTTAACTGCAGACACTCATCATTAGTCAATGTTATTGAGCGTTGCTTTGGAGCACTAAAGACTCGATTCCAATTCTTTAACAAATGCCTCCTTATAAACTCTGCACACAATGTTACATTGTAACTATATGTTGTGCTATACATAATTTTATCAAAATACATTTTGTGAGAGATTGTTTATTTTAGGATATAAGAGGGAGGACATTATAGTAGATGATGATGATGTGCAGCCTCAAGGAGGCAGCATATTGCCAAAGAGAGTCCAACTAAAAATGTCCCAACGTTGAATACGCCAGTTGAATCAAGTTCAAGATAACATAGCAAATAGTATATCTCAAAGAGAAACTAGGACAAATTAGATGTCTTTGTGCTGATATTTTCACTTTTGCGTGGACATATATTAATATAACAATGTAACCATGATGTCTATACTGATGGTAGAGATACATATATCTTAGAGAATAGCAAAGAAAATACAATTGCTTTGAATTGTTACTTATTTCTTACCAGACATGTTTTCTTTTTTCTGTTGTAAAAAAAAAAAAAAAAAACTAGCAAACATATTTCTGTTGTCAAAATTCTGAAAAAAATGGAAACAGAATTCATGTTTCTAATTTTTTTAAAAAAAGAAAAGTGACTATGATGCCAAACACATCTAAAGCTGTTATTTCCACCTTTGTCACTACAAATCCACATCCTTTTGTTCTTCCCCCCCCATCTTGAAAGGTGCATGGGTTTATGCACTAATACCTACCATTTGCCATAAATGCCTAATTTCTTAAATATATAACTAGTGATAAAGGCACAAAAATGAAAAATAAATTATCACTCCACTAGAATCATGGGAGGAAAACAACCCATAACAGGTTGTTCCGAGCACAAAAGGTAGGCTACAGAAACTTCATTGTAAGCAAAAGAAAGCTTTCTCCCTCTCTTGATACTAACACACTAAAATAACACTAGACTTGGAACTAACACACTAAAATAACACCAGACTTGCAAACTATGCTCCATTGCAAGCCAGATATTGCTCGCTTACCTTTCAATTAACAAGGAAGATTATACATGCCAAAATGACATTTTTTCCAACAAAAACGTGGGAATATATAAATAAATTGAACAATTAATAAAATCAAGAAGTCATGAATAATGATTCTTGATGAGTTGGAAAGATTATGTTGATGGAAGATACCTTATCCTTATTCTATTGCAAAGGTTGGGATCTGAAAAATAAAATCAGTAATTTTGCCCATGTAAAAAAATGCCTTCTTTCCAACCAATTAGGTTGGCCCTCAGAACACCCTGAAACAAGAGAACTGTCAGTTTTACATTGTCATGCATTAAGCTTGCAGAATGTTGTTGTATTTGATATTGCTGTCATCGCCTTTAATCCTTGCTTGCAGAATTCTTTGTGATGAATTGAGTAAATTAGAATTTGAGTGGGTGAAAGATCGATTGGTGGCTATATTACTTTATCCTAATCGAGTTTTTATCTACCACAGATAATTAGGGCTTTTTGCAAATTGTGTTCGTAACTCTGATAATATGTTTGGATTAGCAATTAGGACCCTTGGTGAAGTATTATGGTCAACCTATAACTGAATCCTAGTCTATACATATTCCTACTCCTCCACCTTTTACTCTATCAAATTTTACTGATTTTTAAGCCATGTAAATGCTACTGAATATGATAATACTTTGGGTTGTACACTAGACTGGACTTAGGCACATCACTGAATATTAAAGAAGCAATCTGTGAGTTTTTTTAGTTGGTAGTTTCCGTTATTTAGTTTAATCAAGGCCAAGACCCTTTTTTTGGGATCACTTTTCAATTCTCCCACGCCTTCCCTCTTCTTCTTGTTTTTTTTTTCTCTCCAGTCCTTATGGCAAAAAAGTTACAATAATTGAATAATCAGAGATATTTTGAAGCGATTTAACCTTAGATAAAGATTATGTATTGCTTTGCTTTTAGGCAATCTTTTCTGTAGTCTAACTACTGTAACCTCTGGGCTGTTCAGTCTTTAGAATTACCATAATATTTTGATGATCTTGTTTATTGGGTCATAAAAATTGTTCTTATATGGGTTGACTACCAATCATCAAAATATTTTGTAAAAATTGGGTTCAGCTTGAAGAATACATACTTAATTTTTTTAGCCTTTAGGTATGTATTGGTTATTTTCCTTGCATTGGAGCAGCTAACTTGGTTCAATTTGTGCGAACATTGTGCATTGAGCAAGACTAAATGAAAGAGATGCTTGGACTGGACTGCATTGTCTGGCAAATTGATTCAACTTATATTTTTTCACACTGAAATTGCTTAGATTGGGGTTTAAGTGGAAAATAAACATTCAGCTGAAGATGAAACGGGTGCATTATAGAACACTGTACTGTATAGGGGTTATTGAACTAAGGGTTCTACAGTGTTTCATGAAGGTAAACTAAAGAATATGAAGAGAACAAGAAGAATTTAAAGTGAAACACAAGAAATTACATGACCAAACTCGCTATGCATAGAAGAATGGTATCCATGATACATATTATAAGTGCAATTTGGATTAAAATGCTTCGATGGCTTGGTAAATAGAGAATTCAATGAAGCTGTATAACCTTACAAGTCTTAGTGTTTAGTTTGATATATTTTATTGATTTTGTTACACTTCATTGTTTAACCTTATCGATATAGTAACGATTTGGCTTGGAAACGTCAATATCAATATACATGCATGTTTAACCTTATCGATATAGTAACGATTTGGCTCAGACTTATCAATATCAATACACGTCCATGTTTAACCTTATCAATATAGTAACGATTTGGCTTGGAAACATCGAGTCAGTACATATATTTTCCAATCTATGGGCATATAATTTTCAGACGTTTAGTTTTCAGTTCAATATGATGGAACATGGTCAATATATACTTGTAACGGTAGACCTATTTCAATATTATAGTAGCGATTTCTATGCGGAAGTGTTAATAGTTGATATACGGAGTATTCAATATATGAGCAAGCAAAGTTACAACTTTTAGTCTAATTTATGCGAGTAGTTGAATTTACAAATGTCTAAGTCAATATTAAAATGCATGTAAATCAGTGTTAGCTAAAGTTTCTGTTCAATTTTTATCAACCATGTCTTTTTTTACAATAGTATATTCCTTTCAAGTATTATAGGTTGAATTTGAGCATGAGCCTTAACGCAACGGTAAGGTTGCTCCATTGTGACCTAGGTGTCAGGATTTGAAACATTGGAAATAGCCTCTCCGCACTCGAGGTGGTTGGGGGAGGGGGGGGGGGGGGTTGGTTAAGGCTGCATACGTATGACTTTCCCCAGACTTCGCAGTGGTGGGAGTCTTGTGCATCAGACCACTCTTTTTTAAGTATCATTGGTTTAATTTAAATTTCCATGTTGAATCAGCACTAAAATTTAAAAAGTGTCAGATAATTTAGCTGTTTGTGCTATAAATCCTATAACATTGGCATTTACATGCAATTGAGATGACTTTGGTTTTTGGGAAATGATATGGAGTTGGCACCTAAAGTGCAGCTCTAAAAGTGGAATTCAATCTGATTTCAGGTAGCATATGTAGTTGACATTTGAAAGTTTTGACTTCATCTAGAGTTGGCGACCTTTACCAATTTCACAATGGATGGGTGGACTCAGTATCTCAAGTGCCAACACCATGTGCTTCATGAAATGCGTTATTCGATATGCTGATTGCATGAGATCCATGAAAGAACAGAAATAATGCTTTTGTGGCATACTACTATGCCTTTTTTTCACTCCAGCATTCAAGCATAGTGAGGTACGGAAGTGGCAGGAGGCCATTCATTGCTAAATTTTTATAGGCTAGGGCTTTGTTTAATTAATTTTCAAATACTCTATTTTTTAAAAAATATCAGAATTCAAAGTGGAAAAGGCATGGCATTGCGATGTGGTCTTTTTTTATCAAAAAACCATGGAGTTTAAGAAGGACTTTCTAATTTAATAAATTTTGGAACTGCAATTTTTCTCATTTTAGTATTATAACCAAGATCGGCGGAATCGTCCCGAACTGGGCGGTTCCGGCAACGAAAATGAGACCCGTTGCTGGAGCCAGAGAAGGAGAAGGAAAGAGAGAGTGAGCGGGGGAGGGATAAGGAGAGGTCGGGATGCCGGCGGAGGCCGCGGCAGGCGAGGCTGCGAACAGTTTTCCTGTTTCGAATGAAATAGGGGTCCGACCGCGGCTTAAAAAATTTTGCTTACCGATTTCACTTAAAAATCGCAAAGTTTTTTAAGCCGCGACCGGATTCATCTTTCATTCGAAACAGAAGAATCGGCCGCGGCCTCACCTGGCGCAGCCTCTGCTGGCCCCCTGCAGCCTCCGACGACCCTCCACTAGCGTCCGCCGGTCCTCCGCCAGTCTTCTTCCCTCTCTCCCCCTTCTCTCTCTCTCTCTCTCTCTCTCTCTCTCTCTCTCTTCCTTTCTTCCATGGTACCATGCCCTTTATCGATATAGGCCCGGCACGGTCCGTACCGACTCGTGCCACTGAAAAATTGGTACGGTGCCTGGTACCAGTTCTTCCGACCTTGATCATAGCAAATTAGAATAAAAAATATTTCTTTATTTTCCAGTCATCCACACTTCGTGTAAACTTTAGCTAATCGATTTTTTCATTTCTTGATGTAATTGAAACATTAATGTTGTGTTATTTTTGGGATGTGAAGTAATTCATTAGAGGTATTTAATATCTTATTCTACATCTTCTGCTCATGCATGTATTTAGCAGGTCTTGGAATGGAAATTAGATAAACTATGCGGGGAGGGTATACGGGACTGGATCCCTTATTCAAAACTAATCTATTTCTGTGGGAAACTGGGCAACATTCCATTTGCAATGAAGGTCTTCACATCAATGGAGGCCCAAGGGATTAGAACAAATACTTGCACTTTTAACGCTCTGGTTACTTCTTGCTTGTCAACTGGCAATGTAGTTACAGCTTTGAGCTTGTTCGAGATAATGGAGAGGAATGAGAACTGCAAGCCTGACTTGGCCACTTACAATGCGTTTGTATCCATGTATTCGAAATATGGAGATGGTCACAATATGGTGGGCTGGTACCTGGCTGGAAAGAAAGCTGGGTTTTCCCCAAATATTCAAACCTATGAGTCCGTTATAACAGGGTTTATCAGATTGGAGAAGTATGATGATGCTGACCGGTTTTATAAAGAAATGATGTCAAATGAAATTTTGCCTAATTTAACCATATTGGAGTCCAAACTTGAAGGGCTCTGTAAACAGAAGGATATGCATGGTATCAAAGAGTTTCTGAAGTTTGTTGTAGATGGAGGGTGGGAATTGAGTGAACCCATGGCTGAGAAGCTTGCAAGAATGTACAAGGAGTTGGGCCTGGTCAAAGAGATGGAACAGTTGCTTGGGCTCATCAAACCAACTCTAGATGTGGGTGTCTTGTCACGAATCCATTGTGGCATGATAAGATTGTATGCCCTATCAGATAGCTTGGATGACATGGAATATTCAGTTGGGAGGATGTTGAAGGCAGGAATGACGTTCACCTGCCCAGAAGATGTTGATGCAGTCATCTCTTCTTACTTCCGACAGCAGGCTTTCACTAGGCTGGATTTGTTCTTGGACCGGATACGTTGCTCATACAAGCTTGCAAAATCTACTTATGATCTCTTAGTTTCTGGGTACCGCAAATTTGACTTGCATGAGAGATTGGGTTTGATTGTAAAGGATATGAAAAATGTTGGGTATGCATAGTTTCTAACAGTTGGTTTCAGTTGATTGCTTGCTCTTCTTCAACATCTGGTGAAATTAAGGGTGCTAAAGGGAGCAGCGCTAATTGTGTTCGCCGACTGCAGTTAAAAGGCTTACAAGAGACTGCATGTATTTCGGGACTAAATCGATGACTGGTCTAAAGAACCGTTTATTTTCAGAGTGGTTTCTTGATGTATTGATATCTTGGCTGCTGATTGGTTCATAAATAATAATAGAGGCAGGTTTTTATAGCTTAAGTGTGCCTATATGGAACAGTTATTGCCATTTAATATGGAACAGTTATTGCCATTTGATTTTGCAGTGTACATCTATTAGCGAAACAAATCAACAAAAAGAAGCTATAGAGTGCACAGCTATGCAAAAGCAAGCATCAAACAGGCTATTTGTTTGAACAAGTAAATGTGAAATTACTTGCAGAAGAGCTTGATAGACAAAAATTTGGTACGCTATTAAATAGACTTCTTATCATCGGTTGAGTGATGTGGTTGTGATACCAAGCAAGTTTACTTGTTGAACGGCTTGAAAAAGATTGTTACCAAAAAGGCATTCAAAAAATGATGGGGTGAACCATGTGGAGACTCCTATTAGCAGTTTATATTCAAAGTCCGTTGAAAATCGTATCTATTGCCCTCCTCAATCAACAGTTTAGCTCTTGTACCGATTTGATAGCATTGATTTTCTTTTTAACCTACTAATGCAGCATTAATGCTCAACGTAAAGTGGAATTGAGATATATGAGCAGGGGATCAGAAATAAATGTGTATTGTTGTAGGGATTGCATAGAATGGTGTTATCTGAGGATCATCTTTTGCAGAGTCAACTGAGATACGTTGCCCAATTCTAGAGGATGAGAAACTTGTGTTTTTTTCTCAGAACAAATGATACTTTTCCTTTTTGCTAATTTAATTGGATGTTGTGTTTGGTGGAAGTTGTATGGCACTGTGCGAATAGTAAAACTTTCACCTACTTGTTTGAGGTCGTAATCCTGATATAGCTGTATTCTACTTGTTTATTTTGGCTTGCATTTACTCAAATCAGAATTATTCTTATGTTGCCTCCAAATTTTTGGATGAGTCTGAGCAGGAGCAGGTAGGTCATGCATTCTTTGGGAAGTGACTTTCCTTTTTCCTCTTTTGTGTGTTTGTCTAGTCCCCAAGATCATATACAGGGATGGTTGAACAGTTGGAAAAAACAAAGCAGTTCTTATTCAGATAAACTCTTGAAGGTGTGGATATATTTGGATGAATACTATCATGGTACTTTAGTTAATCCTCAAATTTGATTATTTAATCCTACTAAAAGAAGAAGATGATATTTAATATGTTTATATCATTGTTATTTATAAACAACAGTGTATTGTAAAATTTGATCTCACAATCTATTTGATTGTTGGCTCTAGGTTTTGAAAATTTCCAATTGTTGGCTCTTAGATTTTCAAAGTTTGAATCAGTTCATAAGCGCAGTTCCTAACTGTGTAACAATTCGCCTATCTAGTTAGAGATGGTCCAATTTTCATATAATAAGAGCATCATAAGATGAAAGAAGCTTATTCTGAAGAAACACTCCCCTAAATACTATTTCACATTAAATATCAGTGCATATAAGGCAACATGATTGTCATTTAAATGTGGGAATGAATGAAGAGGGAAAAAGAAGTTTCCTTGCTTGAGACACAGAGAAAAAGAGAGGCATTCAACCAACCAAAAAACAAAAAAATAAAAAGAAACAGATCTTATTGAGGCCTATGGTTGCTTTCTGTGATCTCTCTTTCTATGATCCAATTACGTTTGGTCAACTCATGATTGAGTAATTAGAGTCCAAAATCAATGGGCCAAGCTATTAGATGTGATTTATTATTTTTAAATTACTTACACTATTGATTCATTGCTGACAAACTATTTTTGTTGCACATAAAAATAGAACAAAAAACAAATATACAGATCATCTTAAGATCAAAAAATTTATGGTCAATAGCTTGTCGGCACCTATCTCTTCAAGTGAGAGTTCTAAGTTCAAACCAGGTGATAGAATATTTTCAGAAAAGTTTATTGAAATTTATAAATGAGGCAAGGGTCGGGAGTGTATACTTCTACACCAAATAAGTCATTCAAAGACTCCCCAAATATGTAAGGCTCCCAAGTATGTGCTGCTATCAACTTGCCACTGGCAGTAGCATCCCAACTGTATTTCTCTGAAACAATGAAAGCTTTCTATAATTATTTTCTACAGACAAGTTCCTATTTTCATCTTCTACCTAGGATGATTATATCTGATCATTTCATCTAGAAGAGTAATTAAAAAAAATGATATACAGCAAAATCAAAAAGGTTTTAAACGACAACATGTTTCAGGTTGAATGCACATCTGCACCTTGTTTTTAATCTTTTAGAACTTATTATGCCAAATATGAGCATCCCAAAAATGTTTGCATGCATAATAAACATCATTGTTTCTTTTCAAATGGGCTTGCTCTCCTTGAACACTTCAAGCAGGGATTTATCAAGGATGATTTCATTACCAAAAAATCCAGACTTAACTGTCAATAATAGTCACAACTGGCGGAACATCCCCTGGTTTACCAATTGCAATAATTTACAAATTATGATTTATTACCATATTAATGTCATGATTCACTAAAAGCATCGGGACTCTTTTTCATCTAATTGCTAATTGAAAAAGTTACAAAAGTTCTTTGAAACAAAAAAAAAGTATATGCTACCACAAACTCATCAAGAAATACTAATTAACTTTCTGATCCAGAGTTCTGATTCTCTTTAGGAGAAGCCCATTGTTGGCAAGCACGGGATTTTGTCCATGGATCAAGAGGGACTCTCTGAGGTGGTTGTGGAGTTGGGGGTTTAGCCTCTCGGAGTTCATTTTCCCTGTCAACAAATCTGCATATAAATCCAGATATGTAAAAAATTAATACTTCATAGCTGATACTGAACATGTACATACTGCTGGACAATACAAAACACATTCAGCTGAGAACAGGAAGTATTATTTATTGATATGTCATTCCTACCGTTGAGTGAAATCATATACCTTCTTCAAAGAAAAAAGAGTCATACATTATTTTTTCTTGTCTCGAATCATAAGTTGGAATCACATAAACTATTTTGATGTCATTTCATGTTTTTGTGTCTCAAAGGAATCATGACCTGAGTTGTTCAATCCTATATAGTGAGAATTAGACAAGCACTGGACCTGATGTTGGCACCGTAAGTGCATGAACAGTGTTAACACATGCTCTTGTACCAGATAGAAATATGCTAAAAAGTACAGGTGAATATGGTGTGGAATTACACCAGGGCAATGGTAGGTGCAACCATACAAGCTCATAAGAACTGTGTAAAAGATAGCGAGCAAATGGTATGAGAAAGTTAGCTAATGAGCACTCCCAGAGCGAAACAGTTTTCACATCTCATCATCATGCTAATGGCCTGGGCATGCTTGGAGATGGTGGATAAGTTGCTTTGGTATCACTTATCAGTGAGTTCTACAACATGCACGATAAAGCCTGATATCAAGTTAAAACAGGTTTTCTAACGCAGCAAAATGAGATTTTGGCAAAATTCAGTCTTAGGTCTTTGCTAACCTGTTGTGGTATAACTTGACTACCACCAAGTTCAGGTAGCATCTAATTTTGTGAGAAATGTTCGATGGCTAGATTGATTAAATTCAGCAGATGGGACTATTTTATTAATCACGCAATTTTTCTTTCTTCTAGAGCTTTTAGCTTTTTCGTATGCTTGCTAAGGATGCTTCTTTTAGCTTGTGTACTAAAATATTTTTCTCATTAAAACTTACTTCCCCAGCACTTTTCCAAAGGTAAAGGTCATATAAATTTTGGGACAGCTGTAACTGATGAGATAAGTTATGGCAGTGGATAGTCATCTGCAAGAAAGGATATCCACAAGAGATTAAAATAATGTAAAAGAAAATAGAAATCATAAAAAGAAGAGGAATAAAGAAAATCCATAACAAATTTATAAGAAGAACGAGAAGACTAAAGGAAGAAGGAAAAGTAATAGACTACAGTAATCATAAACACCTGAATTGCTTTCCTGTATTGTGACAAACACAACTCTACATGAGAATGACAGAGTATCTATGCATTCCATGAGATTTGAAAATGGAAGGCATATATCATCCACCCTCCCATATAGCATGTGCTGAAGAGAATTAACATATATAAACATCCATGCATCATTCTCATGAAAAATAGATTACAAATTTTAGGAGAAACATAAAAAGAAAAGGTAAATTACTCAATATATGCCATAGGTGCAGCATCCCCAACTCGTATGCGAGTCCGAAGTAATCTTGTATAGCCACCTGCTCGGTCTCTGGTTTTCAAAAGAAATTTCTTCCATAAAAAAAGAGCAATATACTTGGAAGAATGGATCATACCGAATGTTAATAAATTAAATAGTTACTTATAGCGATAAGCCAGCTCTGTAAACAACTTATGAAGGACATCATCCCCACGAACAAAAGCAGAAGCACGACGCGCAGCAGCAAGTGTACCCTGAAAACAATCAAACTCATGACTTAACATAATTGTGGCTATTACTGAGAAATGTTATACAAAATAAATATCAGCTTTATTAATCATACACCATACTAATCAAATAATACTGAAATGTTATTAGTTATAAAAGCATGCAGATTAAGTAAATGACAGATCTATCAGGAAGCAACTGTTCAACATGTTAGACAGCTGTTATGGGTGTCATGAGGATTTCAGACAAAGTGCTTGTCACAATATATATGAAGCAACTTTCCTTGCTCAAAAACATAAAACAGAGCAGAAGAAGAACAAAACATGGGAAATAAAACCAAGTCAGAGGCATCTTGATCCACACCATAATGTACACATATGTCAGCTCTGTTTTCTTCACATTTGGATCTAGCTCTGGTATCATTTGACCCAGCATAAATGAATTGATCCTTTTTTCCTAAGAAGAAACTATTGTTAATGGCAAATCTAGGAATGGGAAAAGAGAATAATGGCTCTCATCCTTTGCCACTAACAAGATAAGAGAGAACGGAGACCCCCAAAACTGATGCCTCAACTCGGTGATGAGGTAATGAAAAACAGAACAGAAAAAAATAAAGAAAGTACATATTAAAAAAAACATTGTCATATCAAAGTCTAAAGGTGACTGCAGAATAAACAAACATAAAGGAACCTAATAGAATCTGCAGACTTCTACATAATTATACAGGACATATTTAACCTGATTAAGATGAGATCAAGAAAAAGCCAACATGAAATACAGAATCAAGCAGAACTTTGTTTTGAAGCAGCAAAGATAATCAAGCTGACAAGGTAATGAGGAAATCCCCAAGAAACTACAAATTGAGAGAATGAATAAACAATATATAGTATATAGATAGACAAATAAATAAATAGATATAAAGCTGGATCAACAACAGAAAGAAAATTAGCTTAAATAATATTAAAGCAGTCTAGTTAGTTGCAAATCTTCAAATGCCCACCTTCACTATAGGCCACTCAACTATTCTTCTGTTTTGATCTGTCCAGATCTCCCGACTCACTGCATGTGAAAGTATAAGTTTGGTCTTCCAACATCCTTATTATGACTCGGATTGTTTCAAGCATTCAATCCGGTTTCTTTGTTCCAATTAGCTGACAAAAATTGCAAATTTCTGTTGGCATTTGTACCAAATGCTATGAGACACGGCACCTTGTCAATTTGTCACCAACTCACCATGCCACAAAGAATGCCCTTCTTGTCACCTCTCAAGACCCTACTCAAGAGTTTATCACTAGTTATGTTTCAATCTAGAATAGTTTTGCTTCTGAAAGCTCGTACTCTAGATAATTCCAGACTATCTTTTTGCTAGACATAATGCATCCATATCACTGAGAATACTTATAAGAAGGATTTAATGGAAGGACTCCAACTTGCTACCACTTTTAAACCTAAAACATTCTGCCTCTTTTTGAGCTCTCTAAATCATAAAGAGTAGGTAGCACTCTTCCACTTCAATATATTCTGTTTGAGAAGTACTCCATCATTCTCCTGCATATAATAGATATAATGTAACTTACTCAGCTTGACGCACATATTCTTCCAAAACATCAAAATACATGGCTCAAGTATTCAGCATCTATTGATATTCTCCCAGATTTTTGACTTATCCATAGCAATCTTACCATCACACAACCTTTCCTAATCACTGTTTAGTTACTTTTATCATATTCAAGACTCCAGCTTTTTCTCACAAAAATCCTAGTTCAACTCATTCAGTCTCTTAATCCCTAATCACCCTTTTTCTTAAAAACCATATCCTTCCTTCATAAGAAGAAAAATTTATACAATTTCTTCATATTAGAGTCATTCCAAATGCTCTTAGTTTAGTTGGCACTTACATTTAAGCCCACGAAACTAATATCTGATAAGCACGATGATTGGATAGACAAGTTTCAGAATAGTAGTATTCCCTCCAAAATGAAGGAAATCTACTCTTCCAGCATATGACATTTTATCCAATATTTCCATCATTCCCGTGCTTATTACATGTCCCTGACCCCAAGGAATCCCTCAATATGCTATCACAAGTTTTCATGCATCCCATATATGGGTAATAAGCTTGCCTGAACAATTACTCAAACATAGGTCAGCCACTCAAGAACAAATGAAGATAAAGTATAAAACAAATCAATTTTGTCCAAATCAATTGCACTAACAGTAACGTAAGTAAATTCCAGTCCTCATTGCTATGCTTTCTGATACATTATTGCGAGCATGGTATGCGGTACCGGTCGGTACCGAACGTACCGTACCCATACCGATGGGTACCGGTATCGGTACGCCAGTATCGGTACGTTTGACGTACCATGTACCGTACCGTACCGACACTTGGTACGTCTATGTTAGTGCGGCACCGGTACGGGGTTCGGTACCGGTACGGCGAATCTTGATTACGAGCATGTCAGAATTTTAGTGCTAGAATCTATTATTACTGTTACAATGTTGTAGCCATTTGGCTTGTCTACCACTAACCTCCGAAGTATTTTTGGTGTCTGATAATATTAGCAATGCAAACTTGGCAGAATTTGATGGGTGAAAATAATTATTAAAGCATAAAAGAAAGTATTTTGATAACCTCTTTGCCCAGCTGCACCATGTTGTCTGCAACACGACGAACTTCTTTTGCCTGCAATCATCCCAACAAATACGACTTCAGCTTAGTTTTCACTGGTCGAATGATCACCAACTGCCCGACGAAATGCCACACACCCCACCCCAACCGAAACAGCCATATCTCTACAACCAGTAAGAGGAGGGGAAGAAGTACCTTTGCAACGGTGGTTTCGATGCGTTCATGCTTCACCAACTGAGAGACCATCGTCCTGAAGGAAAGCAAGAGCTTGTCAAGAAAGAAAGACCAAACTGAAAAGGAGGAGGAGGAGAAATGGAGTTACCTGAGCATAGAGACTCGGTGGGCCGCGGGGCGGCCGAGCTTCCGGAACTTGGTCATGGTGGTGGCGGTGACGGAGCCGATTGCTCTCGGTAGTCGTTTCCGGCTCCCTAGGTTTAAGATCTAGAAACCAGTTCAAATTTTGTGGTTTCGTCCAATTGCACGTGCATCTCACGTGCCACATGGTCTCCCATGAGGTAAATATTATCTCAAAATTAATAATTATAAATGTATCCTTATAAAATACTTGTTACATATATATATATATACCTTTTTTTTTTGGTGTATACGTACTCATACCATCAACGCTATTAAAAAGTTAATAATTTAAAATTAAAATAATTGAAACATCCTTAAGGATAAATATGTGAAAAAAAACATTTATAAAGGTGTGTATATATATATAAATAATACTTTTGCAAAAATATTTATATAATTTTATATATTTATGAGGATATAAATGCAAAAAAATTAAATTTTGCATAAATATCCTTCTAAATATTAGAATTTGTACGAATACTGTGACCAATTAATATATATATGCATGCCCTTATAAAATACTATTTTTGTATGAATATTTTTGACATAGTAATTTAGCCGGCATGATTAGCAAAAATCACATTTATTTAAAAAATTAATTAAAATTATAAAATTATCTTTTTTTATTTCTAAAGCAAGTAACAGGTTAACGGGTCTCGTTAGGAATTAATATTTCTACCCCCTGTGGGAAATTTTTCGATATCTCTCAATCCCTTTCTTTTATTCCTCCGTTCGGGATCAAAACTATTCCCTCTCTAATATTGTTTAGAGCTAAAAAATTTCTTGCATACAAGGTGGTGGTTGATTTAAAATTGTCGTGACAAGATGGGCCTATAAGTACAACAGTAGTAAGGAAGCTTGATTATTGCGATTTATTATGTGCCTTCAAGAGATTTTAATTCTTTTCTATATTCTAATACATGCTTCATATATGCATCTATGATAATAAAAATTACAAGCTAGTTTTGGATGAAATAAGATATAGTGATTGTTAAAAATAAAGTAGAATAAAGTAAAATAATTTCATGATTAGTGAAAGAACTTTAATAACTTTTTTTGTTATCTATTTGTCGAATCTATCTTTGTTTCAAGCAATATTTTTACAGAAAATATTGAGGAGCAGGCACTAAACTAATCCAAGTATTAAAGCAAGTTGAACTAGTCAAAAAAAATAATTTTCTGCATGCAAATCCTTCTAAATATGTGAAACTACATGAATACCCTTGCAAAGTTGCTATTTATATATATACCCCTATAAATATTTTTTGTATACGTATCTATTAAGGATATTTTATTTATTTTTTAATTTTAAATCGCTAATTTTTTAACAACATTAGATGGTGTAGGCATATATGTAAGGAGAAAAAAAAGGGGTTTACATGAAAAATAAGTATTTTATAAAGGTATACATATAAATATCAATTTGGAAAGGATATTCATGTAAATTTAAATATTTAGAAGAACATGTGCACAAAAAAAAACTAAAAGAAAATATTAAAAGATATTAGTTACGAAGGTCTTCCAATATGCACGTGAGATGCACAAAAAAATGGTTTTAACTAAAACACATAAACAAGTCTACTGTTATAAAAGAAAATACTAGTAAGTTATTTCAATACCTAAATTCTTAACCAATCTCTTCTTTTTTAACAGAAAAGGCTCACTTTTAAAACTAATATAATGGGTAAAACTCATCCAATCCAAAGACTCATTTAGTTCATGGAAAGAATTTTTTTTATTGGAATATTTTTCTAAAAAGCCGATGTCTGGATAGAAAGTAGTTTTTGCATGTTTGGTTGATCATGAAAAAATAACATATTTTAGAGTGACTTATATTTGGGTGAGCATCTAGTTTTTTGAAAAAGTGATGTAAAGTACTTGTTATGCTCTAATAAAAAAAAAAATCTTATTCCATTCTATCTAAAAACTTAGGGGTACTATTGAAAAAAAATAATTCTCCATCGGTGGAAATTAGATTTTTCTATATGCTACATGAGTTTTTTATTTTCATAAAATATGAAAATCTTATTTTTATGAGAAAGTTACTTTTCCATCTCTTTTCTTCGAAAACTCTAACGAAGCATGAAGTATTTTTCTATTTTCCTATTGACCATACTTTCTCTCCTTCTTTTCCCACAATGAAACGAGTCCCAACTCTCTAACAATTAATAAAAGCTACAATTGAAAACTTTGAATAGTATTTATCCAATTCAAATATATATCTACTATCTAGACATAAACTAGATATAAGCGTCCATGTAGTTGCCCGCTCCACCTCTACCAGTTCATAGCCTCCACCCAATGGGCCAATCAAACTGGCCCCCTTGAAGAGCTTATCAGTCTGCTTATGTTTTCGGCTATTTAAGAATGACTTAATTTGTCAATGTACTTATTGAAGACTCTGTGTGCCCCCAGGGTAAGTATGCTGTCCCAGTTGGCCCCGACTGCGATCATCTTCGACGTCTCCTTCGTGTCCGTGCCGAGGTTCAGTTGCACTATGTTTATGGCCATGTCTCCTATCTCCACCATGACCTCCACCACCTAGGCCAATCTATTTTATATACATACATACATGCATACATACATACATACATACATACATACATATATATATATACACACACACTTATATGTATATATCTATATAATATGAAGTCTCAACTTGTATTAAGCTTTCCATTCACCTCACGGATGCCTATTTAATAATGAGGCATATATTAATGACATCGATATTAATATAATTTGTTAACATTGTTTCTAACTATATATATCTAAAATGAAGGCTCAACTTTGTTGAGCTCTCCGTTCACCATGTAGATGATTGTATTAATGATGAGCATCTATTGATTATGTCAATGTTAATATAATCCGTTAACATCATCCCTGGGCTATTAACCTAGCAAATGCTATAATCTATTATCTGTTAACATCTCAACTTGGCTTATATGGCATCCTTCATTGCTATGTAGATACAGTATTAATGAACAGATGGATTCGAGCATTTTAACTCTTTAGCAAAGTACCTAGCAAATCAAATGGAGGTAGGGCTACAAGAGAGGAATCCGAGAGTATACACGAAATGTCGGTTAGTGAGCCTAGCTAATTTTTTGTCCTAATTAGCTAAAGGATTAAGTACACTCACCTTGGATGAGTGTACCTTTTCTAGCATAGTCGATTTGATTATTTGGGCCGTAGGATTGAGACAACCATACGTATGAATCGAATTCTAGCATAGTTGATCAGATGATTTGAACCATAGGATTAAGACAACCATACCTATGAATCAAACGGGGTACATACTAGTATTATCCATAATAAGAGCAATTAAGTTGACACAAAAAAACCAGATTTGAAAGAAGAGGGCGGGTGGAGTAAATTAAGCATAGAGACGCGATGGACCATAGATGTTTCTGACTCTTTAGGTTCAAGATCTAGAAACTAGTTCTCCATTTTGTAGTTTTGTCTAATTGCACGTACGGGAGGTCTTCAAATATGCATTTATAAAAGAAAATATTAAAAGGTATCAGTTGATGAGGCCTTCCAATATGCATATGAGATGCTCAGAAAAAAAAAAACACTTATACAAGTTTAACATGATAAAAAATAATAATAATTTATTTTAATACCTAACAAATTATTTTAATACTTAGATTCTCAACGAATGTCTTTATTAAAAAAGCTCACTTTAAAACTAATATAATGGATCAAACTCATTGTTGGAGTCCAACTCTCTAACAATTAATCAAAAGGTGTAGTTGAAAACTTTAAATGGTATCTAAGTGTCTGGTATTTAATAGGGGTGGCAATCGGGTCGGATCAGACATAAACAGGTCGGATTAGATACAGATCGGATCAGAAAATCATAAACCTGAATCTAACCTATTTATTAAACAGATCAGAAATTACAACCTGAACCCGACCTGTTTATTAAACAGGTAACCCGACCCGACCCGTTTAACCTGTTTAATAAACAGGTAACCTGTTTGCCTAACCCAACCCGTTTAACCTGCCCAACCCAACCTGTTTAACCTGCCCAACCCAACCTGTTTAACCTGCCCAACCCGACCCGTTTAACCTATTTGGACCTATTTAACCTGTCCAACCAAACCTATTTAATAAATAAGTAATCACTAACCACTTAGGCTCTTAGCCTTAGACCTTAGCCCAACCCAATCCGACCCAACCTGTTTTATACATTAAGTAACACAAGAATAAAAAGAAGGTAAATTTAGAAAACATTACAAAAATCTTGTCCCAACATCATTGACATTAAAAAAGCATTCAATCTTTACAAAAAGATGAACATAAGGAATACAAGTTATTTATTCATTCATCTAATACCAGCAATATTCAAAAAATATTTAATCTTTACAAAGACAAGGAATACAAGTCAAATCATCCAAATTTACATATGGAATAGCCCGAAAAGAAAATCTGCTTCACATAGAACTAATGTCAATATATATGATCGCCTCTGATGCTAGGAAAGCATGGTACTTCTTAGCAAGCTTTTTGATCAGCTTCTTGTTTTTGTTCATTTTTTTAGTGCTTCAACATCCATATAGTCAAGCCCTATTTTCTCTGTCTGCAGAAGACATAATCAAGCATTAGTAATTTAATATAATATTTTGTTGCTGCAAATTGTAATTAATGAAAAATGAGCTACTAGATGTTTTCATCTTTCTTCATACATTGTTGATCAATAGATATATTGCAGATGTAGTTTAGTGATCTTGTCCCTAAGTTTTTTAAATCAATAATATGTATTTCTGAGCTTACAAGTGATGAGCTTACCAGTATAGGGCCTATAGGCGAGTGATGAGTCGCAATTCTCTCCGGTTCCAAGAATGCTTGTTGAATTTAAGCTTTGGCACACCTTTTTGTATTAAGAAAGGTCCAAGTTCCTCTGCCTCTCCATAGCCAATAGAAGAACAACCAGGCCCTGAATTCAAATGCATTGGGCAAGTTATTTGTATGATGTTTGCCATTAAAAATTATATTAGGTAAACATAAGATCTACTGAAATGCTTATCTTTTTGGTGGTCATAGTTTTTCAGACCAATTTGTAGCTCAATGGTTTCAGTAAAATTGCGCTTCTTCTCCCAAGAATCATTTGCAATCTGAGAGATTGCTTCCCTCAAAATATCACTCTCTAACTTACTGTAGAAATGGTGAAGAGAATAGATAGTCAGTTTTCAATCACAAGAATATAAACACTGACAAAAATGTGGCTGCTAAAATATGATATTTCTATAACCCAGAAAGCAACAGCGTATCGCAGAAAAGAGCCTGTATCGCAAAAAAGTTGATTAATACAACTTGATTAATACAAATCAAAGAGCCTGTATCGCAGAAAAAGTTGCGATAACAGATAGCAGAAAATTAATGAAAAGATAAGGAGAGAAAAGAGTTTGGTACCTCAACATAAGGAGACAAAAGTTATGTGATCGAACAGATCAAGTACCAGTTGCCTGCACCAACTTCAGATCACAATTTAAGTTCATATCGGGCACAAGAGAGCAATAGCAAAGAGCTGAACAGCATTGCATACAACCAAGAATATCAAGTACCAGTTGCCTGCACCAACTCCATGCATCCCTAACAAACAAAGCCAGGCCAATAGAACTACAACCGAGAATCATAGACCCAGATCATCAGTCCAATTGAACACCTAATATCTTCACCTCTTGTCCCTCTGATGATGGCTATTAGACTATTATTGAATAAAAATAAAAACAGCATTGCATACATCAAGATGAATTTCCTTTTGCTTGGCAATCTCCAGATGAATTTTCTTGCTTTGTCCCAAAGTTACAAACTTACAATAGCAACCTGTGCAAAAAAAGAATCTAGCAAAATAAACTATCAAATAGCTATATTGAATAACATAAGATTATAAGAATGAACCTGTCTCATTATAATATAAGAATGATTTCAAGAAAACAGCAAGATTCATAGTTTCTATAAAGCATTCATATATTGAATAAGAAACTACCAAATAGCTATAAATATCAACTTAATATTGAATAACCACCATCATAAGGTCCATAACTCCATAAGTCAAATGACACCATCCATAGTCAAAGCAAAACTAAAAAAAGAGAGAAACAATAACAACATCCATATTTAAACCAAAACCAAAAAGGAGTATCCATGATCATGATTCATCTCACTATGAATTAGATTCAACATTGGCCGAGCATTGAGTTAATTGAGTTTCATTGTAGGAACTTGAGTTTATGACATCTTCTACAGTCTCATCTAACTCGGCCTCCTCAACATCTGCATTGAAATATTGCAATAATTAATAATAAATTCATTCAAAAAATAATAGAAATATAATTCATAAAACATATACCTTTCTTTTCAAACACCCAATCTCGAGTACAAATCAAGGCCTCGGCAATATTCGGTTTAAGAGCACTACGATACTTATCAAGTACTCGCCCACCGATACTAAAAGCAGATTCAGAGGCAACCGTAGATATTGGAATAGTTAGAATATCACGTGCCATAAGAGAAAGTTGAGGATAATGAGACTGCTTGGTTTTCCAAAAATCAAGGATATCCAAATTGGACATCCTATTAACTCTAGGCTCATCCAAATATAATTCCAATTGAGACTTCTGTGCAGTAGTAACAAAATCAAAGCTTTCAAATGTATCAAAATCCTACATTATTGAAAAAATGGAATAAGTTATTTATAAGAAACAATACCATATACAAGCACAATACATTTATTTTAGATAAAAAAAGTTTTATATTACCTTAAAATCATCTGCTTTTCTAAATGCCTTAGAAGTTTCAGAAGAAGTACCGGTCTCCATATCTCTATGAGTTGATGGGATAGCAGTTGGAGTTTTAGAAGAAGCAAGCATATACTGATTAAAGAGAGAAAACATACAATCACGGATGTGCATGCTTTCAGTAGAACCATACCCATTCAACTTCTTATAACAATACTCCACAAACTGAAATTTGTATCGAGGATCCAAAATAACTGCCATGGCCAAGATTAAGCTATGATCTGACCAATACTTTTCAAATTTTCCATACATCTGCCGTGTCATTCTTTGTATGAAAGCATCTGTACTCTGCATCTCTTGCCTTAAAGTAAGCTCAATCAAGAAAACTTGAGAAAAATACATGTTTGATGTAGGATATTTAGCTCCGGAGAATACTAAAGTAGCATCATAGAATATACTCAACAACATGCTAATCTTCTCAACTTTATCCCACTCCTCTTCATATGGACAATGTTTGTAATTAGAGTCACTTAATTTCAAATGAAGAAAGGCACGACGGTAAAAGAGAGCACTATCTAGCATCAAAAAAGTTGAATTCCATCTTGTAGGAACATCTTGCCTTAAGCCTTTTTTACTTTCCAAAGAAACTTGTCTAACACATTTCAAAAATTTCTGTTTCCGAACTTGTGAACCTCTCACATATTTAATAATTTAACGAATTTTAGAGATGGGTTCATCTATCTCCTTTAATCCCTCTTGTACAATTAAGTTAAGAATATGAGCACAACATCGGACATGAAAGAACTCACCATCTGAGTAAAGTGCATTGTTCAAATTAAGTTGGATCTTTAGCATGTCAACAAAAACATCATTTACCGATGCATTATCTAAAATCATGCAATACAATTTCTTTTCAATCCCCCAATCAATCAACAAATTGTAAATTATTTCACATAAAGATATGCCATTATGTGGAGGAGGCATGAAGCGAAAGTTAAGAACTTTCTTTTGTAACACCCATTCATCATCAATAAAATGGGTAGTTAAACATAAATAGCCATCGGTAGTAATAGAGGTCCACAAATCCGAAGTTAAACTTATCCTAGAAGGAATTGAATGTAGCCACAATACTAATTTTTCCTTCTCTTTTTTATATAATTTCAACAAATCAGCCTTTACAGTATTCCTTGATACTAACTTGGCCTCCTCACGAACATAAGCAAATAAAGATCTAATGCCTTCATACTCAACAAATTGAAATGGTAGATCATGCTTAATAATTGCAAGTGTTAGCAATTCACGAAATTTGTCAGGATTAAACTTAGTAGAACACATTGATATGGACCCTTGAGCTTGTGATAAGATCATCTGTCCTATGTCACGGTTCTTTCTGCAATTCTCTAAATGACGTTTCAAATTTCCGGTCCCAACCTTACCACCAAATGAATATTCTTCACCACACTTTATACACTTGCATTTTTCAGTTGCTTCATTTATATGATAATATTGATAAATATGGGAAGTCAATTTTCTTTTACGTTTTCCATGTGTGGAGTCGCTTACAACTGCATTAGAACCTAAGGGCGTCGATTCATTTGCCCTATCACCATCACTCTCTAACTCTATATTCACGAATTGTTTATCCATCTATATCATATAATTTAAAATTATATCAGAAATCAGAATACCAATTTAGAAAGAAAATAATATGAAAAGAGAGCAGAAACATAAAGCATTGAGGTTGAAACCATTAGGTTATAAAGCATTTACTTTTGCTGAGTCAGATTTATCAAAATAATCTCTAATACTTAGATGTTCAACTGCTTCTACTTTCCAACAACTGTAAATGCACTGCAAAAAAATAAAATAATAATGTTAAAAATAGTTAGAAAGTCACTGTAAATGCACTGCAAAAAAAAAGTGATAAAAAAATATGAATCTTCGAAAACTCTTATCAAAGTTAAGCAATAACAGTTAAGCAATAACAATTACTAAGAGGATCAAAGCTTTCAACATAAATCTTACTATTATTTCCCCAAAAAAAGTGAATAACAGTTACTAACGGTTAAACAATAATAGTTAAGCATAAATCTTACTATTATTTCCCCAAAAAAAGTGAATAACAGTTACTAACAGTTAAGCAATAACAGTTACTAAGAGGATCAAAGCTCATAAATCTTTGGAAACTCTTAGCTAAGGGGTTTTACCAGCATTCAAAAAGAAAGAGAAGAAGAGAGGAAAGACTGAAACATCAAAGGAAGAAAGAAGAAAAGATAGATCTTTCTTACCTCGGTAGAGCAGAGGATCCGACCTCTTTATGAGCTCTTCCATTCAACCTTGGTTCCCAGGATCCGTCGAGCCGCCACAGTCGCCGTCGACGGGGAGGTCGAAGTTGTCGGCACAGGGGAGGAGAGGGCGGAGGCGGAGGTTTAGAGGAGAGGGCTCGAGAGGCGAAGAATCCGAAGGAGAGGAGAGGGGAGAGACTCGAGAGAGACTGAGGGAGGGAATAGAGCTCGGGCGGCACACAAACCCTAACCCTAAGTCCCTAACTAAGGAGAAGTCGCGGATGGTGGAGTGTGGTCCTCAAGCTGCCACGGTCGCTGTCGACGGGGAGGCCAAAGTTGTCGGCACGGAGTAGGAGAGGGCGGAGGTCCGGAGGAGAGGAGAGAGACTCGAGAGAGACTGAGGCCTCACCTGAGGGAGGGAATAGCTGAATGGAGCTTGGGCGGCGCAGCACAAACCCTAAATCCTAAGTCCTAACCCTAAGGGCTCGTTTGGTTCGCAGGAAAAGGAGGGGGGAAAGTGTGGTCAACGGGAAAGTAATGAAATGCCTCTTATTTGGTTGGAGTTTTCAAAGGAGAGAGATGGGAAAGTTGTATTCCCATGGGAATATGATTCCCACATTTCATGGGAAAGTCTTTCCCCTGACAAACATGGGAAAGTTACTTTCCCATGAGGTGGGAATCACTCCTTTTTTATTTTTTTCCCAAAAGGACCCTTCAGCATTAAAGAAGCATTAAAGAGGCATTAAAGACATAATTTTTATTAAGGGCATAATAGGAATTATACATAACTTTCCTAGGAAAGTGGATGGTCAACCAAACATAAACACTTTGGAAATTTGTCACTTTCCCATGGTTAACCAAACATGCCAAAAGTACTTTCCTAGGTATTCTCTTCCTAGGAATCTGATTCCCAGGAATCATATTCCTAGGAGGGAAAATACTTCCCGCGAACCAAACGAGCCCTAAGGAGAAGAGTAGAAGACGGGAACTCGGGCAGTCGGCAAGTGAAATCGCGAACTATGACTTGGAGACTGTGCGGACGCGATAAATTGGGCCAACGCGGTGTGTTGGGCCGAGGCAACTAAAACAGGCTGAGGCGGGGAGTTGGGCCGGCCCTAGGCTTTGTGGGTTGTGGCCCTTGTCTATCAGCCCAAAAATTAAACGGGTTACATGGGTCAGACATATAAAATCCGTATCCGATCTAATTAATAAACAGGTTAAACGGGTCAACCTGTTTATGATCCGAATCCGTTTAGGCCAAATCCAAACCTGTTTATGGCGGGTCGAACACGGGTCGGGTCACATTTTGCCACCCCTAGTATTTAACCAATCCGAATATGAATCTAATACATATTCTTGGAGCTAGACAAAAGCTAGACATGAGCATCCATGTGGTTGCTCCCTCTACCTCTACCAACTCGCAGCATTCACCCAATGGGCCTTTGACAGCACATCTCCTATCTTAGTTGCAGTCTCCAAGATCTTCTGCCGAGACTCTTTCGAGTCGGGCCAAGCGTTTTGGGTATGGGGCCAAGATTTTTGGATTAGTTGGGCCAATTTAGCTTGGGCCCAACCTTTTAGCCCAAATAATTTTTTTTAAAAAAAGTTATGTAACATGCCTATGCTCTTAATAAAAAAAAGGATCTTTTCCCATTCTATCTAAAAGCTTAAGGACACTTTTGTTGACGAGCTCCGTGTTGAGCAGGTGTGGAGTGGCCATCCCCCCACTATGCCTGGATTGTGAGGTAGACGAGTCGGTTGACCATGCACTATTCAAGTGTGTGTGGGCGAGGGAGACATGGAGACTGTCTGGGATCCCGGAAGATCTCGGAGGATATTTGGAGCCAAAGGAACTGATTTCTTGAGGTAGTTCGGCACTGGTCTGCCTGCCCCCCAGTTGCGTTGGGTGGCTATTGTAGCGTCCTGCATAGTTTATCAGATATGGATGGCCAGGAACGCTAGGGTATTTGGCAAGCGCAGTCCATCCCCACGATTCGTGATGGAGCGCACTCGGGCACAGGCAGCAGAGACTATCCATGCAAGTTTAGATCATCAACCTTTGACAGCTCGGGATATCTGGGCCCCCCACATTGCTTCAGCAGCTCCTCACACGATTTTCTTCACCTGAGAGCCCCCACCCTGAGTTTCGTCAAGGTCAATTTTGACGGCTCTGTCCTGAATAGTGGTAGGAGGGGAGGGGCCGGTTTTATCATCAGGGGCCCGACTTCGAGTATGGTGGCAGCAAGGGGGTGTTAGCTCTTCGACACCTCGGTTCCAGGCGCAGAGTTACGGGCAGCTTGGATGGGTTTGCGTTATGTATGACATGTGATGTAGGCGACTTCCATCCTCTTGGAGGGAGATTCGGCCACGGTGATTAGCTGGGTCCGGAAGGGCCCATACGGTGATAAATGAGTTCATTCCTTGCTCCGTGATATTTGGTTGATGGTGAGGGAGGCTGTCACATTTCAAGCTATGTATGTATATCGTGAGGCTAATGGGACAGCGAACTGGGTGGCGGCATTTGTAGCGCACTACTCAGGAGGCACCCTATGGGTTGGAGAGGATGAGATGCCTCTGTGTATTCCGGAATCTTTTGTTTGCCGATTCTATTGGATGTATTCGTACCCGCATTGTATGATACGCCCGTTTCAGCAAAAAAAAAAGGACACTTTTGGAAAAAAAACCCAATTCTCCCCCAATGGAAATTGGATTTTTCTGTCTCACATGAGTTTTTTTTCATAAAATGTAGGAATCTTATTTCCATAAGAAAGTTACTTTTCCATCTCTCTTCTTTGAAAACTCTAACCAAGCATGAAGTATTCCCTGTTTTCCCATTGACCATACTTTCTCCCCTTTTTTTTCCACGAACGAAATGAGTCCCAGCTCTCTAACAATTAATAAAAGCTACAATTGAAAACTTTGAATAGCATTTGTCCAATTCGAATACTTATCTACCATAGATTCTAGGAGCTAGACATAAGCTAGATATAAGTGTGCATGTAGTTGCTCGCTTCACCTCTATCGGCTCACAGCCTCCACCCAATGGGCCTTTATGACCATGTCTCCTATCTCCACCATGGCCTCCACCACCTGGGCTAATCTATTTTATATACATACATGCATACATACATACATATACACTTATATGTATGTATCTATATAATATGAAGGCTCTACTTGTACTAAGCTTTCCATTCACAGCACGGATGCTATTTAATAATGAGGCATATATTAATGACATCATTGTTAATATAATTTATTAACATTATTTCTAGCTATATATATCTAAAATGAAGGCTCAACTTTGCTGAGCTCTCCATTTACCATGTAGATGACCGTATTAATGATGGAGCATCTATTGATTACGTCGGTTTTGATATAATCTGTTAACATCATCCCTGGGCTATTAAGCTAGCAAGTCTATTATCTATTATCTAATATATGTGTGTGTGCATGTATTATATATATAATAGAGTTTTGGCTTATATGGAGTCCTTCATTGCTATGTAGACATAGTATTAATGAATAGATGGATCCGAGCATTTTAACTCTTTCACAAGTACCCAGCAAATCAAATGGAGGTAGGACTATAGGAGAGCAATCCGAAAGTATACATGAAGTGTCGTTTAGTGAGCCTAGCTAATTTTTTTGTTCAAATTAGATAAAAGATTAAGAATAAGTACACTCACTTTGGATGAGCATACCTTTTCTAGCATAGTCGATTCGATGATTTGGACCATAGGATCAAGACATCCATACCTATGAATCGAATTCCGGCGTAGATGATTGGATGATTTGAACCATAGGATTAAGACAACCATTCCTATGAATTGAACAGGTTACACACTAGTATTATCTATAATAAGAGCAATTAAGTTGACACAGAGAAATCGGTTTTGAAAGTAGAGGGTGGGTGGAGTAATTTGAGCATAGAGATGCGGTGGACCATAGAACGATTGAGCTTCTTGAACTTGGTCATGATGGTGGTTATGGAGCCGGTAGCAAGATGGCTCTCGGTAGATGTTTCTAGCTCTCTAGGTTTAAGATCTAGAAGCCAATTTCTTCATTTTGTGATTTTGTCTAATTGCACCTATGGGCTAGAAGTCTTCCAATATGCATTTATAAAAGAAAATTTTAAAAGGTATTAGTTGACGGGGTCTTCCAATATGCATATGAGATGCTCAGGGAAAAAAAAACACATATACAAGTTTAAAATTATTATTTTTTTAATAAATTATTTTAATACCTAACGAAGTTATTTTAATACTTAGATTCTTAACCAATCTCTTTATTAAAAAAGCTCACTTTAAAACTAATTTAATGGATCAAACTCATTGTTGGAGTCCAACTCTCTAACGATTAATAAAAGGTACATTTGAAAACTTTGAATAGTATCTAAGTGTCTAGTATTTAACCAGTCTGAATACGAATCATATACAGATTCTTCGAACTAGGCAAAATCTGGACACGAGCATCCACGTGGTTTCCTGCTCCACCTCTACCAGCTTGCAACATTCACTCAATGGGCCTTTGACACCATGACTAGGGGTGGTAATTGGGTCGGGTTGAGCATAAACGGGTCGGATCGGGATGCAGATCCGATCAAAAAATTATAAACCTAAATTTGACATGTTTATTAAACATGTCAGAAATTACAACATGAACCCGACCTGTTTATTAAACAGGTAACCCGACCTGACCTATTTAACCTGTTTAATAAATAGGTAACCTGTTTAAACCGTTTAAACAGCCCATCCGATCCGTTTAAACAGCTCACCCGACCTGTTTAAACAGTCCATGCTGCCCACCCGACCCCCTCCCCTCCCCGTTCTCCCCTCGTCAGGGCCCTCACCTGTCTCTCCTCACCAAGGCCCTCTCCATTCTCCCCTCCACGTTCTCCCCTCAATCGGGCCCTCACCTTTCTCCTTTATTTTTTTTTGGTAAGACCTCACCCGTCTCCCCCCAAGACACCGCTTTTCCTACTTCATCCGTCTCCCCTTTCGTCCGCCGCTGCCGGCCGCCGTCCACCTTCCGGAAGCCCCGCCTCGGAAGTCGGAAGGTCCCACGACCCAACCACGGCAAGCCCTGGGCCGTCGACCTGCGCGTCTCCCTTTGCGGCCACCACTCCCTCCTCCGCTCCTTCGATGACCCTCCGGATCTCGATAAAATCCTCCGACCCTTGGCCTCCTCCGCTGACCCCGACGCCGGTAGCACCGTCGTTGTTGTCGGATCCCTCCTCACTGACCTCCTCGGCATCATCGAAGGCCTGGCGTCCCCGGATCTTCCGCTTTTCCTCGGCGTCATCAAATCCCATGAAAAGCTCAGATCTGAGGGGACGACTGGAGAGGCGACGGCCGGAGGGAGACCTTCAACAGCTCGGTAGCCGAGGAAAGAGAGGGAGAGATGGAGGAGGGAAAGAGCCGTTGGATCTCATCTCCCACTCCCAGCCGTTGGATCTTGGAATTGTTGGCCTCCATCCGTTTTAGCTGGGATAGAATCAGGCCCAATGTGGCCCATAGCAGTTTATTTTTTTTACTTTATTTTTTATTTGTTTAATAAATAGGGATGAAAATGTTTAGCTGTTTAATTTATTTAATTTAATTGAATTTATGGTAGATTAGATTAAATTATCTGTTTAATAAGATTGTCAAGTACGGATCTAAATTTTTGAGCTATTTAATAAATGGACGCGACTCAAGTTTTTGAAACATTTGCTATCCCTAGAATAAATATGGAGCCAGCCAGACTTGTCTTACCGCCCGGTGCGTGTAAAACATGAAACGCTGGCCTCCCCGTGACGTGTCAAAGTTTCTACGTGGCATTTGGGCGGATCCTGCATTGATTCGGCGGGCTGAGCTGTCCACCAAATCTGGACACGAGCCAGACAGCTTGCATCTGCTACCTGTAACGGTGACAGCAAATCTTTTCCGGCACCGAGGGCATTTTGGGAACTAGAGGTTTGGTGTTCGAAAAAGCCACGGCCAAAAGCAACAGTTCTTCCCCCCTCGTTCATCTCGCTCTCCCTTTTTGGTTTCAGATACGAAAAGGGGCGATCGAAATCGAATCCCCCCTTCGCTTCTGTCTGACGGCCGACCCTAATTCGCTCCGGTAATCCTTCTCTCCTACTTTTTTTTTCTCCTTTCTGTACTTTGATAATGAGATGAAAGATTGGTAGAATTCCACAAAAAATGAATGTTTTTTTCTGCATAAAACAATGCGTGATTTTTCTAAAAACCCTAGTTCTCTCAAGGTTTCATTCGGATTCTTTCTTCTCTAATTTCTCGATTCAGATTACTGTATGCAAGGGAATCATGGTGTCAGTTGGAAGCTGTTTGATGTCATGTATTATTTGATTTAAATGGGAATTTCTTCTGGTTGAAACTTGTTTTCTTGCATTTTTCTTTTTCTTTTTTGTTTAATTCGGTGCAAGATGAAAGCTTAGGTACCTATTTTTTCAATGTATCATACTTTTTGACGTACCATGTGTAGATTCTACACTGGTTTTTTGTTTGGGTAAGAAATACTTCCATTAGTTGACGTTTCAATCATCAAAATTTCCCCCCACTCCGGTAACTTGTTTTTCTCTCAGGATCAAATCCCACCTAGCCCCCACCAAGGGATGGGTTGTTAAGGTGTCAGACAACAGGCTAAGCAGGCCCATCCTCCATGCAAATTGCTGCTAAGATATCAGCCAACATGCTATAAAAACCTTGTCCGCTGTCCTAGCATATGTTCTTTGAAGTCCAATATCTATCACTGATTTTATAAATTAGTGGTTTAATATTTTTTGTCTTTAGTTGGTATTCAAGAGGGCAGTCTTGGTGCAATGGTAAGGTTGCTCCATTGTGATCTGGATATCACTGGTTTGAAACATGGAAACAACCTATCTACATATGGTGTAAGGTTGTAAGATTGAGTACATCTGAACCTCCCCTGATCCTGCAATGGCAGGAGCCTCGTGCACTAGGCCACCGCTTCCTTTTGTAGTTGGTATCCTCCTAATTGCTCGTAAAGTTTGATGTTGATGGATGGAGATTTTTTTTTTTTTGGGTTTTTTGCATGAATACCCTTCTAAATATTGAATTTTGCATGAATACCCCCCCAAAATTGATATTTGCATGTATACCCTCATAAAACACTTATTTATTATTCTACCCTTTTTTATTCTTATTTTTGCATATGTACCCATGCTATCTAACGCCGTTAAAAAACTTAACGGTTTCAAATTAAAATGGCTAAAATACCTTTAATGGATAGACGTGCAAATAGAAACATTTATAAGGGTATACAAGCAAATAACAACTTTACAAGGATATTCATACAATTTTGGATATTTAGAAGGGTATATATGCACATAAAGAATCCTAGTAGATGGAAAGAATTTAGATACATTAATTAATGTGATAACCTTCAGAATTCTATATTTATTAGTCAATATCATAGCTTTTAGAATTTGATTGAATAACTTCTAGGTTTCACTTATTGCATGTGCATCTCTATAGTACCACAGTGAAGAGGCCGGTTAACCTCTCTCGATGCATCGTCACTTGTCAAAGGATGTAAAATGGTCGAGACTTCAGACCTCTTCAATGTGGGATTGGAGAAAGCCAGCAAATTAATTAATGTAGAAGTTGCATGAATGGAAGTTGGGTACTTGACATATAAATATATATAGCAAACCTAATCCCATCGCCATGTGGTTGGGAGAAATTAGGTAACTAGCACTAGGAAATCTGTTACTCTTTTGTCCGATGCTCTTTGTTGATTTTTGCTTTTTCAGTAGGATGCCTATGATGATTCGGATTTGATACAGTTCATCTTGTTTTGGGCTTCCATTCTGAATTGACACCTTGATTTGGTATAGAATGAAACCTACAGATGGTTCTCTGTTTCAATGCTTTGATGGAAATGGCATTGCTAGCATATGACACCCGACCTCGTGAACTAGAATATAGTGTAGATCACCACAAAATGAGACAAACATCATTAACAAAAGAATGTTGCACTATTTGTGAGAAACCAGAGATAAAGAATGAAAGGATTATGTGTAACATGGGAATCTTGATAAATTACATTCTTTTGTTAATGAGATGTTGGCTGAAAAAAAAAATTTAGTAAGATAGGTTGTGGAGATGTTAATCTCCAACATTATCTCCACTACTCCAGCAAAACATGCGATCAAATCTGCAAATTGCAAAAAAATGAAAATGAATAAGTGTGAGAATTAACTCTATATCAACTAATAAATTATGTTTAGTAATAACACTAAAAGTGATCCAAATAACTTGAAAGCAAATAAGGTGCAAAAGTTGGGATAAATATATCCAATTATATACCAATCAACATTGTGGGTAGGCATTATCTTCTCCAACTAAAGTTTCCATTCTCTTAGCTTGCTTGCGGGGTCGTCCTTTGTTTTTTTTCCTCTTGGTGCTATATACATTGCATGTGTGCCTCCTGTAATTGACACTCTTCCTCTTGAGCCATTTTTCTTAGGCCTGCAATATTTCAATGATAAGCAAGTGATAAAGGACAAACATCATTAAGTTAGAGTAGTGCTATATGTTACCTCCCAAGCTTCTTCGGTGCAGAAGAAGAGGATATTAAAGCTTGAGATTCCTCCATTACTAGATTTTTGCAAGTCTTTGCATGATGCCCAAGCTCACCGCAACGCTTACATTTGTGCATCTTCTTCGATGTATTCTCATCTGTACCCCTAATTCTCTTCTTTTTAGGCCTTTCTGGAGGTCTTAGACTGAGCTTAGGAGGCAATACCTTGTATCCAATATCAACTTTTATCCATTGGGCCTTGTCAGGTAATGGTCCAATTTCTAATGCATAGGCAATCTTATACTTGGCAATGTGAAGTACTCTGAGACATAATTTTCCAAATTTGCACCTCTCATACTACAAATAAAAGCTGCAGTATGCACACAAGGAATGCCTGACACCTCCCACAGACGACAAGAACACCTTTGTTCATTTAGAATTACTTCATGCCTTCCATTAGTCTCAATTACTTCTGCTCTGTAATCACTGGTTCTATAAACATTATAATCACCTAGCTTAAGGCTGATGTCTCTTACATACTTCATTACCACAGGAACTAAATTTTTTTTCCAGCGGGCAACCATTCTCCTTCTTGCTTCCATTTTCACCATAATTTTGTCTTACAACATCTAATAAATTAAGAACTGGCCTATGTCTGGCCTCAGAAATCCAAGCATTGAATGACTCCGAAAGGTTGTTTGTTATATAGGAGCACTTAGCTGTGATGCCAAATTGAGATCTACTCCATAAACCAATATTTTCAGCACTAAGATACTTGAATGCCTCCAAGCTAGCCTCCTTAATTTGATTGATGATATCGTCATGTTGGACTTTTGTGTATGCCCTTGCAGCTCCCTATAACTTAATTTTAAGCCAGTGTCCTAAAAATTTTGTTTGAAAGTCTTTGTACAAGTGTCTCATGCATTTTCTATGTTCTGCTTGGGGGTATATATGTTGTACTGCTTCTTCCAATCCCTTTTGTCGATCTGATACAAGTACTAGACCTTCTGGAGTTTGAATTGATTCTTTAAGTGCCTCTAAAAACCAAGTCCAACTATCACTATTTTCAGATTCTGCAACACCAAAAGCAACTGAAAACAAACCATTATTTCCATCAAGTGATGTAGCAGCCATCATCACACCCCTGTACTTTTCCTTTAAGTGGCAACCATCTAGGCCTATGAAAGGCCTACAACCAGCTAAAAAGCCCGTACTGCAAGCACGTAGACAAATAAAGAAGTGATGGAAGCAATGCTTATCACCAACCACATCTAACTTTAGCTTTACTACACTACCCGGTTTCTTCTCAAAAGCTCCTCCTTGAACTCCTCCATTCTCTCAAAAGAATCTGCCCAATTACCATGAATCATAGACATGGCAAGCTCCTTTCCTCGCCAAACTCAGTGGTATGGAGGCTCAAGATGATGGAATTGCAACAATTTCCTTCTTAGCTCAATAGGCGACAGGTTAACCTCTTTTTGTAGCCAACCAATGATCTTATCACATATCCAAAATTGTGTAGCCATCTTGTTGCCACATTTGTTTATAGATGAGCACGTATGAGGTTCCTTTAATTTTTTAACCTGCACATACAAACAAAACAAAATATTAATACATGCAATATTTTTTCATAAGCACTGTAATGAAAAGCTAACATATTTCAACCATAATACCTGAAATGTATGACCATCGCATAATAATGAAGCATGAAGCCTCCAATTACAAGCTTCATCTTTGCAACTCACTGTCATTCTACCAAGCTCACTTTTGAGAATTCTTACGGCAAATTCATTCAATATAGCATACTAACTCAGTGCAACCTTGAACTATTCTCGACTTGTGTATTTTGCCCCTACGGCCATGGTAGGATTCTCAATGTCCATCTCATATGTCTCTCCCCCGTGGTCTATGATATTTTCATCATCATCGTTAGAATCACTATTATAAATACTGTGATAGCTACTCTCAGAACCATAAATTTCAATATTTGTTTCCTGCTCCTCTTGAAATAAAGTTTCATCATTTACCCCAATATAGTCATTATTTTCAATAGCAGTAGCTAAGATATCAATGCCTATTGTAGCTAGATGCTCACTATCGTTGTGCCTTTGGTTCTCTCTTACTTCATCCACTCGAATCTCTTCTATTGCAGTTGTAGTACTTCTACATGTTTCAATTTGATCTTGGCTGTCTAGTGTTGATTGAGAAAGTTGTATAATATTGGCCTCTTTTGTGACAAATAAGAAGCACTCTTTCAAATCCTTATACTCCTCAAACAAACTCATCAATTTTTGATCTGTGTCTAATATCATGTAAGACTTAGGCGTTAAATCTCTAATCACAGACCAAATCTTTATGGTCTCTTCAAGCTTCAAATTAAAGGTATGCACTATATCATCATATAGGTCCTTGTAGCAATAACAGTCAACATCAACTAACCAACTCTTTTGTCTCTCAAAGTAGTACTTCATTCCTGTAGAACTTTTAATCTTCTTAAAATATCCTCCAAATTTCACCTTCAATTTGAATAGTTGTTGCTCCATTTAGAAACTTGTACATTGAATAAATAAATATGCACGATATAAATTGTAAGAGAGAGTGCTTATCAACCAAACCTATGCTAACAAAATAAAAGAAAAAAAGGAATAGTATATAAACATCATAGCCATACTATATTTCGGTAATAAAAAATGGGTGATACTTCACCTTTCTTACCATCAAATAAAGTATATAGGTATGTGTTTAGAAACTAAAAAAATAGAACTTCAATATAGGTTCACAGTGAGAAATAGGAATGAAATAAAATCAGCTACAATAATAATTATTGTTCTTCTAACACTTGCAATCAGCATTACAATATCAAGGTTGAGCTTCAACAAAGAAATCATGATACTGTTTTGATTTCACATTTATGTTGAACTCATTGCCACAAAGAACTTGTTACTAACAAACCAGTATTACAATTACATAACTGAGCTTCTATGTATCCCACCAGGTATCATATCAACCTGGGCCAGATTCGTCATAAAATACCCATCAGTTTAACCCTGGTTGGATCATTAAAAAGAGGCGGGGCAAAATAAGAATAAGTAAATAAGGGCAGATTGATGTACCTAGAGCCAAACTTTTAATATTGTTGTACTGCACCCTTTTGCTGAATCAGAGCAAAAAGAAGAGAATCTACTAATCGGCAAAGTAGAAATCTCAAGAATCAAAGGGTGAGAGGGAGAAAACACCCTTGGGATTTTGAAGACTGCTTTCCGTATTTAGAACCAACTGGAAACAAAAAAAAGGGAAATTGATCACGATTGCTTTCCCTATTTAGAAGAAGATGGCGATCCCGACTGCTATCCCTATTTAGAACAAAGAAGGACTTCAAAAAAGATCGCTGTGGAGAAGAAGATGGCGATCCTGACTGCTTTCCCTATTTAGAACCAACTGGAAACAAAAAAACAAAAATAGATAATACTTACAGATCCAAAACAAAGGACTTCAAAAAAGATCGATGTGGAGAAGAAGATGGCGATCGCAACTGCTTTCCCTATTTAGAACCAACTGGAAACAAAAAAAAAAGGAAATAGATAATAACGTGGAGAAGAAGAAGATCGCGATCGCTATGGAGAAGAAGATCGCGAACGCAATCCCGCTCGCGGCTCCCAATCGTGATCGCTAGCGGGATTGCGGGATCATGGCATCACGGGATCGCAAGGCAGATCAACCGTGGGATCGGCCGCGGGATCGCGATCGCGATCCCAATAGCAGAGGGGAGAAGGCAGGGATAATAACGTCGTTTCAACATTTTATTTTATTTTTTATTAATATAAATATATATTTTTTTTAATGGTGTTAGAACAACCGTTAGATTAGGGCATTTATACAATAACAGTGTTTTATGAGGATATACATACACATATCAATTTTGGAAGGGTATCTATACAAAATCCAATATTTAGAAGGGTATCTATGCAAAAAACCATTTTTTTTTTCACTTTCATCATCGATGGTTGGCTTGAATCAATCTCTAACTTTTGAAATAACTACACTATGAGTTGTTATATATACTTTGTATCAAAATGATAATAAATGATCCTTGTAAAAAACTTGAAATACTTGCAAAATTTCAGATAAGGCCATAGCTGGCATGTGGTGGCAAGTGCCGGGAGTGGTTGATGTTGAGCTAGTCTTCCAGAGACCAATTCCATGGCATTGTCACTGAAGAATCGATCTTAAGTTCATCCATGGTAGTGGCGCAATGAAGAAGATGGGTGGGGAGGAGAGTAGGAAGCATGGGGGAGGAGAGGAGTGGTTTTGCTCTTTCTTTTTCTTTTTCCTTTCTATCTTCTTTTTGTTTATCCTCTTTTCTTTTAATTTATTTGTTTTAAGAAAATATGAAGGTTTTGTCATTTGAGCATCCATCAGAAGGTTTTAACTGGGGTGCCTAGTCCAAAATTGTTTGGTTTGAGAATTGTTGGAGGTTAATTAAGTTAAATCACTCAGAATTTTGGTTTAAGGTTGAATTTGTTATTCTTATACATTGGCATAAAATATTAACCCTCCAACCTCTAACTTCACAACTCTGTTTTGGAGGATGTTGTTCAAGTGATTTGTACATGTAGGATGTCAAGATCTTGCATTGATGATCAACACATGATTTGCATCTTCAAAATAAAACGACCTAGGACACCTAAAATGCCTAGTGACCAAAAGTTCAAAGTTTCAATTTTTAAGATCAATGTTTTTGAATGCTTCCCACTTATGCATAAGTGGTCCTGAAACTATCAATTTTAATAGTGGGATCAGATTTATGGTCACAAAGCTTTTCGATATTTGAATTTTGGTTTACACTTTTTTTTTGTTTTGAAAAAGAGGCTTATACGTAATTTAAGATGCTTAGTAAAAAATAATATTTTTCTTTCCAATTTACATCCTCCAATATATTTTAGCACACTTACTCTTTATCATCCATTTTGGGTCCACTTGGTGCATATTAAGAATATCTAAAAATATATAAGTGCACACATACATACATATGCTCTCATATATATATATATATATGTATATATATTATCATGTTTTAGGCCTTTTAAATACTTTAGATCATGATCAATGGTGTGGATCCTCAATTTAAAGGCCCATTATTGGTTATATGTCTGTAGAATTGAGACTCCTAATATTCAAAATCAGTGATGAAAAATCTAAACTGGAAATCCATACTATTAAACATAATTGAAAACATAAAACACCTATTAGCGAAAAAATTCAAGGGGTTGATATTTTCTAGTTACACATTAATCATTCCCCTGATAGACAATTTAATAACACAGTTAAATGTTTTGATCTGATTTATGGTTTAGAAGCAGTTTGCTTGGTTTTTTAATATCTATATCAAGATCAGTGATAGTATTTGTGGAGAGTCCCAGCCCAGTTTCAATTCTGGGGGTTATTCTATAATATCACTGATGCCATTTTAGGAATATGTATGTGGTTATAAATATAGAGAATCCTGCAAACAAGCTGGAATTGTGTTTTTTGTAGGATAAGATGAATCATAAAAGTTAGGAACATTAAAGCAATTTAATGCAAAATAATTCTTCCCTTCTTTACTGCTGTTTTGAAATATTAAAGCTCTTCTTTCTTCCAAAGATTTTAGAATTGCTAATAATTTTGTGCTCCTCAAGTCCTATTTCTTTCAAACAATTTGCTTAATGGCTGCCAATTATTTGTTGAACATCTTTGACAAATCAAAAGTATGCAAATGACTAGTTGCTGAAAATGTATGATATTAGAATGCAGAAATTGTATCAGTTATCTAAGCTGGGGAACTAACTGAATGCTTTATGGGTCACTAGTATCAGTTAATCACCAGAGGAAACAAATCCATGGAGGTTGATCTATCAGAAGGGAGTAATTGTCGGACTCCATCTTCAAATGAAAAGTGCCTAGCTGCCACACCTGTTGCAGGTGGTTCATCTGGTGAAGGTTTGCCTTATGCTCCTGAAGATTGGCCCCATCCAGGAGACAAATGGCGGTGGAAAGTAGGGAATAGAAAGACTGCTTCTGGCCACTGGATTGATAGATATCTTTACCCCCCTGCTCATTTTCCAAAAGCTACTGGTAACAAGCTGGGATTTCCAAGCAGATCATCACTTGAAGAATATATTCGGAAGGAATTTCCTGACAAGGATGTTGATTCCTTCTTTTCCTCTTTTATTTGGAAGGTTCCTTGTGATGGTCACACCCCAAGAAAAGGTTCAACTTCGTATAATACCTGTCTTCTTCTATTGTTATCTTTAACACCACTCTAAATCCATTCTGTTGCATTAATTTTGTTAGGGGACTTGGTTTTAGGTCTGTAGGTCTGTTTCGTTAAATTTGCATTCAACTTGATTTAGTGCTCACATTGACACTTGGTTAACTGAATCTGTATTGTACCATTCGTAGAACATTTTAGTAAATGTGTGCTTTGCAAGCACTTCTTCTGACATTATTACCTGTCCTTGAGATTGTTTAATAAATCACCTATGTTTTCCCTTGTTATCCCACTTGCAAATGAGGACGGCAGCAAACAGATGATAATTGAAGCATTCCTTCTCCATCAAGCCAAAAGAAAAAACAAGAAGAAAGAAGAAGAATGATGTTCAAGTGAAAGTCAATGTTATGCATCTTGATACATGCACTTGTACGTGACAATTGGTCACTGGAAACTTTAACACTTTGCATTCTTTGGGGTTCTTAATTAGGCATGTAATTAGACAATAATCTTTTGATGTTGTGAAGCCCTTGTATGTGATCGCATCGGTCTGCAAGCACCCATGTGCATGCATGAACAAATAGATAATTGAGAGGGGGCGGGAGAGGGAGAGGGTGGGAGGCTGGTGAAGAACGCGGGAATGAGGCCGCAGCCGGTTTTCTTGTTTCGAACGAAATAGGGGTTTGGCTGCAGCTTAAAAATTTTGTGATTTTTAAGTAAAGTCGGCAAGTTCGCGGTCGGACCCTTGTTTTGCTCGAAACAGGGGAACTGGCCGCGGCCTCCGCCGGCCCTCCGCCGGCCTCCCTCCCTTTCCCTCCCTCTCTGCCCCTTCTCTCTCTCTTTTCCTCTCTCCCACGGTTCGTGTGCCGTCTCCTCCGTCGTACAAGCTTCGCACGGCCCGTACCGACTCGTGCTGCCGGAGAACCAGTACGGTGCCCGGTACTGGTTCCGCCGACCTTGGGTAACTCAGACATGCTTCTAGGTTTTTTTTTCTTGTAGGATAGGTATCCGTTTGTAGGAAAACAATATTTTTACATCATGGCTTTGTATTGTGAACCATAAGAGTAGCCTATTTTGACATTGGCTTAGCTTTACCTCTGAATCTCTTTATTATGCAATAAGTTATAAGAAACCATTTTGCAGTCTTTGTATGTCAAGTTGTTGATATGGTTTTCAAAGAGGTTGATTCATGCTTCCTCTGTGATCATTCTTTTCTTGAAACTCAAGTGGTATTACTCATTTTATCCGAATGTCTTAAGTACCACTAGTGTTTACTCTAGTTTTCTTGCCCATCGGAATTGATATCCTGCCATAATTAACAGTCATTCAAATTGGAAATACTTGGCCAGCTGGCTTGCAACATGCAAATCATAGAATTGTGTATTAGATAATGCCTTGCAACCCGTGTATTAGTTTAAACCAAGGTTCGCCGAACCAATACCAAGATCCGTACCAGTCGGCAAGCGAGTCGGTATAGACACACGGTACAATCGGCATGCCCAAGTTTTTTTAAGTTTTTCAAGTTTGATTAAGTGGTAATAAATTTTTTTCAACTTTTTCAACAATTTTAGGTATAATTTGATGTTTTTTAATATTTTTATGATCCCAGTATAACATAAATGATGCATCTTGTTGTTTTAAAGTGATACAAAACATAAAATAATTAGTGAGATGTTGCATGCTACAAGAATCCATATGAAATATCCTAAAATCAACTAGTAAGGTAAAAAATATAAAATAATACAATCAATTACATATATTTAAAGTACAACATACATGCGGATATTTAAAATCTCGTCGAGTGGCGATGCCTCTCGCAGATATTCGGATTATTAGCATAGTCAGGAGGCATATCAGCCTATTTCTCTAACTAAGCAACGTGGTAGTCTTGTATGTTCATCCCATAAAGAACGTGCTCTGGGTTATAAGCAGTCTCAGATCTCTTACTGAAGCTTTAGCTCTGAGAGGTGTCCTCTGTTTGGTAATACAACTGTGGAGAGGCCATCCGAATATGCCGGCAGCAAAATCTGACCCATTAGATGCTCAGAGCTGTGTAGGGTAGTAGCCATCGGAAGATAATGCCTCAAACGCATCATATCTATATCTGTATGAGTCATAGGCTACCTATGGCTGCGGGCAAGGTCCGCTGTACCGGTACCGGTGGCGGCTCGGACCGGTACGTATCGGTCCCATACCGATCTCTAGCAGAAGTAGCAGCCTTTCAAAAGAGAAGAATTTTCTCTTTCCTCTAAAGTACTGCAACAGTTGGGTCTGGTTATAGGTACCATCCATTCAAGACCTTGCCAAAATCGTCATGGCCCACGTATCCGTCTGTACTGGTCCGTACCGGTTCTCCAACGATAAGCTACCGGTACCGAATTTCACGCTGATCCGGTATCGGTCCCAGGCCGGATCGGTACATACCGGCCCGTACCGGCCGGTACGGACCGGTACGGTAGACCATGGCTGCGGGTAATAGGATCTAGTGTACGACTCAAAATTTGATACGTCTATGAATTCTACTCCACATGCGAGGTCATCTGCAACTGTATCATATTCTTCTGATTGACCTTGAGAAGTCTGTCTCCTATATGCAATCGTATCCTCGCGGGCTCTACTAGATCGTGCACCTTGGTTCCTATCTTGTGTAGCATGTATAAACTGGGACTCATCGGTGAATCGAAGAACATCCTACGACTGTGTCTCATAAATGGCAGTCTCATGTCCACTTCCTCCTTGGCCAATAGATCCATGACCACCAGAATTACCATCACTGCAGCTCCTGATCTCTGAATATGAGTGAACTGGTTCTTTCTCCACACTCTTCATGGGGATGTAGGTGCCTTATCATCAACCAAAATATTATGGATCAGATCTATGTACTTTAGCTCCAGTTCCTCCTAAATGCACTTCAACCTCAGCTTCAGATTATAGCGAACATATACAAGGTCATTGAGATTTAAGACGCTTTTGTGTTAGATGATTTCTCTACTTGCTGTGGATGAGGGCAAAGGTGGACTAGCTGTGCTCACAGCCACTCAAGAAGACCCTCTAGAAGAAGATTTGGATAGCTAGCCGCTTAAGATTTCGTGGACAAATCAAAATAAATTCACCATTTAGCTGCAAAAATATTAAAAAAATTATATATAATATAGTATCATATTAGTAACCATCTAACGATAGGTAATAATTATCGTTGATGTGTAATATACATGGATTCATACTTTTCTTATTTATGACAATTGATGAGACTCCAAAGCTCTCAGTGCCCTCTTTAAATACTTTGGTCTGTGAAAAATGAACCGTGTTACAATATGTTAATAATTGAAGATACCAGTTACTCACTATGGGGCTATGACTTTTAGATCAGGCTCCATCTTGTAAATCACATTATACAGAGCGGCCAGAAGTTTGTCATTAATATTGATTTTAGGTACGGTGTTTTGAAATCTCGAGTTCAGGTAGTATGTTGCAAATAGAGTTCGTAATTGTCGTAGTAAAATTGTATAAGTACAGAAGTAGTCTTATTTTCAATGTTCTTGCTTATCTGTTAAATGCAAGTTTCTACCTATCTGGTAGTTCCATCGCCGCTCAATGATGTCGATGCACTCCTGGGCAACGTCTGCTATGCTGGTACCGGGCTCCGGACTGATTGTCCGGCGGTACGGATCAGTATGGTCCCATGTCATGCTATGCCGCCCCGTGCTATGCCGCCCTTGTATCGACATAGTTGAAGAGGCGGGGGAGAGAAAGAATGGGAGAGAGGAAAAGAGAGAAAGAAGGGGGAGGCCGACAGAGAGCCAACAGAGGGCTAGAGAGCCGCCGTGTGGAGAAGACGGAGGTCGGAGAGCCGCCGTGCGGAGGAGGCAGAGGTTGGAAAGTCGCGGAGGAGGGGCTCCACCTCTGGTCCTTTGTTTCGTTCGAAATAGAGACTCGGAGGGGGCTCCTTTTATTTTTGCGAATTTTAAGTAAAAGTCGATAAATACATCGCCGACTTTACTTAATTTTTTTAATAAAAGGGGATTGGAGGCGGAGCCCCTCCTCCGTGCGGCGGCTCCTCGGCTTCGGTTGGCCAGCCTTGGTCGGCTTCTCTTCCTCTCTCCCTTTTCCTCTCTCTCGCGCTCTCTTTTCCTCTTTTCTCTTCTCCCCCTCCATCGTCGGTCTCGGTTTCGTTACCAGAACCATCTCGTTCCGCCACAAGTACGGCTCGAAATGCTCCTAATTGGACGGTTCGGAACAGTTCCGCCGACCATGCTCCTCGGCATATGTCGGATTTGCCTTCTTGATCTGAATCTTTGCTCTCTCTATCACATGATACAAGAAGCCCATTTAGGGGTATCTCTCGCTGTCCATGGCTCGAAGCATTTCATATAATAGTCTGATAGCCTTCACTATCGTAGTGGCCTGCTGCTAGAATATCTGCCTCGTTACCAAGTCCTCGACAATGCTCTCTTCAGTGTCGATCCTCGCATATCTACTTTTTTGTCATTCGAGACTGACAAACATCTAACATAGAGCTGCTTTTTCTCAAGAATGCTATAAAGTGCAACGTAGTTGGTAGCAAACCGCATATTGGTCTCAATATCTCTCCCCCTGCATACTTTCTTATCAGTGAAAGGACCCATGTATGGTTATAAAAATATCCGGTGATGATTTAGGATGTCTCCATTATCTGCTGCACCCTATGAATTTCCACAATATCCATCAACATGAGGTCGTTATAATGTGCAACACATGGAGTCCAGAAAACATGCGGTCACCGCTCCATCAAGTTCTCCTCGACGGCCTATATTGTGGCCTATTATCAGTATTGACTTGCACGACATTCTCCTCTCCTACCTAATCAATCACTTCCTCCATTAATCTGAGGATGTTCGTGGCGTCGTGCACTTGATCGGAAGCATCAATCAACTTATAGAAGAAAGTCTTCGTATTACACTATGTCAAAAATTTGATAATGCTCTGCCTGGTTGGATCAGTCCCACCATCATACATATCATCAGTCCATATGTGGACCATTTGCTCTTGTATGAGGCATGCCACTTCTCTAGTTTCTTATTGTCCAAAAAACTCACTGTAGATGTTTTTCGATTTTAGAGGATCTACATCGGGATTGGCTGCTTGTATGGAGAAAATGACAGACCTACATATTGTTTGCCACATTTGCTGGGATGTGACTGAAGTAGAACCAAGATCCAATAGCTCGCTACATATCCTTCTTCTTATCCTTCTTTAGCATTGTATCAATCTTTTGTTGCTTCGAATCCTTGCTGGGGAAGGCATATAGATTTAAATCATGGATGATGACTTTTGGTGGAATCTCTCTGGAGGACTTTTTTCTGCTATCAAAAGTTTTCAACATAGATGCAATACGGCCACCGCCTCTACTGACGGCCTCTCTAACTAAGAAGATTCTTTTGAACTCTGGATCTGCCCTATTGCTTATAGAATTGGAGCCCGACTTGTAGTATGAGTGCCCAAATGGAGCCCTGTGCTTGGCTACCTCATCCTGCAGCCACTGATCATCCAGGCTTGCTTGAATGACCGTCTAAATCTATGCCTCTTCGTCATCTGGAGCGGACGCCTCCTCTGACTTGCTAGAGTGATAGGTAGGTGGCTCCGCCGCTCGGCAGCCACCTCCGTCTTCTTCTTGAAAATTTTTTTCTTTGTTACTTTGAAATCAGCAAAGTGTTTCTTCATCAGCTGTCGAACCTCTTGTGGGTATTTTTGGTACATAAATACGTCGAGGTAACCGCCAGCTAAGTGCTGCTTCAACCTGATTACCTCTCATTTCTTGAACTCTATGTTGCACCAGTTGCACTTTCAATGGTGCCAACCCAAGAGCATTTGCCAATGATCCCAATCAATATCACGCTGTAACTTCTTTTTCCTTGATGGTTTCATTCTTGCAGATTTATCAAATACGTCAGTTTATCAATTATTTAAAAATAACAAAATTTTGTTACGATTAAGGTAATACTTTTTACTTTGGAAAATACATCTGATTTATCTAATACATAATATTAATTTTCTATTATTTATTTATTTATATATTTTTAATAAATTTTAAATTAAAAATATGTTTAAATACAATAAATTCACCTTAGTTTAGTCAAGTAGGCGAGGGCATTTCCATCGCGAAGGATTCAATCCAGCCACAGGTTCCCCTACGGCTACCTTGTTACGACTTCACCTCTTTCACTCCGGAGTTACCCCCCTCACAGGGGGAATAAATTGAAGAATGAAGTGCTTCCCACGCACCCGCGCAGAAAGCACTTCCCCCCTTCTAGGTAGACTTATTCACCGGATATCCCCCCGAGGGGGACGAGGCGTTTTCTACTTCGAAAAATACTTCTAAAATATGTATTACGTACTGCTAATTTTTCATAATTTTTGGCATTAATTATATATTTTTAATTATTTTTAAATTTAAAAATAATATTTAAATATAAATATTAAAAAAAATAATTTGAGCTCAGATCCATGTAGAAGCTTACAATGGATGCTACATATATTTTTTTAGGCCCATGTATCAAAGGCTATTTATTTCTCAATTTTTACCAAAGTTAGGCCTAGGCCACTATACGTATGATCGTATCAAAATTTGAATAAATGGACGTCAAATTTAGCTGGAGAGTAGTTTGCATGCCCCTAAATACACTTCTGATTTTACAATTTTTTTTTTTGAATTTTTTTTAATTTTACAATATAGTTTTAATTTTTTAAAATTATATATAATCTGAAAATTAAAAATTTTTATGTCATCGTATAGATTATTCATAGATCTACAACATATCATAAAATCAAGCCAAAATCAAAAATTTTGGTATGATCTTCTCTTATGTTGCAAATTTAAGGTATTTTTTGGCATCCAGAAAAAAAGAGAGAAAATGAGATAGGAGAGAGGAAGAGTATCTTATTTTAGATTGGATCCTCCTTCGATCATGCTGAGTCAACATTTATTTCGCTATGGGAAAAGGGGGAGTATTCGGATAGGTTGGGAAGGCTCGAGAAACTTCTCGGGCCTTCTTAATTAGTCTTCAAAACAAAAGAAAGAGAAGGAGGGAGCCCGGTTCGAAATCGGTTCAACTCGGTGCAAACCGTTCCTCACTAGTTCCGCATGGAACTGGTCGGTTCGGACCGAGTCCGGGTAGTTTGCGACTAGTTCTGGCCTGTTTCGGCCGGTTCCTATCGGTTCAGAACCACTTTCGGCAATTTTGGAATTGGTTTCGGCAAGTTCAGCGCTAGCTCCAAAAAAAAGAGGTGAACCAACCAGGTCCCCCACCGGGTCGGCTTGGTACGGGCCGAACCGTCCGGTTCAGCCGGGTTTGGCAAACCTTTTAAACTATTATTTTCTGGGGGCTGTGATGGTGTCACAATGATGTAGAAGATGGTAAAACATCAGCCATTACCTATTTGCGTGCTATTAACTAGTTTCCTTAACAGTTCTCTGTTCAGATACCATAATATCATCCTCTATAGGAAGTTTTGACAACCATAAAAACCTTGTCTCATTATTGTCTTGATTTAGCATTAAAAATCAATCTTTGTATTGCAGTTGGATCTTTTTTTAACCATTGATCATCAGTCTAGGAGAACTCTCGACCACAAGTTGATTAATTGTTCATTAATTGATTGTACAAGTACAACTGTTGAAGCATTCAAAATTCAGCAGATCTACAGGAAAAGAAGAGTATCTTGGTCAAGTTTAATATGTTGTTTTGGTCAATTTTTTTTTTTTTTTTCATTTTTTCTTTCTTGCCTTTCATTTTGGGCAAGCTAATGCTTGTTATCACTAGATTCCCAGGCACACGTCTGTGCACCAACTACTTTAATTGTTATTCTTTTTCCTCAGAAAAAGAATACTTCAAATTATTATATTGCCACCCTGGACAAATGGAAGCAAGAATTGCAAACTCTATTGTAGATTCCAAGTTGACTTCTTCTGCCTTTCTGGGTTCATAACCCCATTCTGTATTCCGTTCTTCTATGTTAATTCACTTCATTTTAGATGTAATAGATTCAAATTTAAATTATTATTTATATTTTTTCAAAAATTACAGTTCTAGATAATTATATTCATCCACTTATTGTGATACTTGCATTTATTTGTTCACATTTTGCAGGTATTGAGAAAAACGTATATATGTATGCATCTCCCAATAGTTTAGATGTTAATGAATTTTCTGGATCTGAATCAGCACTAGGGATGGGGGGTTGTAAAGCCTCCAAGAGAAAGTAGGAAGCTACAGATTGCCGGCCAAGGATTGTGATATCTGCTGTAGTGAAGATGGTTTCTGTCAGGACTGCTGTTGTATTCTGTGCCGCAAAACTATTGATTGGGCATTTGGAGGTTATAACTTTATTAGATGTGAGGCAACTGTGGATGAAAATCTTATCTGTGGGCATGTTGCACATATTGAATGTGCCCTTCGTTCTTACATGGGTGGGACTGTTGGAGGAGCTATTGGTTTGGATGTCGAATATTATTGCAGGCATTGTGACAATAAAACCAACCTTATATCACATGTGGCCAAGCTTATAAGAACATGTGAATCTCTTGACTCCTGGGGTGATATTGAAAAAATTCTAAATTTGGGCTTCTGCATCTTGCGGGGCTCTGATCAAATGAGAGCAAAGAGCTTTCGGAACCAGATTGGATTTATCTTGGATAAGGTACTATTTTTAATTTTTTATGATTTAGTTTCACTGCAAGGTGCTGCATCTGTAATGCATGGGAATTTCTTCCCTCATCTCATTTTATGATTTCTCAACAACATCATTATGTGTGATATTTGATCCAGCTTAAACAAGATGTCCCTCTTGGTGAAATCTGGAAGATGGAGGATGGCATCTCATTGTCTGCTACAGGTCAGTTTTTCCTACATCTCTTTCTTAGGAGATTATTATTGTGGAACTCATCACATTTATTACAGTTAGTAGCAGTTGGATATAGATAATATGGTATTATAAAAAAATGCCATAGAGGTGTGAATTGATCTTATGTTTGGATGTTGATCCCTAGTACCGTAAAACCTTATTCTGACTTATCAATGTTTTCACAGGTACTTCAGTCTCAGTTGCCCAAATATTTTGGTGCTTCACCTGTCATCTATTTTAATCTCATTTTAGGAAAGCTTGGATGCTTGGTTAAGTGTTTCTTGAGTGCTTTATCGTCTGCTTTGCTCATAGTCTTTAATTTTCTAAGCCGGCATAACAAATGTGCCTTTGTCATTCCTCATGTCTGTATCATTTTCATGAAGCCATTTTCTTTAACATCAATGCTAGGATGGGATGCTAGTATTGTTACATTGTTATCTAATGGACATCTTTTCTTATGAGAGCAAGGTAACAATGAATCATGTTTTTATCTTCTTCGAAGTATTTGCAGTCGGCTGGGTCTTGTGCTTGATAAGCCTTCCACACAACACTAGTAAAAGTTCATGGGATGACTTTTTTAAAATCTATCCTGTATTTCCGAAAAATTAGTGCCATGCCACCTTCTTAAACATCCACCAAATTGTTAAGGTAGCACCTTGCACGCTTGATAGTCTATCAGCATTTGATTAACATTGAACAACATTCAAATTATGTTGGTGGATGAGGAGATTTGTGGTTATTATGTCCTCAAAATATTGAAACACCGACAAATAGTTGTTTAAGGGTTCTTGTTTAGACTGCACTTATTGTAGAGAACTCATTAACAGCCACTCCTGAGCAAACAAAATTATTTTAGACAACTCCAAAACTAGGCACAGGGTTTTTGGATCCACGTCCATAAAAGTAATGTAAAGGAAAACAATATGGAAAAAGGTTGTGAAGAAACATTTTTCTTAGCTCAAATGCATGCATCATCAAGGATAGGCATTTTGAAGAGAAGAGAGAAGATTATAGACATATTACTATGGGCTACCTCAAGCTAACAATGTGCACCTGTAAGTAAACACGCATCATGCCCACTGATCACTTCATGCTCTAATTATTGTTTAAAATGCAGTCCAGTGCAGGTACATATTTATTTGCATATGCAGATAAGGCCTGATGACTAGACTACAGTGGCATTTGGCCGCATATTGAGCCATTAGGAGCCTATGTAGACCAGAATAACTTGCATATGAAGCTCAAATTCATTTGAATTGTAATGACAATTGCTTCTTGTTTGATAGGTCACATCCAAAAAAAAAGAAGATCAAGAAAACCTGGCTTCCTTATCATTTAAATCATGCATTCTTTTTGCTTGATTTTTGATTGTTCATCATTTGAAAATTATATTTTTTTTCTTTTGCTGCATTAGTGAACCTGAAGTTGAGCATAATTCATAGGATATATTGTTACTTTTTATGTTAATATTTAAGATTATACTAAAATGGATTTTCTTTTGCTTCCTGATTTCTTGTATTTCTTTCTTGTTTACTTATTTTTGTCTTATATATGAACTTTATCTGGTTCTAAATACAAAGTGCAAATGCACCAACATACTGCATATGCACCATGCATTATTTTGACCACGTGCACATTGCAGCTGTTTTTTAAAACCTTGGTCTAATATAAGCCCTTTTTCTTTCAAAGCATTTTTTTGTCAATATGTTCTTGTTATACCATGCAGGTTTTGCATGCATTCTAGTTACCGAACTTTCCATCTTTTGTAGGTTCTGCAGTGGATTCATTGTCACCAAATGATATTTTCTAGTTTATTCAGCATTTTTATATTTAAATTCTTATTTGATGTTTCTTTAACATACTGTAGCATCGGAAGTCTGAAACAAAGATGCATTATCGGTGAAAGGCTTTGAGCCTTTTAGATATGGATGTTTTAAAAATTGGTTTTCTTCCATGAAACAAAAGATATTGAATCTTCCTTTGTCTATGAAACTTCTAAGCTGATTGTTTTTCTCCTTTTATCAAACTACCATATCACCCATTCATAATCATCCTTGTATTGATGTTGTTTATTCAACTTCTATATTGCTATAGAAATTTTAATAACAAGCCATGCATTAAAGAGGCGTCACTCATTATCCTAGCAGAAGAATATAATTTACTTATTGTATGTTAATATGATGGTTCATGAATTCTAGAAGATTGTTTTTTTATCATATTTATTACCAAAGAACCATTAATTTTTGTGAGGTAAATAGAAGTCAACAATCTAGGGTCCTGAGAGGAGCAAACAAGGGACAAACCTAACCTTTTGGCATCTTTTCGCACAAAGTGGCTAGCCTATACTCGAACTTGTGCTACCGCGCTTGTTAACCCAAGCCTTTTACCATTGCACCAAGCAATGTTCCTTAACTTTTTGTTAGGTAAATGTAAATAGTCTTTTAGCATAAAGCTCCTCCCGTTGTAGATAATTTTCATACAACGATCTTGATCTTATGTATTTGCAAAGAAAAACCTACTTATCCCAGAAATTCACCAACAATGCACCAAGTTAATTTGCAATTAACAGTTTTTGGAACATTCACCAAGTATAATAGGACTAATCTCTTAAAATTACTATGCAAAATTACTCATGTCTCTCATTTCCACCCATGCTCTCCTACCTTGGCTGGTTGTCATTTTGGATCTTCTAGATAATGAGCCACTTATTTGATGTCATTGTGCGATACGTCTAGGATGGCGTTCTTACTGTACAATTCATATCCTCATGATTTTGAATCCATTTCTAGCAGTCAAGAAATGGGTCTATACTATACTACTCTCACAGGAGAATGGGAAATGCGGAGAGTTTGCCATTTCACTCCGGTCGGCTTTCAGTGAAAGCGTACGAACATTGGCTTTGTGAGTTAGACTTTGAACTGAACCATATGGGCCACTTGCTAAGGACGCTGTTTCTAGCTTTTAAGTCTCCTATGAAGTCAACTTTATGTTGGGAACCCGCCCATGCCGCTGATATTTCAAAAATAAATCAGATGGCAGCGGAAAGGGGGCATGTGCGGGATCGACGTTCATCGCATGAACGTTGTTTCGAGACCTTTTGTAATTAGGTAAGAATTAAAACTTTTAAAACTATTAGGAAGATCAAATCTTCATCTTGCGCGGGTAGATGATCACCGCAAATCTGAATTCGTGGTTTTGGAAGAGGGTTCGCTTGAAGCCGTTCAAACGTCCGGCCTCTACGGGTATCCACACGAAGCAGGATCCGATCCAAGCTCTCTATCTCACCGGGGTGCTAGCTCCCTTGCAGAGATAGCTTTGATGGCTGATGTCCTCCTTCTCAATCAACTCTTGATTGTGCTTAGAAGGAGGAAGAAGAAGGATGAAGAAGAGGAAGAAGATGATCCCCTACGCAGCCTTCTTTTGTTCCTTGCGTTGGATGAAGGAAGGGAAGGGAAGGAGGCCGCCAACACTTGGAGATCTTTTCCCTTGCTTGTGGCTGAAAACACCAAGGAAAAGAGAGGGCCACGGCTTGGAGGAAGAGAGGTTTCAATGCATAAGGGGGGCCGGCCCTAGTCCTCCTTTTAAAGGGAGTGGAGCTCCTAACAATTAGGAGCTCCATGACAACTTACCAAAGAAGAGGGCGCCGGCCCTAGCTCTTCATGTCGCCCTAGCCAAGTGAGAGGGGCTGATGTCCCTCTTACTTGGTTAACCTAATCCTCTTCCAAAGAGGATTAGGTGCCTCTCTCATGGTTTAATCCCAATCCAATTAGGATTAGCCAATTGGGTTCAATCTATGCTAGTCCTAATCCAATTAGGACTTGAATGAACCATGACTCAATTGAACTCTTCAATCCTAATCCAATTAGGAGTCATGTTGATTCATTAGATTATTAATTAATTTAGACTTAAGGAATCCTAATCTAATTAGGATGTATTTAATTTCAGTCCTAATCCAATTAGGACTCTATTTGAATCCAAAGTCCTAATCCAATTAGAATTTCTAGGAATCCTACTCCAAGTAGGAATCCAATTTTGATTCAAATCTCCTAATCTCATTAGGATTGAGGAATCCTATTCCAAATAGGAATCCCAGTCCTACTCCAACTAAGATTCCCAGTCCTAATCCAATTGGGACTCTAGGAATCCTATCCGAAGTAGGACTCTTGTTTTAAGTCCAATTAATTAATTCCCTTTATTCCTTCTTCAACTTCTTATCAATCAAATTGATTTTTTGTGATTCCTAATCACGATTTCAACCATCGGATCGGTCAATACTTCTAGTGTGTGTGACCCCATAGGTTCTATTCTGACTGGTAGTGGGATATATTGTGATCTCTATCACAATATCATTGAAAACTCCTTTCAATGGGTTGGAACGATTCCAACTCAACTCATTAGGGTTTATCGATCATCGAGATAATCCCTGTGAGTCCCACCATCCACCAGTGACACCTAGCAGCATGTAGTGGCTACCCAGCAGAATGGAATGATGAACCTCTAGGTGCAGTTAACATGTGATACAGTCCTACTATCGTGGATCCCTACAGGATGGAGGTCATGGACAACTCATCAAACCCCATCGTCTGTCATATGTCAAGATTTATTCGACTCGAGTTCGATAGTGGAAAACTCTTTCTCCACTTTATATTACTGCCCTGGCCAAGGTCTTAGAACTCAGTCTAACAAATCACATAGGATCTCTCCTCTTCTATCAAGGTCGATAGATTCCTTGTAGGTGCATACCCTACTCCTACAGTGAACCTACTGCAGCCAATCTACACTGCATGGACCCATATGGCTAGAGACCATGTATGTGTGCAGTCAAACTACAATAACCTCACTGTGAGTAGCCGAAGCACCGCAGGTCAAAGGACCAGTCACACTACTGCAACATCAAGCAAGTCACTGACGAGTGGATAGACATCCAAGTGACTTCTTGTCTTGGTCACGCTCAGTACCCTTGTTCTCTAACAAGCACCTGCACTATCACTTCAGTGTCACTATACTGTGGACTCAAGTCTCGTCCATCCAGAGGGAAAGTGATCTGTGCACTGATCGGATCGATCACCGTCCTCGTGATGATCCATTGATCAGGAGCATTTAGAAATTAATCACCAATGATACATGGCTCAAATTCTCAACTCTTGAGAATATGTATCATCTTATTAATTTCTTGGACGATTCATAGACACATAAACAATATGAATGAAAAGATGCCTTTTATTTATTCAATAATAAATAGTCAAGTACAAAATTATGTCCCTAGAATTAATAATGTGTCAGCCAGATTGGCTTCTAGGGCATACATCTAACAATCTCCCACTTGCACTAAAGCCAATCAGTCATATATCTAAGCCCCATCTTCTCAAGGTGGGCTTCAGTCTTTTGCTGACTTAGCTGCTTAGTGAACGGGTCTGCTACGTTATCCGCGGAGTCTACTCTCTGCACCTCTACATATTTCTTCTCCACATAGTCGCGTATGAGGTGAAAGCGCCGCTCTATATGCTTAGACTTCTGATGAGACCATGGCTCCATAGCTAGTGCTATGGTGCCAATGTTATCGCAGTAAAGTGTTATGGCATCTAATGACATTACACCTAACTCTGCAATTAACTTTTAATCAGAAGGTTTCCACTGCACCCTGAGATACGGCTTAACATTCAGCTTCTAAGGTAGAATCTATAATGATCGGTTGTTTGGAACTCTTCCAATTTACTGAACCACAATTGCACATATTCTGATGTAGACTTTCTATCATCAATATGTGTACATCCTTCTACCTTCAACTCTGATCTTCTCCCAAAGACCAAGAACATGTCCTTAGTTCTTCTCAAGTACTTAAGACTGTTCTTTCACAGCTATCCAGTGCTTCTTGCCTGGATCCGACTGATATCTGCTTGTGACACTCACAGCAAGAGCTATATCAGGTTATGTACACAGCATGGCATACATGAGGCTTCCCATTGCCGATGCATAGGGAATCTTGCTCATGTGTTGAATCTCTTCGGCACCTCCTCTATGTACATCTTCTGTGAAAGGCCAAGCATTCTTTTAGATCTATCTCTATAGACCTTTATTCCCAAAATATAGGATGCTTCCCCAAGGTCTTTCATGGAGAATTCTTTTGACAACCAGACCTTGACCGAGGTTAGCATGGGAATATCATTCCCAATCAGGAGAATGTCATCTACGTACAGTATGAGAAAAACGACAGCACTCCCACTAACCTTTTTGTAAACACACGGTTCCTCTTCGTTTTTGATGAAATCAAATATTTTGATTGCGTCATCGAAACGAGTGTTCCAACTCCGAGATGCTTGCTTTAGTCCATAGATGGACCTTTGCAGCTTGCAGACCTTGTGATCTCCATCACTGGAAGTGAAACCCAAAGGCTGTTCCATATAGATATCTTCATCAAAATATCCATTCAGGAAAGCAGTTTTCACATCCATCTGCCAGATTTCATAATCATGAAATGCTGCAATGGCAAGCAATGTTCGGATGGATTTTAGCATGGCTACAGGTGAAAAGGTCTCCTGATAGTCAATGCCTTCGCGCTGACTATACCCTTTCGCCACAAGCCTTGCCTTATAGGTCTCTACCTCTCCATCCGAACCTATCTTCCTTTTGTAGATCCATTTGCATCCAATAGGTACAATACCTTCTGGTGGGTCTACTAAGGTCCAGACTTGGTTGGAATGCATGGAGTCTAACTCTGACTTCATAGCTTCCAGCCATTTCTCGGAATCGATATCAGATATCGCCTCGTTGTAGGTTTTGGGATCCTGTATGTGATCCCTATCTCCCACTAGGAACATTTCCTCGGTATCCTCTTCTAGTATACCTAAGTATCTATCGGGAGGATGGGAGACCCTACTAGATCTACGAGGTGGTCGAGGGACATCGTGTACTGGCTCTGTATGAATGGGTTCAATAGGATCCATGACTCGTTGCTTTTCAGAGACTTTCTCTTCAAGCTCAATTTTCCCCCCACTGCCTCTATCAAGGATAAACTGATTTTCCAAGAAGATGGCATGACGGCTCACAAACACATTGTGATCCTCTGAGACGTAAAAATTGTATCCTAATGACTCTTTAGGATATCCTATAAAACGAGCACTTATGGTCCTAGCCTCTAACTTGTCCGCCTGTAGTCTCTTGACATGGGCCGGACATCCCCAAATCTTGAGATGACCCAGACTTGGTTTCTTACCATGCCATATCTCATACGGTGTGGTAGGAACGGATTTAGAGGGAACTCTATTCAATAAATAAATCGCTGTGAGTAAGGCATCTCCCCAAAGGAACATAGGTAAATCAGTGAAGCTCATCATGGACCTGACCATATCTAATAGGGTCCGATTCCTCCTCTCTGACACCCCGTTGAGCTGAGGTGTACCCGGAGGTGTCCATTGTGAGACTATGCCGTTTTCCTTGAGATAGTCCCGGAATTCTCCACTAAGGTATTCTCCTCCTCGATCTGATCGAAGAGCCTTAAGAGGTTTTCCAGTTTGTTTTTCTACTTCATTCTTGAACTCTTTGAACTTTTCAAAAGACTCAGACTTGTGTCTCATAAGATACACATACCCATACCGTGAATAATCATCGGTAAAGGTAATGAAGTAAGAATAACGTCCCCTGGCTAGCACATCGAATGGGCCACATACATCTGTATGTACTAGGGTAAGTATTTCAGTGGTCCTCTCCCCATGTCCTACAAAGGGCAGTCTAGCCATTTTTCCTTGAAGGCAGGACTCGCAAACTGGATATGACTCGGAAGTCAATGAGCCTAAAAGCCTATCTTTATCCATTTTGTTCATTATGTCCTCTCCAATATGGCCAAGCCTGAGGTGCCACAAATATCTTTGGTTTATCTCATCTCTGGATCTTTTGGATCCTTTGGCACTCACTTCTTGCTCGGTAACATTCACAGATACATCCATATGTAAATGATAGAGACTGTCAATCATAAAACCACGTGCGACTATTTTATTTCTCAAATAAATAGAACAGCAGTCTTTGTCAAATGTAAAAACATGACCTTCCTGTGCTAGACAAGAGACAGAAATCAAATTTTTGCTAGCAGCAGGTACATAATAGCAGTCTCTAAGTAATAAACTAAATCCAGACGGTAGTCGCAGATGGTAGGTGCCTACAGCCACAGCAGCAACTTTTGCCCCGTTGCCAACCCGAAGGGTTACCGCACCTTCCGCCAGCCTTCTACTTTCCTTTAGACCCTGCATGGTAGTGCACAAATGAGCACTAGAACCAGAATCTATAACCCAACTAGAAGTAGAAGAAACCGTTAGATTAGTTTCAATTATGAGCAAGTCTATACCTTCCGAAGGTGTGTCACCTTTCTTGTTCTTTAGGCTCTCGAGGTATGAAGGACAGTTTCTCTTCCAGTGGCCTTCGACATTGCAGTGGAAACATTTTCCTTTGTCGTTAGCCTTTTTCTTTTGAACTTCCTTCTTTGGCTTCTTGTCTTTCTTCTGCTTCTTAGCAGGCTTCTTTTTCTTCCAAGTAGACTTTCTTTTGGAACCAGAAGTCAACTCAGCAGCAAGGACATTGCCCCTTGAACCTTTCAAGGCTCCCTCAGCAGTTACCAACATGTTTATGAGTTCAGTCTTAGTGCATTCAATCTTATTCATGTGGTAGTTTACTATAAACTGACCAAATGAATCAGGAAGTGACTGTAGGATCAAATCCACTTGTAATTCCTTGTGCATGTCCATACCGAGCTTCTCAAGCTCCTCTAGGTCCTTGATCATGGTTAGACCGTGATCATGGACAGACTGCCCCTCGCGCATCTTCGTTTTGAAAAGCCTCTTGGACACTTCAAAACGAGCTGTGCGACTCTGCTCACCATACAACTCTTGCAGGTGTGCCAGTATTTCCCTAGCAGTCTTCATATTTTCATGCTGGCATTGGAGTTCATTAGACATGGATGCCATCATATAGCATTTTATTCTAATGTCATCATCCAACCACTTTTTATGCATTTCACGCTGAACATCAGTAGGACGTGTTGGTAGTGTAGGGATATCTGAATCGAGTATGTAGCCTATTTTCTCACAGTCCAAAACAATTTTGAGATTTCTAAGCCAGTCTTTGTAATTGGTTCCGGTCAGTCGGTTGGTCTCAAAAATACGGGTCAAAGGGTTTGAAGCTGACATTGTATCTGCAGAGAGTAAAGATTCTAGTTAGACTTTTGTACTTGATCCTAATCTGTTCTAAGGTCTTTTAGAACAAATGTGACTCCCACTATTTTCTCGAATTCCTCACACTCCCCTGGTAGGAAGACGGAAATCCCACACGACTAGGGTTTCTAGTGGGTACTGCGGTCCCACCGATTTACATGCCACCTCACCTAACAGTTATTGGTGACACATAGATGGATGAGTGTACAACTCTTATACAATGCTTCTCAAGCATGTTGCAGTGCAACTTGGTCTCTAAGCCATGAAGACCTCACCTAACAGTTATTGGTCCCATTTCTTAGTTAAGTCAGACCCACCGTATAACCGTAGGAATAAAGTCGTCATTGGGTCCTCACCTAACAGTTATTGGTGCCCAACCCCACCTTTACCCTACAACATCTCATGTCTATAGAGAGGTCCAGCCCCCCGATGCAACTTGACCACTGTGTCCAGCCGAGACAAATCAACATCAGAAAGGCCTTAGCAGCTCTACTACAGTGGAAGACCTATTGACTTAATATTGGTTAATCAGGTCTTAGTGTTTGCAACTTGAGCCCTTCATAAGAGGTAATCGAACAATTGGCCAGGTAAGCAGGTGGGAGGCTCCCCTTACTCAGAGAGTAAGGTCCTAATTAAGTAACCACCTTTCATGCTTTCCTAGACACCAATTAGATCAATTAATCTAATATGACTTGCTCATGTCGGTTCACTCTCGACTTGATTGAGGAGGTTTTGATTTAGGTCTCAATTGGGTTTGCTACATCACATGTAAACCTATCTACCCGACTCGCATTCACATCACATGCAAACGGTACATCACAGGCAGTTATAATCGCAACATCAAATTAAAGCTAAACTTTAACTAGGTGATGATCATGGATTCTAATTAGGTCATATTACAAGCACATGCACATCAATCGATCAAGTGGTCTTCAACTCTTGAATTGGTTCCAAGCCTCCTTGATTCGATCCTTGATCAACCCTTGATCCCATCGCCATCAACCGCTTGGATCACCTTTCATCTCATGCTTTTGCTTCAGCTTGATCGTTGATGTACATCACATCACAGAAATACAACCAGATGTAAAATAAAAATAAAAATAAATTACATCTCCTTTTAGGAGGCATGCAGGCCTCTCAAAACATCAAATAAGATGCATGCAAGCATCTGAAAAATTACATGACATCGCAGATCACATCGCAGGTCATTACATTTGATACCAAAAGGGGTTGAATCCTATGATCATCACCGTATGCAACAATTATAATTTTCAGATCTGAAAACTAACTGATTATATCATGACATAGGTCGCTGATCATGCTAATCATGATTCTAAACTTTGTAATCCCATTAACAATGCAATTAGAATCATCTTTTTATCACATAAAAATCAGCATGTAAAAAATCAGCACCCCTGAAAAATCTGCATGCAGAATTTTTCAGCATGCATGATCAATCAATTTTCAGATCTAATAAGCCTTTAGATATTTAATTCTTACCTTAATCTACGAAGCCTAGGCTCTGATACCACTGTTGGGAACCCGCCCATGCCGCTGATATTTCAAAAATAAATCAGATGGCAGCGGAAAGGGGGCATGTGCGGGATCGACGTTCATCGCATGAACGTTGTTTCGAGACCTTTCGTAATTAGGTAAGAATTAAAACTTTTAAAACAATTAGGAAGATCAAATCTTCACCTTGCGCGGGTAGATGATCACCGCAAATCTGAATTCGTGGTTTTGGAAGAGGGTTCGCTTGAAGCCGTTCAAACGTCCGGCCTCTACGGGTATCCACACGAAGCAGGATCCGATCCAAGCTCTCTATCTCACCGGGGTGCTAGCTCCCTTGCAGAGATAGCTTTGATGGCTGATGTCCTCCTTCTCAATCAACTCTTGATTGTGCTTAGAAGGAGGAAGAAGAAGGATGAAGAAGAGGAAGAAGATGATCCCCTACGCAGCCTTCTTTTGTTCCTTGCGTTGGATGAAGGAAGGGAAGGGAAGGAGGCCGCCAACACTTGGAGATCTTTTTCCTTGCTTGCGGCTGAAAACACCAAGGAAAAGAGAGGGCCACGGCTTGGAGGAAGAGAGGTTTCAATGCATAAGGGGGGCCGGCCCTAGTCCTCCTTTTAAAGGGAGTGGAGCTCCTAACAATTAGGAGCTCCATGACAACTTACCAAAGAAGAGGGCGCCGGCCCTAGCTCTTCATGTCGCCCTAGCCAAGTGAGAGGGGCTGATGTCCCTCTTACTTGGTTAACCTAATCCTCTTCCAAAGAGGATTAGGTGCCTCTCTCATGGTTTAATCCCAATCCAATTAGGATTAGCCAATTGGGTTCAATCTATGCTAGTCCTAATCCAATTAGGACTTGAATGAACCATGACTCAATTGAACTCTTCAATCCTAATCCAATTAGGAGTCATGTTGATTCATTAGATTATTAATTAATTTAGACTTAAGGAATCCTAATCTAATTAGGATGTATTTAATTTCAGTCCTAATCCAATTAGGACTCTATTTGAATCCAAAGTCCTAATCCAATTAGGATTTCTATGAATCCTACTCCAAGTAGGAATCCAATTTTGATTCAAATCTCCTAATCTCATTAGGATTGAGGAATCCTATTCCAAATAGGAATCCCAGTCCTACTCCAACTAAGATTCCCAGTCCTAATCCAATTGGGACTCTAGGAATCCTATCCGAAGTAGGACTCTTGTTTTAAGTCCAATTAATTAATTCCCTTTGTTCCTTCTTCAACTTCTTATCAATCAAATTGATTTCTTGTGATTCCTAATCACGATTTCAACCATCGGATCGGTCAATACTTCTAGTGTGTGTGATCCCATAGGTTCTATTCTGACTGGTAGTGGGATATATTGTGATCTCTATCACAATATCATTGAAAACTCCTTTCAATGGGTTGGAACGATTCCAACTCAACTCATTAGGGTTTATCGATCATCGAGATAATCCCTGTGAGTCCCACCATCCACCAGTGACACCTAGCAGCATGTAGTGGCTACCCAGCAGAATGGAATGATGAACCTCTAGGTGCAGTTAACATGTGATACAGTCCTACTATCGTGGATCCCTACAGGACGGAGGTCATGGACAACTCGTCAAACCCCATCGTCTGTCATATGTCAAGATTTATTCGACTCGAGTTCGATAGTGGAAAACTCTTTCTCCACTTTATATTACTGCCCTGGCCAAGGTCTTAGAACTCAGTCTAACAAATCACATAGGATCTCTCCTCTTCTATCAAGGTCGATAGATTCCTTGTAGGTGCATACCCTACTCCTACAGTGAACCTACTGCAGCCAATCTATACTGCATGGACCCATATGGCTAGAGACCATGTATGTGTGCAGTCAAACTACAATAACCTCACTGTGAGTAGCCGAAGCACCGCAGGTCAAAGGACCAGTCACACTACTGCAACATCAAGCAAGTCACTGACGAGTGGATAGACATCCAAGTGACTTCTTGTCTTGGTCACGCTCAGTACCCTTGTTCTCTAACAAGCACCTGCACTATCACTTCAGTGTCACTATACTGTGGACTCAAGTCTCGTCCATCCAGAGGGAAAGTGATCTGTGCACTGATCGGATCGATCACCGTCCTCGTGATGATCCATTGATCAGGAGCATTTAGAAATTAATCACCAATGATACATGGCTCAAATTCTCAACTCTTGAGAATATGTATCATCATCTTATTAATTTCTTGGACGATTCATAGACACATAAACAATATGAATGAAAAGATGCCTTTTATTTATTCAATAATAAATAGTCAAGTACAAAATTATGTCCCTAGAATTAATAATGTGTCAGCCAGATTGGCTTCTAGGGCATACATCTAACACTTTAGACGAGCAAAAGAGCAAGAGGGCTTTGATTCATAGAAGGATGACATACGAAAACGTGCCAGGAATTCAGCCAAAAGAGATACTTGAGCAGAAGGCCATGGATCAGAGAAGAAAAGTAACCTATCTGTGCCTATTGGGAATCGGGTGAGAGCACTCCGCACCTATTGGAGGGCTTAGATCAAGCAAATAGAGAAAAACTTGAAGATAAAATACTAGTGTATCTTAGGTTGCACTTGATATCGTATCAACTTTCATCCTTGTAAATCCTAAAACCATAAACACTGTTTTTGTTTTTTCCTTATAAATTTCTGACAACAGAAACATGTTTGCCGGTTGCTTCCTTTTTTGCTTTACATAATAGAAAGTAGAAAAACATTTTTTTAAGTAAGTAGAAAAATAAAATTCATCTGAGATGTATTTCTTTACCATTTCTTTACCTTCTCCGACATCGTCGTCATCTCCATCTTCTTCATCAAGGCTAAAGAAGTCCATCCTCGAGAACAGCTACTAGGCCTGAGCTCGGCATGCCTCAAAGCCCTTCCCAAAGGTGTCGGACGTGTTTTCTAGGGCATCTTCTTGAAACTCCTCCAAGGTGTGGTATTCCTTCACCGCCTCTGCGATCCTCGCGTCAGCCCGAATGGCCCGCCTTTTAGCCTCGGCGGCTCGCTCCTTATCCTCGGTAGTTCTTTGCTTGGCTTTGGCCAGCTTTGCAGAAAGCTCCATGATCTTTTGCTTAGCAACCTTATAAGCCCCCTCGATTGAGGATAGCCGCCTCTCTCTAACCACAGCCTGAGTCTGCAAAGGCGAGACATGGGCTTCTTCTGGCTTGACTCGGTCTTTGCCTGTTTTCACCCTCTCCTCGGCCTTCTGAGCCCATTCCTCGGTGGCCTCCTCCCCCGCCTTGGCCAGACAAGTGTGCTCCTCGGCAGCCTCCGCTCTCTCCTTGTATTCTATGATACTCCTCGAGAGTATCCTAAACCTATCATGCTAGCAGCCGATCTCGAGAGCGTGTTGAAAAAAAAAAGGAAAAGAGAAGAACAAAGAGGTGGAGTTAGCTACCAAGGGAAATGACTTAATGAAGATTTATGAAACCTACCTGAACGACTGAAGCAAAGGTTGCACCAAAGAATTTGGTAGGGTTGAGGGAGCGATGATCTCCCTGTCGGTTTAGAGCTGTATAGCTTAGACCAGCTCCCTTGCCACTCCAGAAGACCCCAGTGCTGAGTCGGACTCCTCTACTGTCCACTATGAAAAATAGATCCCACGGGCATGGGTCGAGGCTGAGGGACCTCCTAGCCTAGAGCAGACAGGCCCGAATCCGATCGAGCTAAGGTGCAAACATCGGGAGATGGATGATGTGGAGGCATGACGGCCCCCTCTCAAAGGGGTAATCTAGATGGTTGAGCGACCTTTGCATTGCGGTCGGGTTCTATAGTCTGCCCCAAGGTGCGGGCGCCTCATGGGAAGCTCTAGCAATCAAGGTCTTGGCATCAACCTCAATGATGGTCTCGGAAGCGTGGGCCAAGGAGGATTCCCCCCTCGACCTTTTACTCTGGGAGGCCTCACCATCGGCGGCCGCAACCAACCTCTTCTTCTTCTTTCTCCTCTCAAGAATTAGCGTAAGATTAATCTTCATGACAATGGGGACTGCAACGCTAAGGACAAGACATAGGAGAAGGGTTGAGCGGCCAACAGGTGAATACGCATCGAAAATGGGAAAGCACAGGGGACACCAGAGCCAGAGACGAAAGACTTTATTGGAGCACCACCTAGAAGCTTGGACACTCGGGCACTCAGGTAAAGAAGCAAGTGCACCGAGGGGAGGAGGCTGAGGGCTGGGGACGCCCTTATATGGAGGTGCAGACGGCCCTATTCAAATCACCAATTCGCTACCACAATAGATCGTGCAACGTGACGGCTCAGGGGATGGCACGGGTGATCCGCCGGATTGCCACTTTGATGATGCCTCGAGGAAAACATTGCAGTGATGACGTCTTGGGACAACCTAGATACGGCGACGCTTTAAGGAAACAGATCGATGCATTTATTGCCCATGATGAAAGTCCTACCCTCAATCGAAGTGGTAGCTTAACTTCCATCACCCGAACTGGAAGGCAGTTTGGCCTCGAAAGTGGGGGGCAAGTGTTGGGAGAAATATTAGACTCCTCGTCCTCGGGCCAAACCTCTCTCTTTGATCGCTAACGTCGGCCGAGGAGGATGGTGAAGGCCCCAGCTGAGCTGGTGCCCCATCGAGGTGAGCGACTTTCACCCCGACCGAGAAGATGACCAGTTAAGGAGAACTATCGACTCATATCAATAAAGATTGACAGTTCCAACAACTGACAGCTTTGGCGACCCATAGTTGCGGCAACACCATGGCTTGCTCTCCATTGGCGTTGCCTACTGCTCACGCGGACTGACGCCCATGCCATGGCCGTACCACTTTTCGTTATTTGACCAGCATTGCACGCCACGTTGGGCTAGGTAAGGACAAAATGGGCTCCCCTATATCAAGGGGCGGCCTAGAGGACCTCAGGTATGCACAATATACTACTTATAGAGCCACACTCTGCTGAAATCTTCTCCCTTCCACACTGTTGTCTTTAGGTTCTGACTTAGGCATCGGAGATCCCTCGCTGAAAACTCTCCGGCAAGTCGAGTTCTTGCAGGCTGCATACAGAGGAAATCCACCCCCTGCACCTTGGCTAGCCTACTCAGCTCTACACCAACCGACCCTAAGGTCGCCCAAGCTCCGCTCGACCTCAGCCCAGTTTTAGTTGCAACAGTAGCCTTACTTTAGTGTGTTGAGATATTGTTTACATATTTCAAACATGTGATACTCAGATCATAATGAAACAAACTTATCGTTATGTCAAGGCACCCTTGTAAGTCCATCTACCATTGAGATGATTTAATCTAAGTCGATCGATCACATATCTAACCCAGAAAGATTGAGAGATGCCTACTAAGGTCGCATGAAAGCATTCACCTAACAAGCGAGGGACAATAGAGGACACGTGTTGAGTGTTGGCCAGGAGCAAAATTATCCTCAGGATTGAGGTATGGTTCTTTGCTATCAAAAGACAAGATGATGGAAGTAGTAGTAGTATGCCGGATCCTAATTTCTCTGTCCAATAATCATCCTATGGTTGAGGCCTAGCTAGAAGTTGTTTGCTGGAATTCTAAAAATATGGGTTATCAAGTTCGAAGAGAGCCAGATTACCTCCTACTAAGTTCGTTAAAAAGGAAGAGAGTAAGGCCTCAGCGGATAATCCCATGAGCCAAATCAAGGTCTCTCAACAAAGGAATTGATGGCTATTAAATTAAAAATTCCTATTAGAGAAAAGCAACACTACTCAATCTTCCACTTCATCACGGGTGTGAGACCCATTAAGAGGTAAGCTATTAAGAAAATTTTTGATTGCACTCTACCCAATCCTTTTCTCAAAAATAATACTTAGAAAATAATTTTATTTCTATTATAATTAGAAAAGTGCTATCATAATCAAAGTGTATTACTATAAACTTAGTACAATATCATGATTACAATTTGTTAGTAGAACTATTATTATGACTATAATATACAATTTAATTATCAAGAATATTCACTGTAGTAATTCTTAATATAGTCTATACACTACAAAAGAAGGAATAACTCCCGGCGGTTTTTTTTGTCTCTACCGATGCTTATAAGCGTCGGCGAATTCCCAGCCCACGCTTCACAAAGCGTGGGTCAGACGTCGGGCAGGTGGGCGTGGGTCGGGTTTAACCCGACGCATCAAAAAAGCGTCGTCGGTCTATGCCGACGCTTTTAAGCGTCGTTCCTTTATAAGACTCCGACGCTTAAAAGCGTCGGCGTACCTCAACCGACACTTCATACCGTAGTTTCCGTTGGGCTATGCCGACGGTTAAAAGCGTCGGCCTAATCTGCTTTACCGACGCAATAAAGCGTCGTTAATGGCGTTTCACATTCCGTGCTAGTTCGTATTTCCGATGCTAAATAGCGTCGGCAATGGCATTTTTTATAAAATTTTTTTTTTGTAAATGCAATTTTTAATTCTCTGTATACATTAATTTCTAACAAAACACATACACTAAATCACATAGATAACAAAATACACAACACAGACAAGAACTTTTCATTCAAAATCTCAATATTATCATATTTGATTACATTGTACTTCAAAAACATTCTAAAAACATCCATCTCAAATTCCTAAGTACACAATCTACGATGTATCAAGAGTCGACGGCATCATCTCTACGAGTAGATGAAGTATCAGCAACCTACAAGAAAAAAAATACTTTAGAAACTAAAAATACGAAAGTCATCACGCTAATACAAGAATACATTATAATTATATAAAATATTCAAATATATTTAGTTATGTACCGGAGGAGCAAATCTCTGCAAAAAAGATGAAATATGGTCAAGCTGATTCTGCAAAGATTGTATCTTCAACTCTTGGCTCTGCTTCAACTCCGCCATATCAGTCATATGACTCTGCCTCATCTCCTCTATCCTTGTCTCATATGACTGCTTTATCTGTGCCATCTCTGTTTTCAAACTACAAACCTCTGCAGTGCTAGTACCTTGTCTGGCATCTTGGGTATATCGGCTCACTGCAGACAGCTGAGTGGGGGTAACTCCAATACCGTAACCCCTCACGCGACCATAACGTTCTGGGCCCATCAATTCGGCATAGACCTGAGCCTCGACGCGACTGGCCGCGTCGGATGATGATGACTCCCCGACGCGCTCTGAAATAAGATTTGTAGCTCTTTCCTATATCTCTCTCAAAAAAACAAACAGTCACATTAATAATTTAAAAGAAGTAAAATTAATTAAAAAATTATGATAAAATAAAAAATGAATACATACAACTATATCTCTCGACTCGTCCCGGACAAAGCTGCCATCTCGGTGAGTGTGGGTCATCTTATAAAACTCTACCTCACCAGGCTCCCTTCCATGCTCTACTATCTACACATACAGAAAGTATATGGGCAAACTATATATCATGATACGTGCTATATGTTAGTAGAGTTTCAAATAGTTTCAAAAGAACTTACGAATTCATTTCTACGTCTCGCATAACTCTTCGAGCCTGAAGTATGAGGAACTGCTTGAGATGCTCGTGCAGCTCTACCAATATTAGAATATGTCTGCCAAAATAAAAGCACACAGTATAATATGATTCAATGTATATATTTGCAATCTATATTAATAATAAAGATAATAGAAGATATTGAAACAATATACGTGACCTGTCCTCTTTCAGAAAACCAGTAATGAACAAGCTCCCTCCACTGCTGAGGGTATACATCAGGAGGAGTCACACGAGCAACCTCCTCCTCTGTCATACCCTCGCGCTTGAAGTCCATCTTCAATTTTGCTTTATATTCTTTCCATTTGCGATTGAGGGACTTTAGCACCTAATCATGGCTCTCTGGAGGGAGTACAAACTTACCCTACAACAAGATTCAGAATGTTATAATAATATTAAACATCTAAAATAAAATTATGATACTAAGCAAATTAATATACAGGAGGTGTCGAATTAAAAAGAATAAATTCAATTCATTACCTGTATAAGTCTAAGAAGCTCAACCTTATACGAAGGAAGCATGTCATTCCACTTCGTATAGTTGAGTGGACACAGCTGACCCTTGCGTGCAACCGATCCTAAAAAGCTTGATAGTAGACTTCCAGCTCTATTGATGGGCTGCCCCAATTCGTTGCATCGAATGATGATCTTCTCACCCGGAGGAAGCTTCCACACATCCTTTGCTTGAGTGGGTCCCCGTCTCGTCCTCACTATCCCTTGTCCATCTATTCAAATTAAATAAAATGTCTTAAAAAGTTGAAGACAAATATGAACATAACTTTAAATCGAATTACCCTGGATCCGGAGCTCATCCTCAGGACAATCAGCAGGAGGCTCGCGCTGAGATTCTGACTCGTGCTGCTGGTGCTCACATGACTGCTGGGACTGATCAGAAGTAGATCCCACCTGAGAATGCTGGAACTCTACATCTCTAAATCGTCTCCCTTGGGGCATATTGTTACCTGGTATACACAAAAAAGAATCAATATTTGGTTAAATAATAAATTTATACTAAATAAAGTTCCCCACCATCTTTTGCTCTTATTTTAGTTTAGTGAGTTCCCCACCATCTTTTGCTCTTATTTTAGTTTAGTGAGTTCCCCACCATCTTCTGATTCAAAAAACATTTTAGACATATGATAGAATGATGTCAACATGAATCTAAACTTCAACAAAGATACTTGGAACTCGACTGGTCATTCTCTGCCATGTCATATGGTAATCTGAAAAAAAATTACCTCTACTAATGCATGTTACTGCTCGTCCTTGACATAAACATGTTACAAGGAAACATGTTTAGCTGCTGTTATTTATGCTCTATCATCCAGACAGCAAATTGCATTTAAAAGCAGAATGTAAAAGCCATCCAACATTTGATGCAAAACAATTACCAATGCAAGACCAAGATTCCAGCAATTTATAACATTACAAATAAAACTCAACTTTGAATTCACATGTTTTATGCAGAAACTTCGAACACTTAACTGTATGGGTATCATTCCACTGAAAAACAGCACAGGCTTTGTTTAGCGGTACTCAGAAACCTTGGCATACTTTGGAACATTGGGCCTTTGTTAACAATGGACAAAATCTAGGGTCTAGATGATGGGTTTGGAGGAAGTTGGAGGAAGCATGGTGTTTTCCCATTCTTGCTTCTAAACTGTCAAGTAATGCATTCATGGGGACAAGGTCAAGAAATTGTCTCAGTTAACAATATCAGAATAAAGAAATACACTCAAGAGGTTCTCAAATGACTAGCTGGGAACCCACTGAAACTATATGGTCCACCACTTACGTAACTAGTTATGGTCCCTTATAGCAGCCTACTGAATGAAGCTATTTTTGTAAATAGACTAGTTTAAATCACAATCATGCCATAAATTGCATCAATTATTTGGTAAGATATAATACCATCCAACTTTCATCTAAGAACAGAATATTTGGAAGAGAAAAGGATATTAACTGCAGTAAAAGCTTTTTCTTTAGTGAAATTGGTTTCTGCTGGACATTCTCAAGGGTATTTTTGTGTGACAAATAAAGTCTTGGGATAATCGGAATTGGCATAGCCTGAAGAACTGAAAAATTTTAAAAGATGAATGATTCACATTAGTTAATGTTTTGAACTACTTAATATTAGCTAGAACTAGCTTCTATGCTATGTAGAATAGAGTTTTCTGTATTCTGGGTTCTTAAATCCCCTACAATTCATGGTCAAGTAGCTTAATGTCATTGATTCTCTATAAAATATTAAGATAGAGCCTAGCAGTAATGTTCAGTGTTTTGTATTAAAGCTTGCAGAATGTGAGGTCAATCATTGTTCCATCTGCAGGTTCTATTTGCTCATAGCATTGATATTGATGTACATTAATATCTTAAAATATTATCTCAGGCTGCTTTTAAAATGATAGGAATGAATAATCTCATTACTTTGTATTCCCTAACAAGCGTTGAGGAATTTTTGTGGTCCGATTTACTGGACTTTCTTTTCTATTTGACATACGATCATTGAAAAATATTTAAGCTACTTGAGTATCTGACTGTGCTGGTGGAAGTGGAACATGCTATACAAGCAACACAAAAAAAAACATCTCTAAATAGGTTGTCCATGAGATATTCGATTAACTTTATGAAAAATAGAAGCCATATCTCTATGAACACCATTCAGTTAAATTAGTAGAAATCTACGATATGGTACCTCCACCATAATTAGATCTCAAAATTTCTTGTGTCTGTGGAATACTCATTGGAATTTTCATGCTTTAAATGGATGTTTAGTTTTTCATGACTACTCATAAAAATATGCAGCATTGCTTTGGAAACAGTCGAACAATTTAATCCCTCCCTTGCACTGTTACTTGGGAAACTGAGGTCCTGTTTTTCTTCCCGTTGATAAACAGGGAAAGAAAATCTAGAATCAAACTGGAACAGGTGCTAGGGTGACCCCCCTGCATAAAGGGATTCAGATGTGATACTCTAAAAAGAAGCACCTTAAAAGGCTCATGTAGAAATCAGTAGTGTTGTGCCGATCAGCTTTATGCAGTAAGAAAATGCATATACCTAAAAGAATCCCCCCTCAAATTAGTAGAAAATTCAGTCCAAATCTTGATAGATTATCTAAATAGGCTCTTAGGAGAACTGATTTGATACTCAATTTTTTAACTTAGCCAAATAGCAACAAAATAATAAAAAATAATAATTGTTCAATGTGCATCAACGATCATACTTATCAGGGTTGCCGCTCGATCGAGGTTTGAGGTCTGCTCGGACGGCGCCGGAGAGGAGGGAGTTGGAGGAGATCCTCGGGCGGAGGCAAAGCTAGAGAATCAGTAAAAAAGGAAAAAAACACCCACGAACACACGAACAAGAAGAAGCGGAGAAGGAGGAGAACAAGCGAGACGAGAAGGAGGGAGAGGAGGGAGGAGGAGAAAAATACCTCAGGTGGAGGTCGGGGTTGGTCGGTCGGCGCCGGAGAGGAGGGAGGAGGAGAGGAGGTTGGAGTCGGACGGTCGGCACCGGAGAGGAGGAAGACGGGTGGCAAGGGCAGCGCCAAAGAGGAGGAAGACGGAAGCTAGGGCACTGCCGGAGAGAAGGAAGACGGAAGCCGGAGAGGAGAAATAGGGGGATCGATGGGGCAGTTTGAGGGATCGATCGGGGTCGAGCGCTGGGTTTTGAGCCTTAGACGACGCTTATAAGCGTCGTCCTTGATCCCGACAATGACGACGCTGTTAAGCGTCGTTTATTCTTCAAAAGGTCCACGCTCTTCAAAAGCGTCACAAAATTTGGCACGGCAGAGTATTTTGCCGACGCTTTTCCCTAGCGTCGGCAAAAAAGGGTCGGCTTTTTCTAATTTTACTGTAGTGATATAATATTATAATAGTGATCATAACCATATTGTGATAACTATATTGTGATAACCATTGCATAATAATGATTAATTATTATAATAGTATACTATAATATAATTTATTATTGATATAATATGTTTCATTATTAAAGTATCAATTCTACAATGATACCATTACTACATTAACTATTGCTATACTAATCCAATGATAATATTTTTTATATGATTCTTATATATTCATTTTGACAAGTATTTTTGTGGTATAAGAGTAGAGGGTTTTAGGATGATAAGAATAGATCCGTTTGCTCTGGAGCCTTGACTTTAGCTCTACTAAAGGAAATCTCAATAGATTTGTTACAAAAAGTTTTAGAATAAATATATTTTATTACATAAATATTATAAGTTAATGATTTGTGGTTGAGAAGCCAAAACCTATGTTTAATTGGATGGGGGTTCAAGTCTAGATTTGAGCTAATTTATTATAAAATATCTTTTAGGAAAAGAACTGGCCTGGGTCACTAAGAACCAACTATGCTAGATATGCTGTGTGAAACTTGACTGAATCTGGCATAGTCTTGGTTTGGCAGGTTTTTGGTCTGGGTTTATTAATTATAAAAATACTATTTTGACCACAATGTTGTCACCCTATAAGGACTTTTATGATGATGTTATATTGTCACCAAATGTTGTGTAGATGCATATTTTACTTAGCACAACACATACCTTTTAGTGACAAGATTTCTCATCACAAAATAAGCATGTTATGCGATGACAAAAAGTTATTACATTGCCGTTAAGATTTAGAGTGAACATCCATTATGTTGTTACGAAAGTTTTAGCAATGGAGATATGTTGTCACCAAAATAGGGCTTTTATGATGATTTTATATATGTTGTCACCAAATAACAAAATCACATCATTGTTCATAATACTATGTGACGTAGATGAGAACTTTAGATTGGTAATAACTATAAATAGATAGATTTCTTGTCACTAAAACAACCATGTTTTATGACAGAAAAAACCATCATGGGAACTTTCGAGCTTTAGTGGCAATATCCATTCTGGCGTCAAGAAAGTTTTAGCGACCAAAATTTATATTTCACCAAACAAGGACTTCTGTGATTACCTTATGTTGTCAACAAATAATAAAACCTTGTCACTATTCACGATATCTAGCCATGTATGCATGGCAAAATTTGTACCATTTGGTGACTAGATTTCTCATCATAAAAGCAAGCTTGTTTTGCGATGATCAAAGCCATCATGGAACCTTTAAGCTTTAGTAAAGACATCCTTTTGACATCATGAAAGTTTTAGTGATACAATTATACGTGACAACCTTGTGACAACTAACATCTTGTCACCAAAACTTTTAGTGATAAGTGTACTGTGGCTTTTGACGACAACTTCTATTCTGAAAACATTTTTTTTTGGAGTAGCGTCTGATCATGCATCAAAGAGTGTGTTTTCAAGGTGAATTACGGATGTATATATCTATTAAAGTGTAACCACAATCCTAATAGATATGTCTCTTGGAAATCCATCACACACAAGACATCTCTTGCAGGAACACTAGAAAACGATAGATTATTAGGTGGACCAAGTCCACAGGATGAAATGAGTGTTAGTAAAGACTCCCTTATCACCACACGAAGATAACAGCGGAACTAACCCAAGCAAACTCTCCACGTATTGTTTCTTCTGAAAACAGAAAACCCATTCCATCCTTATCTAAACAGTTTTTTGAATTCCCTACCTTATAGCTATAGCTGTTGTACACATTCCATAAATAATGAAAAACCTCACCACGAATGGCAAGGTTGAGGAGATTAACATCCTGGTGTAATATTTCTTCTTCTCCCTGAGGTTTCAAAACCTCAACATGGTATCAGAAGGTCATAGGATTAACCTCCGCTTCTGATCTCCCAGCCATGGACAGCACCTCCACCTCTTTTTGTAACAACCCAGGGCCTCACCTAAAATGGCTAGCCGGAAGATATTTTTTTGGTTCCTTGATCCTATATAAGTACTCAAGATCTACCTAGCGAATAACCGATGTGGGACTAAACATACGCTCGCACGGGTCCTTACATACTCTTTCTGTTTTAAGTCCTGACGTCCTCGTCAGGCTAAGGGTTCAAATCTAATCACAAATACCACGATCGGCCCGTGGTCAGCCCCAATAAATCTATGCTGCAGTGTCCCCTAGTCCACATAGGTTATGGGCCGAGTCCGCTCTGATACCCTGGCCTCAGATCGCGAGCCGGGGGTCCGCGCCAACCGCTGCACATGCGTAGGGAACTCTTCCTATGAGCATGCAAGGCATCTTAACCAAACATCTCAACTATATAAATCCAAAATAATTCAACTAAATAAAAATGCAATTTTATTTCAATGACTTACTCAAGTCATAAAGTCTCACAGTTTTTAAATATGCAGCGGAACAAGAAACTACTAACATGCATAAACTTATTTTCTTAACTAACAAAACTTGCATCACACTTCTAACAATAGTCTTAAGATAAAACATCAATTTAAGTAAATCCTAGTCTAAGATAACTTGTGCTTCAGATCTTCTAGTCTCTCTCCCATTTTGAAACCCCGATAGGTTAGTTCTTGGAAACCGTAAAACAACAAGAAATTGTATAATGAGCTAGACAGCCCAGTAAGTAATAAACACCTTAACTAGTCAATTCATATAATAACATAAAATATAAATACAAATTACGATGAATCAACATAATAACATAGTCAAATTCTTTTCAAACACAAATTCATTGAAATTCGTATCTTTCAAATATCAATATACATAATCATAAATCTGATTCGCAACAAATCACATTCATCTCAACAGCCTTTAACTACGACCACACTTATACCCTGTGGCTAGGCTAGAAACAGAACCACACTTATACCCTGCGGAGTGGGCCAGAATACCGCACTTATACCCTATGGAGTGGGCCAGAATACCATACTTATATCCTGTGGTGGGGCCAGAATTGCCAATGCATAACCTCCAATTGGCAGGGTCCAGAACATAGTCACGCTGAGAGTTCCAAATCTGATGCACATCAAAATTCTTTTGTAACATAATAGATAAATCATAATCCGATCTAAATATGCATATATGATGCAAGAACAGTAAATATATCCAAAAAATATTATTTCAATTCACATATCTATTTTTCATTCAAATCATCATCTCGTAAAATTCATAAATCACATATAAATTCATTAATAATTTATTCGATGCAAAAATAATATTATATAAATGAAGAGTCTGGAAAGGCAGTTCATTATTTACATTGAACGCGATCCACAACAAATCCAATTAATTTTACGAATTCCTCGCAGAACCTAATATCCAAAAATCATATTCTTCTTTTAAAATTCATCACAATATATATAAAACTTAAATTTTAATATTCTTCCAGGGCCGACCCTGCAGAAGTGTCAGCACCCCAGGTTCGGGTTCGGATTCGGATTCGGATTCGGGTTCATACCCATAAACCACCCTCTCTCTTTATTTATTTATTTATTTTTTTCCTTCTTTCTTTATTTCTTTTCTTTTTCTTTCTTTTCTTTTCTTTTTTTTTCTTTTTTCTTTTCTTTTCTTTTCTTTCCTTTCCTTCCCTTTTCTTTTTCTTTTCTTTTCTTCTCTTCTTCTCCAGAATCTTCTCCCGACTTCTTTTCTTCCATCCCCCCTTTCTTTCTTCTTTCTTCTTTCTTTTTCTTTCTCCTCCTCTTCTCCCGACTTCTTCTCCTTCCCTCCCTTTCTTTCTTTTTTCTTTCTTCTCCCGCGAGGAGAGGCCAAGTCGAGGCCGGCGGCGCCTGCGCCGGCCAGCCCTCTCCTTCTTCCCGCAGAGGAGGCATGCGGATGGGAGAAGAAAAAGAGCCCGCGACGGTCGACCTTCTCCTTCTTCCCTCTCTTCTTCTTTCTTTCTTTCTTTCTTTCTATCTTTTTTTTTCAATTGGTATAATAAAGAGGTAAAGCTAGGAACCTTACCTCAGCCCCAACGAAGATCCGACGGCTTCTTTCCGGCGGCAAATGGAGGAGGAAAAGGGTCGTCCGTGCTGTGGCTTCTCGTCTCTCTCTCTCTCTCTCGGCCGGCAGCCCAAGGAAGAAGAACCCCTAACCAGGAGGGGACTTGGGTTTGCGGCTCCTCTTCCAATGGCTTCAACGAGAGGATGAGAAGCCCTAAAAAAAAAAACCAGATGCCGGCTTCTTCGGATCTCCCCTTCTTCATGCCCCCTCACGTGCGACGCACGTGAGGCCAAAAGTAACACATCTTTCCACCCTTAAAAGAAATTTCGTCCACGAAATTTTCGTACATGCAGTTCAAGAGTAGAGAATACTTCTTTCAAATCAAGTCTTAACACTCTTTAAATCAAAGTCGTTTTGTCTGACTGATGTCAAATAATTCTATTCACCATACTTCCTCTGCACATTCTGATTTAAATATCAACATACCCATGTCAAGTCTAGATATTTTTTTTTGATAATTAACTATTTAATCTTTTCTAGCAGCATAATGAGTTGTCTAACAAGAGCAGTGGGCATGGCTAGACAATAAATAGAAATAAATATTGGGACTAGATTAATACCTGTCGTCAATCCATCAGAAGCCTGTGCATCTTGCTGTATAAGTGCAAATACTCTTCCTTGAGTCTTTGGCCCCTGGCTTCCTTCCATTGCCTGAGTAGATCTATTCTCGTTTTTTCTTTGTTGGCAGTCTGCAATTTTATGATCTATCTTACCGCATCTAAAACAGGCACCGGTGTTCCAATGGCAATCCTTGTCAGCATGAGCCTTACCACATCTGAAACATTTATTGCTATTCATCTGCTTAGGGTTGTCACTCGTGGATTTCTTGTTTGAACCTTCGGCGTTTTCATTGCTCTGCCCCTGAAATTTATTAGAAATGTTCCTCTTCTTTTGATTTCTTTCTCTTTCCAACCGTTCATCATTAACTTTCCTTTTAATTATTAAAGCCTTATTTAGCACAGCTGCATAGGTAGTCAATTCATAAGGTACCACTTGTTTTCTAATTTCAGTCTTTAGTCCCATCTCAAATTTATGCGTTCGATCTAGCTCATCTGCGACTAACTTTGGAACAAATTTGGCTAGCTCGGTAAATTTAGCTTCATATTCTGCAACAGTCATATTTCTTTGCTTTAGGTGAATAAACTCCTGCTCTTTCTGCGTCCTTACACTCCGAGGAAAATACTTATCATAAAATGCTCTTCAAAATCTTTTCCAAATGAGTGGCTCCCTATCCTGCTCATATTTATGTTCCAACATCCGCCACCAGTTGAATGCCTCACCTTGCATCATGTTTGATGCAAATAAAATTTTTTCATCATCCTGGCATCTCAAGACAGCAAATGCTTTCTCCATCTCTAAAGCCAATTGTCTGCTTCCAACGGTTCTGTAGTCCCCTTGAAAGCTGGAGAAGCCAGCCTCTTAAATTCAGCTATACTGTTACGCTGTTCACACTGTTCCCCTCGTCCTTGCTGTGGCTGTGTCTGGGGCAACTGCGCTTGTTGTTGGAGCAACTGTTGTTGCACCTGTTGTTGCATCTGCATAAGGCCCACTATGGTCTGCATAACCTGGCTTAGGCCCAGTTCCTATCCCGTTTGAGGGCTCACAACCCTCTCCTGCTAAGGGATATTACTAACTTGTTGGGGTGTGCTGCCACTTTGCGGGTTTGTTGCCTTATCAGTAGCTCCGCGAGTAGTCTTTCTCATCCGACGTGGAGGCATCCTGACCTATATCTATCAGATAGCAGCATGCCAATAATAAGCTTACCAGTTAATTACAAGTATATATGATGGTTGTTACAATCATCATAAACTAACGTCCCAATGTCCCTAGTGTCTATCCACTTACACTCATGTCATGTCAGATTTTCTTATCTTATAATTTATCCAACCTGGCTCTGATACTATTTAAGTAACAACTCAGGATCTCACCCAAAATGGCTAGCCGGAAGGTATTATTTGGGTTCCTTGATCCTGTATAAGTACCCAAGATCTATCCAGCGAATAACCGATGTGGAACTAAACACACGTCCACACGGGTCCTCACACTTCTCCCATCATGGACAGCACATCCGAATCCTCTCCCACCACCAACAGCCTGTCTTTCGACACTCTTGTTCATATGCTTCCCATCTAACTATCCTCCACCAACTATCTTCTATGGCGAAATCAGTTTATCCCTCTCCTTACTAGCCAAGCACTGCTCGGTTACATTGATGGATCCTGTCCTCAGCCGCCCTCCACCATTTGGGACACCACCAACACTGAAGTCCCTAATCCGAAGCATGCGAGTTGGCATCAAACCGATCAACTCATCCTCAGCCTGCTGTATTCTTCTCGCATCGAAGAGGCCATGGGAGAAGTCTTGGGTCTCACAACGTCTCGAGAGGTATGGACTGCCTTGAAAACTTCCTTTGCTCATAGGTCCAAAACCCGTGAGATTCAACTTAAGGATGAGCTCCAACTCATGAAGCGAGGTGTTGGGAAATCTGTCGTCGATGTCGACAAGGTCCACTAGTTCCTCCGTGGACTTGGTTCTGAGTTTTCTACTTTTTCCGTCACCACCATGCCTCAATCTCCGCTGCCGAGATATCATGAGCTAGTTCCTCGTGCCATCAGTCATGCGCTCTTCATCAAATCTCTTGATTCGGATCCATCTTCGGCTGCTGCTTTCACTGCCCAGCATCACAACGCTCGTTCTTCCAACAATCGTGGTGGAAAATACTTTCGTGGTGGCCTGTCCGGACGTCCTGGTCGTGGAAATTGATCCTCCAGTCCTCCGTTCAACACCAATACCCACCGGAACTCCAAGCCGGCTTCTCAGATTTCCTATCAGATCTGTGGAGGTGAGCATTCAGCTCGTGTCTGTCGCCGGCGTTATGATCAAGAATTCCCAGTTGTCCACCTTACTGAATTGCTTGCTGCAACCTCCCTTCATGATTCTGAATGGTATCCAGACAGTGGCGCTTCCTCTCATATGACCTCTGAAGCCTAATCGCCACGCCTACACAGGTCCGAATCGTGTCTTTGTTGGTAATGGGGCATCCCTCTCCATCTCCCATACTGGTTCTATTTATGCTCTTACTTCCTCTCGTTCTCTACCGCTGTCTGACGTTGTTGTTGTTCCTGGACTCACCAAGAACCTCATCTCCATTAGTAAACTCGCTAAAGATCTTCATTGTGCTGTTATCTTTATTTCTTATGGCTTTGTTGTCCAGGACCTTCAGACAGGGATGGTGCTGGAAAGCGGGCGATGTAAAGATGGCTTTTTGTCTGCTTCACTTCATCTCACTGGTCGTGTGTCTCACTGTACATGGCATGCTCGGCTCGGTCACTCCTCCAGTCATGTCATTGACCACTTAGTTAAGTCCGGTTCTATTCTTGCTAATCAGAAGTCCACTTCTGATTCTCTCATTTGTTCTAGTTGTCAACTTTCTAAAAGTTATAAGTTACCTTATTCAGACATTGCTCAGCGTTGTGATTTTTCTTTGGATTTAATTCATTGTGATATTTGGGGTCCCTCCCCAGTTACTTGTGTTTCTGGTTTTCGCTATTATGTGCTTTTTATTGATGACCATACTCGATATACGTGGTTCTATCCCTTGCGCTTAAAATTTGATTTTTTATAGTATTTTTGTACAATTCCAAACTATGGTTGAAAACCAGTTTTCCTGCAAGATTAAATTTCTGCAAAGCGACAATAGAGAAGATTTTTTTAGTTCCCGATTCAAACATCACCTTGACTCTCATGGCATTCAACAACGTTTGTCTTGTCCCCATACACCCGCTCAAAATGGAGTAGCAGAATGCAAGCATCGTCATATCATTGAGACTGGTCTTGCCATGCTTTTTCACTCTCACACTCCTATGCATCTCTGGTTGAAGCCTTCTCCACCGCTACCTATGTCATCAACCATCTTCCCACACCGAACCTGTAAGGTCTCTCTCCATTCGAGAGTCTCCACGGTAAGCCCGCTTCCTATAAAAATTTTTGCACTTTTGGTAGTTTATGCTTTCCCTGTTTGCATGATTATGCACCTTATAAATTATCTCCAAGGTCTCTTCCTTGTGTTTTCATTGGTTATATCTCTGTGCATAAAGGGTTTCGTTGCCTAGGCAAGTCTACCCAAGGCATTTACATTTCTCGCCATGTTAGTTTTGATGAAACTGTTTTTCCTTTCAACCACACTACTCAAACCGTCTCCTCTTCCATGGACAAAATTACCTATCATGATCCTATTGATTCCCCTTCGTCTCGAGACTTGTCTTCCCCTAACCATGCCGGTTGTCGTGCCACTCCATACCCACGCACCACATGCAATCCGAAGGTCCCCATTCCACGGGCACGTTCTGATCCTACTCCTGCTACGGTTGCTCCCTCTTCTTTGCCACCGACTGAGTCTTCTCCTAATGTTGCTGCCTCTTCTTCGGGCTCCTCTACCTTTGTCACGCCCCCGCCTGCGCGGAGCACGTGAGGCGTCCAGTGCCCACGTGGGGCCACATGAGAAGGGACCGCGGAGCTCCTCTGCCAGATATTGTCCGGTTCCGGGGCTTCACGCAAGCGTCATTCACCCCTTTCCGGTTTTGTTTTCCTCCCAAAACGCGACTGCATGATTAGGAGACACCCGCCTCATAAGCCCAAGCTCTAGAATGAGTCTTTCCGATGTGGGACTTTGGGTCTCACACCCTTCCCACCATCAGACAAGAGCCGTCCTCAGCTCTGATACCACCAAATCTGTCACGCCTCGAGCCCGAGGCGCTGCAGACGCCGCACGCCCGCACGGCGGGCCGCACAGGCGTGCAAGGCAGTAGATCATATCAAAGCAATCACAGATATTTAAAACTGACATAAATATTTAAGTTCATTCAAAAGTAGTCTTACAAAATTTCAAATAACATATGCTGACGTAAGTCAAATACTCTAATCAATCTAACTAAAGGACCAATAACTGAAGGAATCGTCGGAAAATCTAACGCACTCCTCAATCCCGTGAGATCAAGCCTCTTGATCTGAAAAATGGAGAAAATAGAATAATGAGCTACACTAGCCCAGTAAGCAACAAAATACCCCATAGTGGGGTCAAATCATATCAGATCAAAATACAAAATAATGACTGCGAATAAATCACAAATAATATCATTTTTCTCTTTTCAAAACTTATTACCATTTTTACAAAACTCTGATATCATAATCTCAACATAATAGGCTACGACCACGTACCCCAATGGCATGGATTGCATAAAGTGCCAAATCCACTTTCTTTATCCACCGATGGCAGCCGGTGTTGCACAAAAGTGCCAAATCCACTATATTTACCCACCGATGGCAGTCGGTGTCCAGAAACCACTATTCTAATCACCGGTGGCGCGGTGTCGAAACCAGTTCCTCACAGATTACAAGTCGACAGGTCCAACGTATAATCCCCATTGGCGGAGCCAGAACAGAACAGAACAGAACAGATCATAGCCATGCTGAGAATGCATATATATATATAAACAGATTTCATAAATTGCCCAATCATAATTTATAGATTTCAGAGCATAATTTTCAAATAAAATTTAACATGCCAGACCCATTTTACCAAATACAAAACATATTTCGAAATTTAATCCACTAATAATTATTTTACCAAATAAATTAGAAAAATGCACTTTGAAGCATTAAGTTACTTACCTCTTCTCGCTTAACCCCTACTTCAGATAGGCGGATCAGGTTCACCTGTTTAAATTTAATTAATTTCTTGTTAATTTCAGAGCTAAGCAAAATTCAGAAATAATACTACTGGGTACGGTCCAACCGGGCCCAGAGTTAGTCCATAATGAACATGGCCCGATAGGGCCCACATCGAACACGGCCCAATAGGGGCCCCCAAGGTTGGCCTCTAATTGATTTATTTATTAAATAAAAATTCATTTCAGGGATCAATATCTAATTACACAGCACCATTCCGTAATAAAAATCGAGAAAAAGGACGAAATAAATATAGTTGGGGACCTTTATGTAATAAATCTTTCTTATAGGGATCAAATACAAATTACAAAAGATTCTTTTGTGAAATAACATACTGCCAAGGGCTTAACTGTAAAATTCTATTTATTGGCCAAACGGGTTCGGGTTTCAGGTGTCGGGTTCCAGTTTCCGAGTTTCGGGTCGGGTTTCGGATTTTCGGATTTCGGGTTTCGGGTTTCGGAGTTTTTTTTTTTTTTTCTTTTCTTTTTTAACCGGGCCCAAGATGGGCCAGCCTGGGTGGTTGGAGGCCATCGCTCGGTCGACGGCCGGCCGACCGTGGTGGCGGCCGGCGGCCGCTGCGGTGCCTGGCGTCAAAAGAACAACCAAGAATGATCTCAGTTTGGGGGCCAAAACAAAGAAAATATGGCTATTGGCAACGGAATAAAGAGAAAAAGAAGGGGCTTACTGGCAGTCGATGGAGGCGGCAGATCCCGGCTGCAGGTGGCTTGATCCAGCGGCGACGACGGTGGGGTTTCCAACGGCCAAACTAGATTGAAAAACAGGAGAATAAGAAAATCAAAGGAGCTTGGCTCCCGGGGTGGCTGAACTCGATTGAAGTGGCGCACGCGGTCACCGGAGAAGAAGAAGAAGTAGGGAAGGGAGGGGGAGGACAGAAGGTGCTCGGTGAAGGATCCAAGGGAGGAGGAAAGGGGGGTTTTATAACCCCATTTCAATGGCTCTCCGCTGTGAAAATCGCGGCGGTGGGGCGTAATCAACGGCCGCTCGTGCGGCCGTGGGGTGGCCGTGGAATGACCGCGGGGCTGCCGCGTAACGCCCGTGGTGCCCCGCCCTCGCTGCGCCCGAAGAAGCCGGAGGGGATCGCGTCTGCGATCCCCTGCTCTGGCCCCTTCCAAAAGGGGAATGGGGCTGAAGTCGGCTAGGGCTGAAGTATCCTGAGTGGTTACATGCGATGGAGGAAGCACTCTTTGCCTTGCGTCGCAACCATACTTGGACATTGGTTCCTCGCCCTCACGGAAAGAACATTGTTGGTAGCCAATGGGTCAATGGCTCCAAGCTTTGACCTGATGGTGGTGTTGCCTGCTATAAGGCACGACTAGTTGCCAAAGGCTATATGCAGTAGCATGGTCTTGACTTTGAAGAGACCTTTAGTCCCGTTGTTAACCACTCCACCATCCGTCTCATTCTATCTTTGGCTGTTACAGCCAGCTGGCCATTTGGCCAATTAGATGTGAAGAATGCCTTCTTGTATGGCCTACTTAAAAGGGGAGGTCTATATGAAGCAACCCCCTGGCTACACTGGCCCCAAGTTTCTGACTCATGTCTGCAAACTGACTAGTGCTCTTTACGGCCTCAAGCAGGCTCCTCAAGCTTAGTTTCAGCACTTCAGTTCCTTCCTACTTCAACTTGGTTTTTGCAGTAGTCAAGCTGATTCCTCACTTTCTGTCTACTCATTCCAAGGTCACATCATTTATCTTCTCTTATATATAGACGATATTGTGCTTACTGGCAATAATCCGCAACTGCTCCGCTCCTTCATTGCCCAGCTTGCCACTGAGTTTGCCATGAGGGATCTTGGTGACTGTTGCGGGATTTTCACCCCGGCAACAGCCCGCACACCGGCCGAGCAGGGAAAGCGGCTGCGTCCCTCCCGAAGTATTGTCCGCTCTGGGCCCCGCGGGCGCGGAGCTCGCACGGGGTGCGCACCCACCGAAAGGCGCGGAGCTCGTACAGAGGGCTTGGGCGTCCCTCACAGTTTTGTCCCACAAAAGGGCCCTCGTGAGGAAAGGTTTTAGGCCTCCTCATTATAAGGCACAGACCTTTCCGCTGGTTAGCCGATGTGGGACTAAAGTTCGGAACCCTATCCCACAACACAGTCGGGGACCTCCTTCTAGCGCCATCTGTTGCGGGATTTTCACCCCGGCAACAGCCCGCACACCGGCCGAGCAGGGAAAGCGGTTGCGTCCCTCCCGAGGTATTGTCCGCTCTGGGCCCCGCAGGTGCGGAGCTCGCATGGGGTGCGCACCCACCTGCAGGCGCGGAGCTCGTACAGGGGGCTTGGGCGTTCCTCACGGTTTTGTCCCACAAAAGGGCCCTCGTGAGGAAAGATTTTAGGCCTCCTCATTATAAGGCATAGACCTTTCCGCTGGTTAGCCGATGTGGGACTAAAGTTCGGAACCCCATCCCACAATACAGTCGGGGCCCTCCTTCTAGCGCCATCTGTTGCGGGATTTTCACCCCGGCAACAGCCCGCACACCGGCCGAGCAGGGAAAGCGGCCGCGTCTCTCCCGAGGTATTGTCCGCTCTGGGCCCCGCGGACGCGGAGCTCGCACGGGGTGCGCACCCACCTGCAGGCGCAGAGCTCGTACAGGGGGCTTGGGCGTCCCCCACGGTTTTGTCCTACAAAAGGTGTTGACCCCCTAATGGATTTTGATGAATACAAAACACTAGAGTATAATTCCACTAATCTTAACAATTTATTTGAGAAATTCAGGTGTTTAATTAAGAATATTGTTAAGAAATGTCTAGGCATGTTCCCATATTTTTCAAGGATTTATTGAAGAATTTTTGAGATGAAGAAAACAGATCAGGGACAGTCGAGACGTCTCCGGTTTATCTCAGAGACGTCTCTGGCACGAACAGGAAGAATTGGCACGCCTGGAGACGTCCCCGGCACCTGGCGAGGCGTCTCGCAGGGTCGGAGTCGACTCTCTCAGAGGCGGCAGAAAGGCCGATCTCAAGGGATGCGCGCGAGTCGTCTCCGAAGGATGCGGAGTCGTCCCCACGAGTAAAAAGTGGACTTCCCGAGACGTCCCCAGAGAGTGCGGAGTCGACTCTCTCAGGGGATTCCAGAGGACATGTTTTTTGGTGATACAACTACGGAGTCGTCCCCGACGTCGCGGAGTCGTCCCCATGCAAAAAGCGCAAAAATCCCGAGACGTCCCCGTAAAGTACCGAGCCGACTCTCTCAGAAAAACAGAAGAACAAGCATTCAAGTCATTCTTCTTCAGAGTCGTCCCCGTAAAAGTGCCGAGTCGACTCCAAACACCGTCAAGAGAAATTTTATACAGCCGAGACGTCTCGTGTCGAAGCGGAGACGTCTCCGGAGCGCCTGGAATGCGACTGACACACTTTTTCAGGTAAATTTGAATTTCAAACGGTCATATTTTTGTGTCTAACGGATCTATTGCTTTTTGGGCTATAAAAGGAAGCTTTTAAGTGCCTTCCAACAACTTCTCACCAACCCAACACAAGATCATTCAAGAGAGAAGAAAGAAAAAGAGGTTCAAGGGAGTTAGAGCTTTCAAGAGGAGAAATCAAGTGCATTCAAGCTTTCCCATCTGATTTCGTGCTCAACTACTCACTCCCACTCGGCATTCAAAGCTCACATTCAAGCCAACGCGATCCACATCGGAAGAACCACCATTACCCACGCTTCCAACGGCTAAAAGGGTTCTTCCGGGTTTTATTATTTCTCATTGTTATATTCGCTTCATTAAGAGCTTTTAAATCTTTGTAAAACCTTTGTTTATTGTGCTTGTTCCAGTCAAGGGACTTGGAACAAGGGATAGGCGTCCCAAGCCTAGGTTAAATTGGGGGATTGTAGGGTTCGTTGTTAGCCCGGGGTAAAACAACGAGTTGGGTAGTGAACTCGCAAAACTACCGTACTGTAATCGCTGATTATAGTGGAAATTTCCAAAGGTGTTTGGAGAGTGGATGTAGGAGCAGTGGAAGCTCCGAACCACTATAAATCTTTGTGTGTTTGCGTTTGACTGTGATTGCTACTTTAGTTTTACCTTTGCACATACACTTGTGTGATTTGTTTTAATTAGTCAAAAAGTTTTAAAACACCCAATTCACCCCCCTCTTGGGTGACCATCTCTGGGCAACAAGTGGTATCAGAGCTGGTGCTCTGTGTATTTCTTGAAGACCTAACCGTCTTAGCCAAAGATCTAGATGGCAACACCCTTCAACAATGTTCCTGCTGAGGGGCAGGCAACCAATAGACCTCCACTCTTCAATGGGACAAATTATTCCTATTAGAAGGCTAGAATGAGGATTTTTATTCAAGCACAAGATTATGCCTTGTGGAGGGTTATAATCAAAGGACCACACGAACCATCTCACATGGTTAATGGCATTCAAGTTCCCAAACCTGAGGAGGATTGGGATGAGAATGATAATAGGATGGTTCAACTCAACGCTAGAGCCATGAACTCATTATTTTGTGCTCTAGATGTGAATGAGTTTAATAGAGTCTCCACATGTAGTTCCGCCAAGAAAATATGGGATAGGCTTAAAGTTACCCATGAGGGTACCAATCAAGTCAAAGAATCTAAAGTGAACATTCTGGTTCACAAATATGAATTATTTAAGATGGAACCCAACGAAACCATTTCATGCATGTTCACACGTTTCACTGATATAATAAATGGTCTAAAGAATTTGGGTAAATCTTACACTAACCCAGAACTTGTGAGTAAAATTCTCAGGTCCTTGCCAAAAGCATGGAAAGCGAAGGTCACGGCGATCGTAGAAGCTAAAGACCTCAGCACATTGGGACTTGAACAACTATTGGGCTCATTGATGACGCATGAGCTCACAATGAAGCAACATGAAGAAGATTTGCCAAAGAAGAAGACAATCGCACTCAAGGCTACTTCGAGTGTTTGTGAAGAAGAAAGTAGTGAGAGTGAAGAAGAAAGCGAAGATGAGGACTTGGGCTTAATAGTAAGGAAGTTCAAGAAATTCATGAGAAGAAAGAAACCTTCGCAAGAAAGAAGTTTGGAGGGAGAAATGATTGGGAAAAGGAAAAAGAAAAAGAAAGAGATCCAATCATATGTTATGATTGCAAGAGACCGGGACACATCCGTTCCGAATGCCCTCAACAGAAGAAGCACTTTGGAAAGAAGAAGAAGAAGGCGTTGAAAGCAACTTGGGATGATAGTGACACATCATCCTCCGAGGAAGAGAAGGAAGAGACCGCCAACTTGTGCTTCATGGCATTCGAAGACGATGAGGTATGTCAAAGCTCAACCACAAATTTTACTTTAGAAGAATTATATGAAGCTTTCCAAGAGCTCATGAGTGATTGTAGTATGTTAGGAGCAAAGAATAAAGAATTAAAGGCCTCCAATCAAAAACTAAAGGATGACATTAAAAACCTATTGATTGAGAAGGAGAGCGTTGAAAATGTTAACACCATTGACCTAGAAAATAAAAATTCAAAGCTTAGCATTGAAAACGAAACGGTAAAAACACTAAGTAAGAAATTAAATCTAAAAGTTAAATCCCTACTCAATAGTAATACCTCACTTACGCAAAATGTCGAATCCCTTAAAAATGATAAGGAAGAATTGGTTAAAGAAAATTTGGTTCTTAAAAATGAGGTACATAAGTACAAACCAATTGGGGAGAAATTTACACTTAGTTCTGAAAAATTAAATCTTATTCTATCCAATCAAAGAGCTGTTTTTAATAAAGCCGGATTAGGATACAAAACTAGCAAACAACAAAAATATCTAAAGAACTTTTTTGTGAAAGCAAAAGATACCAAAACTGAAAAACCTACATGCTTTCATTGTGGGAAAAGTGGACATAAAGCCTATTCTTGCATTCAAAGAAAGATTCAATCTAACAAGAATACATTTGTAAAAGGTAAAAACACAACTAAAGTGTGGGTGCCTAAGGGGATCAACTACACTAACCAAGAAGGACCCAAGAAAACTTGGGTACCTAAGAGCTTCACATGATTGTTTTGCAGGTATGCCTTGCAGCCGGGAGCAAAAAGAGAATGTGGTATCTTGATAGTGGTTGCTCAAGGCATATGACCGGTGACAAGAGCCTTTTCGTCACCTTGAAATCGAAAGAAGGAGGAGTAGTCACATTTGGAGACAATGCTAAAGGTCAAATCATTGGCGTTGGTAAAATCTCCATATCACCCTCCTCATTTATTGACAATGTATTGTTAGTTAATGGATTAAAACATAATTTATTAAGTATAAGTCAATTTTGTGACAAAGGCTTTAAAGTGTCTTTTGAATCTTCACTATGCATAATTAGTAGTCCAATTGACAATGAAATCATACTTACGGGACATAGGCGTGGAAATGTTTACATGGTAGATCTTGATGATCTCACCATGAAGGATGGCCAATGTCTTGTAGCCATGGATGCCAAAGTCAATGAGACTAACTGGTTATGGCATCGTAGGTTAGGGCATACTAGCATGGATTTAATTTCTAAATTGATTACAAAAGATCTAGTCAAAGGATTACCAAAAATAGACTTTGAAAAGAACAAACTCTGTACTGCATGTCAACTAGGGAAACAAACAAGAAGTTCCTTTAAGTCTAAGAACATAGTCTCGACATCAAAACCCTTAGAACTAATTCACATGGATTTATTTGGACCTACTAGAACTGCTAGTCTAGGGGGTAAGAAATTTGGTCTTGTGATTGTTGATGATTTTTCACGTTTTACATGGGTTTCATTTCTTGCACATAAAGATGAGTCCTTTCCCGCTTTTATCAAGTTTCATAATAGGATTTCGAATGAACTTAATCTTAAACTAAAAGCAATTAGGAGTGATCATGGTACCGAGTTTGAAAATCAGCACTTTGAAAAATTTTGTGAAGAAAACGGTATAAATCACAATTTCTCGGCCCCTAGGACACCCCAACAAAATGGGGTGGTAGAAAGGAAGAATCGCACACTAGCAGATATGGCTCGTACCATGTTGTGCGAATCGGATCTATCAAAATATTTTTGGGCTGAAGCAATAAATACTGCATGTCATATTTTAAACCGTGCTTTAGTAAGATCTATCTTAAAGAAAACACCTTATGAGTTAATGAAAAATAAGAAGCCCAATATAAGCTATTTTCATGTTTTCGGTTGTCGCTGCTTTATTTTAAACAATGGAAAGGACAATCTAAGTAAATTTAGTGCTAAATCAGATGAGGGGATCTTCTTAGGTTATTACTCATCTAGTAGAGCATACAGGGTCTTCAACAAGAGAACTCTCGTTGTTGAAGAATCCATTCATGTTGTTTTTGATGAAGCTAATGGAGATTCTTCTAGAAAAGAAGAAGATAGTGATGCAGGTATACTTGAAGACAGAATGAAGGAGTTCTCCATACAAGACAAACAACTTGAGGATGAAGTCAAGGAAGATATAATTCAGCAAGATGAAGAAGATCAGCCCCAAGCAAGAAATCAAGATCTTCCGAGGGAATGGAGGTATGCATATGGTCATCCAAGAGATCTAATCCTTGGTGATCCTTCACAAGGGGTAAGGACAAGATCGTCTCTAAGAAATACTAGTAATTATCTTGCTTTCGTCTCACAAATAGAGCCTAAATCACTAGAGGAAGCCGAAAAGGATGAAAATTGGATAAATGCTATGCAAGAGGAATTAAATCAATTTGAAAGAAATCAAGTTTGGACTCTAATGAAAAGACCTCCTAATGTTTCAATTATAGGCACCAAGTGGGTATATAGAAATAAACTAGATGAAGATGGAATAGCTATAAGAAACAAAGCTAGACTAGTTGCCAAAGGCTATAATCAGGAGGAAGGAATAGATTTTGATGAAACTTTTGCTCCTGTTGCTAGGTTAGAGGCTATTAGACTACTTTTGGCATACGCATGCTTCATGGATTTTAAACTCTATCAAATGGATGTAAAAAGTGCCTTTTTAAATGGTTATATAATGGAGGAAGTTTATGTAGGACAACCTCCAGGTTTTGAAAACCACTTACATCCAGATTATGTTTATAAATTGCATAAAGCATTGTATGGACTTAAGCAAGCCCCTAGGGCATGGTATGAAAGATTAAGTAATTTTCTAATTGAAAATAAATTTAAGAGAGAAAATGTAGACAAAACCCTCTTCATTAAAAGAAAAGGAAATGACTTATTGCTTGTGCAAATTTATGTGGATGATATAATTTTTGGTGCTACTAATGATAGTCTTTGTCAAGAGTTTGCCAAGCTTATGCAGGGAGAATTTGAAATGAGCATGATGGGTGAGCTCAACTTCTTCCTTGGGCTACAAATAAAACAATCAGAGGAAGGCATCTTCATCAGTCAGTCCAAATATATCAAGGAAATGTTGGAAAAATTCAAGATGAAGGATGCAAAGGAAATCAGCACACCCATGGGCTCAAGTTGCAAGCTCGACAAAGATGAAAAAGGTAAAAGTATAGACTGCAAATTGTACAGAGGTATGATAGGCTCTTTACTTTACCTTACTGCTAGTAGACCAGACATATTATTCAGTGTTTGCATGTGTGCCAGATACCAAGCATGTCCTAAGGAATCGCACTTGCAAGCTGTTAAAAGAATTTTCAGATATCTAGTAGGGACATCTAATGTAGGCTTATGGTATTCTAAACAATCTGACATAAATTTAATTGCTTATTCCGATGCTGATTTTGCCGGGTGCAAACTCGACAGAAAAAGCACAAGTGGCACATGTCAATTCTTGGGTGCTAATTTGGTTTCTTGGTTTAGCAAGAAACAGAATTCAGTTGCCTTATCCACAGCTGAGGCTGAGTACATTGCAGCTGGAAGCTGTTGTGCCCAAGTTCTTTGGATTAAGCAACAACTTGAAGACTTCGATATCAAAATGGACAACATACCAATTAGATGTGATAATACAAGTGCAATTAATTTAACAAAAAATCCTGTCCAACACTCTAAATCAAAACATATAGAGATTAGGCATCACTTTATAAGGGATCATGTGCTGAAAAATGATGTAATGATTGAGTATGTATGTACTGAAAATCAATTGGCCGATATCTTTACAAAGTCCCTTAATAAAAATAGGTTCAACTTTCTAAGGAATGCCTTGTGCTTGTATGATCCTAGCAAATAAATTGAACTTGTAATGCAATGCCTTGCTACTCAAACTAATAATCCACTTCAAGGTGACAAATAGCAAACCTAGCATCTAATAAGTAAAAAAAAAAAAAACCATGAATCTATCAAAGTTAGATGATGAATTGTTTGACTTTCCGGAGGATGGTTACCCTCCCTTGGATTCTTCATGGAGATATTTTCAGAGCCTATTTCATAGGCATTCGAAACTTGGTCAAACATTCCTCATTTCAATATTGATGAATTCAAAAATCATTATAAAAACTTTTGTAGGATGTATTATTGAAGGGAAGGATCACAAGCAAACTCACTCTATATTCACCAAAAGAAATCACACTGATTATTGTGGTTGAATAAAATAAATTGAGAAAAGATAGAAATCAGTCTGAAATTTTTCAGTGCCGGAGACGTCTCTGGCAAATCACAGAGACGTCCCCCCGGCGAGACGTCTCGCATTAGTCGTGGAGACGTCTCGGGGACCGATCGAAAGTTTTTAAATTAGGTCGAAACAGCTCGAGCCGACCCGAGCTATCCTCTTTCGTCCCCAACGAAAAACCCTAGCCTCCATTTTCTCTCCACCACAAACCAAACCAAAATCTCCCCATTTCCCCAGAGTTTCCAATCCATGGCACCTAAGAGAGCTAGGCGAACGGGTGGGAGGCGTCCTAGGGTAGCAAACGACGACGAGGAACGGAGGAAAAAGCATTCCGCGCCGTCTCCTCCGGTTGCTCCGCCAACCGCGACCCTTTCCTGTGCAAATCGCACAGTAACCACGGGTAGGTTCATAGATTTCCAGTTTCTAGCGAGTGAGGGGTTCTCTATTGGAGAGAGACTCCGTGCCCAAGGTTGGGAATACCTATGTACCCTAAACACATCAACCTATCCCGGCCTAGTGAGAGAAATGTTTAGCAATATGGCCTTAGGGGACTCTGGGTACACCGGACATGTCCGAGGGACATTGATAGAAATCAATGAGGATATTCTATCTAGCGTATTGCAAATCCCTAAAGACGGTGAGGCTCCGACCTCACATCCCCAAAGGGAGATTGCCCTAAACCTACTTCTAGGAAGAGAGGACTGCGGCCCTCTTGACGTAGTTAACTCCCAAGACCTCAATGCCGAGATGAGACTGCTTTTGAGCATTGTTAACCGGGTCTTGTTTCCAAAAACCGGTCGCTTCGATTTCGTTTCGGAGCGAGATTTAGCTATCATGCACCATATCTTGCTAGGGATTCCCCTAAACCTCCCTAGACTTATGTTAAACTACATCTCCATATGTCATAGGTACTCTAGGTTTAGCATACCATATGGGATGATCTTTACCTTACTGTTCAAATATTTCAAAGTTCCAATTCCAGAAAATGAGCCGGCAAAACCTTTAAGAAACACCGACTACTACAATGAAAGCACAATGCGTAGAATGGAGTTTCACAAGGTAGATGGATCTTGGGTTAAGGTCCCTAAAAGAAAATCCCAAACCTTAGAGCCTGAGATCCCACATCAGGAGCCTGACCACCACTCTCCTCCACATAGCCCTATGGCCTTCCCTGATGTACCGTCAAGCTCGGCTGGACCATCCACCTCTATGCCTCCTCCTCCTCCAGTCAGTGGGCCATTCACTTTATCAGATGAGCAGATGCACACCCTGTGATATGCCAGCAGGTGAGGGAAGAGATGAGATCCATAGTCTCTGCTGAGCTGGCCCCCATCCGTACCTCACATGAAGCTCTCCTACAAGAATTGAAGGAAATCAAAGCTCAGGTAGAAGCTACAGCATCAGAATTGGTTCATGTGGGTACCATCCAAACTATAAGATCAATTGAGCTACAGGAGAAATTGAAGATCATATCAGATGGTCTTCAAGAGTTGACGAGCCCTGGAGGCAATGTGGGCACCGTGGCTGCCCAACTTAGAGGAAAAATTGAAAGGGCAAGTCTTGAGTTCGAAGCATTAGTGGCAGCCTTTCATCAATCTCAGGGAGATCAGTTTAGAACTCTACTGGATTCTATAAATGCATTTATAGAGGCTGCGGCTAGGGCTATTGAGCAACATCGCCGTTGAAGGACATTTTGTAAACATCTAGGGTTCACTTTTTTTTTGTAAAATCCTAGACTCATTTTGAAACCTCTTTTGTATTAGGAATCAATACTTGTAATGATTTCCTTTCTAACCTTGTAATGACTTCAAATGATTGCAATGATATATGAATGTCATACAATTCCTTTTGAAACCTTGTGTATGTTTCTAATTTTGAGGAATCAAACTTTGTGTATGTAATTCTGTGATGTGCCACAAAAAATCTCATAACATACCTTAAGTGTTCAAATTTGACACAACTTATCAACGAATATGAAACAGGGGGAGCACAACTTGTGATAACTACTTTTAAAAGGTCTGAAATAAATTCCAAAACAAAGGGGGAGTGAAATGTATGCTGAATTCATTAATAAAAATAACTTGGAAAGAGGGAGCATAACTTGAATATCCTTGAGTGATTCATGATAATATGCTGAATTCTACTAGGAATTGTGTTTTAGGTACCTAAGGAAAATTTGTCCCCTTCATTGTTGATGACAAAAAGGGGGAGTAGAACCAATATATAGAGTATATGGAGTAGAACCAATATATGGAGTATATGGAATAGAAAATAGAACAAATATATGGAATGCAAAATTTACACTCATACTTAAAAGTTGAATTAGAAAAGATAAAATTGAAGAATATTGGCTTTAAGATAATTGCCCTTCTGGAAAAGAAAGGGGGAGTCAAAAAGTGCTTAGCTTTCAATTGTCTTCAGCTTCAATATTTCATCAACTTACATCTTAACTTGATTCAAACTCAGTTGATATGCTAAAATTGCTCAAGAGCTACTAAGATCAATACTTATGCATAAGGATAGAACTGAAAGTTGACTATTTTGAATTATGCACACTGTATCTAGCTCTAACCAAAATACAATACTTGTACATCTGATCAAATACTGTGTATATGTTTAAATTTCGAATTTTGCATATACTCAGTGTTTTGTCATCATCAAAAAGGGAAAGATTGTTGACCCCCTAATGGATTTTGATGAATACAAAACACTAGAGTATAATTCCATTAATCTTAACAATTTATTTGAGGAATTCAGGTGTTTAATTAAGAATATTGTTAAGAAATGTCTAGGCATGTTCCCATATTTTTCAAGGATTTATTGAAGAATTTTTGAGATGAAGAAAATAGATCAGGGACAGCCGAGACGTCTCCGGTTTATCTCAGAGACGTCTCTGGCACGAACAGGAAGAATTGGCACGCCTGGAGACGTCCCCGGCACCTGGCGAGGCGTCTCGCAGGGTCGGAGTCGACTCCTGACTCTGCGGAGTCGACTCTCTCAGAGGCGGCAGAAAGGCCGATTTCAAAGGATGCGCGCGAGTCGTCTTCGAAGGACGCGGAGTTGTCCCCACGAGTAAAAAGCGGACTTCCCGAGACGTCCCCAGAGAGTGCGGAGTCGACTCTCTCAGGGGATTCCAGAGGACATGTTTTTTGGTGATACAACTACGGAGTCGTCCCCGACGTCGCGGAGTCGTCCCCATGCAAAAAGCGCAAAAATCCCGAGACGTCCCCGTAAAGTACCGAGCCGACTCTCTCAGAAAAATAGAAGAACAAGGATTCAAGTCATTCTTCTTCAGAGTCGTCCCCGTAAAAGTGCCGAGTCGACTCCAAACACCGTCAAGAGAAATTTTATACAGCCGAGACGTCTCGCGTCGAAGCGGAGACGTCTCCGGAGTGCCTGGAACGCGACTGACACACTTTTTCAGGTAAATTTGAATTTCAAACGGTCATATTTTTGTGTCTAACGGATCTATTGCTTTTTGGGCTATAAAAGGGAGCTTTTAAGTGCCTTCCAACAACTTCTCACCAACCCAACACAAGATCATTCAAGAGAGAAGAAAGAAAAAGAGGTTCAAGGGAGTTAGAGCTTTCAAGAGGAGAAATCAAGTACATTCAAGCTTTCCCATCTGATTTCGTGCTCAACTACTCACTCCCACTCGGCATTCAAAGCTCACATTCAAGCCAACGCGATCCACATCGGAAGAACCACCATTACCCACGCTTCCAACGGCTAAAAGGGTTCTTCCGGGTTTTATTATTTCTTATTGTTATATTCGCTTCATTAAGAGCTTTTAAATCTTTGTAAAACCTTTGTTTATTGTGCTTGTTCCAGTCAAGGGACTTGGAACAAGGGATAGGCGTCCCAAGCCTAGGTTAAATTGGGGGATTGTAGGGTTCGTTGTTAGCCCGGGGTAAAACAACGAGTTGGGTTGTGAACTCGCAAAACTACCGTACTGTAATCGCTGATTATAGTGGAAATTCCCAAAGGTGTTTGGGGAGTGGATGTAGGAGCAGTGGAAGCTCCGAACTACTATAAATCTTTGTGTGTTTGCGTTTGACTGTGATTGCTACTTTAGTTTTACCTTTGCACATACACTTGTGTGTTTTGTTTTAATTAGTCAAAAAGTTTTAAAACACCCAATTCACCCCCCTCTTGGGTGACCATCTCTGGGCAACAAAAGGGCTCTCGTGAGGAAAGGTGTTAGGTCTCCTCATTATAAGGCACAGACCTTTCCGCTGATTAGCCGATGTGGGACTAAAGTTCGAAACCCCATCCCACAACAGTGTTGGCCGAGTCTCACCTTATGTGAGGTGGGACCCAGCAATTTAAATAAAGAAAAAAAAGGAAACAAAAAGAGGGAAAAGAGGGGTTAGGGTTCATTATTCTATTTGAGGGTGGATGAGAAGAAAAAAAAAAGAGGGTAGCCGTCTTGGAAGAAGTGCTTATGGAATCCATCTCAAGGAGGAGGTGAAAATCTTATTCAAGGCATCTCAAGAGGAAGAAGAACCTTGTGCAAACCTACACTCGGTGAGATTGTTCTCATTTTATTATTGGAGCCTAAACTCTTTTTCATATAAACTCTTTATTTGTGATCCAAGGAAGAGATCCTTGATGTATGTGATCCTCTAGCTTAGCCTAGAGAAGATACTTTGTAAGCCCATTATTGTTGATAGTGGAGGTTTGTGGTGGACTTAGGTCCGGTGGTTTTTTTTCCTCATATTGGAGGGTTTTCCACCTAAAACTTCTTGTCTCTTTCTTGTGGTTTGATTTTTGGTGGTTCTTACATTGATTAATTATTGTGGTATTCTCATTCTATTCACACAAAGATAGGAAAATTTTCATCTAGTGAATGGGTCTTTCCTAACAAGTGGTATCAGAGCAAGGTTTTGTGCCTACAAGGTGTTTGATAAAATTCTTGTGTGACTCGAATGGAGGATTCTATGGGAGGCATGATCAAATTGACATCTTCCAACTATGCCATTTGGAAACCTAAGAAGGAGGATATCCTTTATTGTAAGGATTTGTATGAACCTATTCATGGAGATGAGGCTAGGCCAAAAGAGAAGACCAACAAGGAATGGGAGATAATGAATAGAAAGACAGTTGCACAAATTAGACAATGGGTTGATCAAACCGTGTTTCATCATGTTGCTCAAGAAACCAATGCCTTCTCTTTGTGGAAGAAATTAGAGGCCATGTATGAGAGAAAGACTGCACAGAATAAAACCTCTTTGATTAGGAGGCTTGTCAACTTGAAGTATAAAGATGGGAGAAGTGTGACAGAACACTTGAATGACTTCCAAGGCTTGGTGAATCAGTTGACTACTATGAAGCTTGTCCTAGATGAGGAGTTGCAGGCTTTGTTACTTCTTAGTTCTTTGCCAGACAGTTGGGAGATTCTTGTGGTGTCTCTAAGCAATTCTGCACATGACGGCAAGGTCACTTTGGATATGGTAAAGGATACAATGCTAAATGAAGAGGTTAGAAGAAAGGAACAGGGAATATCTCCTGAAGCTGAGGCTCTTGTGACAGAAAAAAGAGGTAGAAGCAAAAGCAAGTATCCTTACAATAGAGATAAATCCAGGGGCAGGTCAAAGTCAAGGAAAGGCATAAAATGCTATCATTGTGGCAAACTAGGACACATGAAAAGAGAGTGCAGATCATTGAAAAGAGAGCAGAACACAGAAAAAGGTGAAGCAAAGACAGAGGAAAAGGATGTTACAGCAGTTGCAGCTGATGCAGATGTCATTGTTGTTAGTGATGGTTGTGTCAACCTTGCATATGAAGATAGTAACTGGGTGATTGATTTCGATGCTTCTTTTCATATCACTCCACATGATGGTTTCTTCACATCCTATACTTCCGGTGATTTTGGTTGTGTTAGGATGGGAAATAATGGTTTATCCAAAATTGTTGGCATGGGGAGTGTATGTTTAGAGACCAATACAGGGTGCAAGTTGCTACTCAAAGATGTTAGACATGTTCCGGATATCCGCCTCAATTTAATCTCCACCGGAAAGCTTGATGATGAAGGTTATAGCAATCATTTTAGTGAAGGAAAATGGAAGCTCACGAAAGGCTCTTTGTTGATAGCAAGAGGAAAGAAAAATAATACTCTCTACATGATGCAAGCAAAGCTAAAGAAAGGAGAGGTGAATACAATTGATGATGATTTCTCTACAAAGCTTTGGCACAAAAGGCTTGGGCACATGAGTGAGAAAGGACTTCAAATTCTAGCCAAGAAGGAGTTGCTACCAAATACCAAAGGTGTGTTTTTGAAAACTTGTGTTGATTGTTTAGCCGGAAAACAACATAGAGTTGCATTTCATAGAACACCTATATCTAGAAAAATTAACATTCTAGATTTGATACATAGTGATGTATACATGATGGATAGTAGAATTCTTGGTGGTGCACTTTATTTTGTTACCTTTATTGATGATCATTCTAAAAAGGTATGGGTTTTTGTTTTGAAATCTAAGGATCAAGTCCTGGATATATTTAAACACTTTCATGTCATGGTTGAAAGAGAGACAGGCAAGAAGCTAAAGTGCATCAGGGCAGATAATGGAGGTGAGTACAGAGGGCCATTTGAAAAATATTGCAAAGATTATGGCATTAAGCTCCAAAAGACAGTTCCTAAAATACCGCAAGAAAATGGAGTTGCAGAGAGAATGAATAGAACAATTGTAGAGAGAATCAGATGTATGCTCTCTCATGCAAAATTGCCAAAACCATTTTGGGTTGAAGCTATGAGGACTGCAGTGGATTTGATCAACCTTTCTCCATCGGCTCCTTTGGATGGTGATGTGCGAGAAAGAGTTTGGACAGGAAAAGATGTATCCTACAGTCATTTGAAGGTGTTTGGATGCAAGACATTTGTTCACATTCCAAAAGATGAAAGATCTAAGCTTGATGGAAAGTCTAAAGATTGTATTTTCTTAGGTTATGGCCATGAAGAATTTGGATACAGGTTGTGGGATCCAAAAGACAAAAAGGTGATCAGGAGTTGAGATGTTGTCTTCTTTGAAGATTAGTTTATTGAAGACTTTGAAAAGCAAGAGAAGCCGAAGTATTTGAACAGTTCTCCAATTAATCTTGATCCAGTTCCTCCACCTATGGTACATGATGATGATAGGGAAGATGTGCAGGATGACAGTGAGCATGGTGATACAGGTGCTAGTGAGGGTTCTACAGGTGATAATGGTCACAGTGAAGCTTCAGAACATGGTGAGCTATCAAGTCAGTCTGAAATGATAGAACCAGAGGTCAGAAGGTCTACTAGACAGCACAGAGATCTAGATATCCTGCTTCAGAGTATGTTTTTCTTATAGATGAGGGGGAGCCAGAATGCATCCAAGAAGTGTAGAATCATAAGGACAAGGATAAAAGGTTTCAAGCTATGCAAGAGGAAATGAAATCCTTATATGAAAATCATACTTTTGATTTGGTAAAGCTTCCTAAGGATAAGAGACCACTCAAGAACAAATGGGTATACAGATTAAAGGAGGATGAGAGCGGCTTAAAACCTAAGTACAAAGCAAGATTAGTTGTCAAGGGCTTTGGTCAGAAGAAAGGTATAAATTTTGATGAAATTTTTGCTCCGGTTGTGAAAATGTCATCTCTTCGGATTATATTGGGTTGGCAGCTAGTATGGACCTTGAGATTGAACAACTTGATGTGAAGACAGCCTTCTTGCATGGAGACCTAGAGGAAGCAATTTATATGGAGCAACCTGAGGGGTTTAAAACTAAGGGCAAAGAACATCTTGTTTGCAAGTTGAAGAAAAGCTTATATGGGCTTAAACAAGCACCAAGGCAATGGTATAAAAAGTTCGATTCTTTCATGATGGGCCACGGCTACAAGAGGACAAAATCCAATCATTGCGTCTATGTGCAAAGATTTAATGATGGTGATTTTATCATTTTATTGCTTTATGTAGATGATATGTTGATTATTGGCCGTGATACTAACAAAATTGATAGGTTGAAGAAAGACTTAAGCAAGTCTTTTGCCATGAAAGATATGGGGCCCATAAAGCAAATGCTTGGCATGAGAATTTCTCGTGATAGAAAGATTAAGAAGCTTTGGCTATCACAAGAAAGATATATTGAAAGGATGCTCGAGCGATTTAATATGGAAAAGGCTAAACCAATTTTCTCTCCACTTGCAAATCATTTTAAACTCACAAACAAGCAATGTCCTACAAATGAAAGGGAGAAAGAGGAGATGCAAAAGGTTCCCTATGCTTCACCAGTAGGAAGTTTGATGTATGCCATGGTGTGTACAAGACCAGACATAGCCTATGCAGTTGGTGTTGTGAGCAGATTTCTCTCGAATCCTGGCAAAGAACATTGGGCTGCAGTCAAATAGATACTTAGATACCTTAGAGGTACTTCCAAAGCTTGCTTATGCTTTGGAAATGGAAAAACTATGCTAGAAGGATTCACAGATGCATATATGGCTGATGATATTGATACTCGAAAGTCTACATCGGGATACATTATGACTTTTGCAGGGGGAGCTATTTCATGGCAGTCCAAATTGCAGAAATGTGTTGCTTTGTCCACTACAGAGGCCGAATATATTGCGGTGATAGAGGCATGTAAGGAAATGTTGTGGATGAAAAGATTCCTCCAAGAATTGGGCTTGAAACAAGAAAAGTATACTCTCTTTTGTGATAATCAGAGTGCCATTCATCTTAGCAAGAATCCCAGTTTTCATTCAAGGTCGAAGCACATTGATGTGAGGTATCATTGGATTCAGGATGTGTTGGAAGAAAAGCTTTTGCATCTAGAGAAAATCCATACCGATGAGAATGGGTCGGATATGATGACTAAAATTTTGCCTAAGAAGAAGCATGATATTTGTATGCTTAAGGTAAGCTTGGTGGAGCCTCTCACATAAGGTGGGAGGGGGAGAATTGTTGGCCGAGTCCCACCTTATGTGAGGTGGGACCTAGCAATTTAAAGAAAGAAAAAAAAGGAAAAAAAAAGGAAACAAAAAGAAGGAAAAGAGGGGTTAGGGTTCATTATTCTATTTGAGGGTGGATGAGAAGAAAAAAAAGAGGATAGCCGTCTTGGGAGAAGTGCTTGTGGAATCCATCTCAAGGAGGAGGTGAAGATCTTATTCAAGGCATCTCAAGAGGAAGAAGAACCTTATGCAAACCTACACTCGGTGAGATTGTTCTCATTTTATTATTGGAGCCTAAACTCTTTTTCATATAAACTCTTTGTTTGTGATCCAAGAAAGAGATCCTTGATGTATGTGATCCTCTAGCTTAGCCTAGAGAAGATACTTTGTAAGCCTATTATTGTTGATAGTGGAGGTTTGTGGTGGACTTAGGTCCGGTGGTTTTTTTTCCTCATATTGGAGGGTTTTCCACTTAAAAATTCTTGTCTCTTTCTTGTGGTTTGATTTTTGGTGGTTCTTACATTGACTAATTATTGTGGTATTCTCATTCTACTCACACAAAGATAGGAAAGTTTTCATCTAGTAAATGAGTCTTTCCTAACAAGTGGTATCAGAGCAAGGTTTTGTGCCTACAAGGTGTTTGATAAAATTCTTGTGTGACTCAAATAGAGGATTCTATGGGAGGCATGATCAAATTGACATCTTCCAACTATGCCATTTGGAAACCTAGGATGGAGGATATCCTTTATTGTAAGGATTTGTATGAACCTATTCATGGAGATGAGGCTAGGCCAAAAGAGAAGACCGACAAGGAATGGGAGATAATTAATAGAAAGACAGTTGCACAAATTAGACAATGGGTTGATCAAACCGTGTTTCATCATGTTGCTCAAGAAACCAATGCCTTCTCTTTGTGGAAGAAATTAGAGGCCATGTATGAGAGAAAGACTGCACAGAATAAAGCCTCTTTGATTAGGAGGCTTGTCAACTTGAAGTATAAAGATGGGAGAAGTGTGACAGAACACTTGAATGACTTTCAAGGCTTGGTGAATCAGTTGACTACTATGAAGCTTGTCCTAGATGAGGAGTTGCAGGCTTTGTTACTTCTTAGTTCTTTGCCAGATAGTTGGGAGACTCTTGTGTGTCTCTAAGCAATTCTGCACCTGACGGCAAGGTCACTTTGGATATGGTAAAGGATAGCATGCTAAATGAAGAGGTTAGAAGAAAGGAACAGGGAATATCTCCTGAAGCTGAGGCTCTTGTGACAGAAAGAAGAGGTAGAAGCAAAAGCAAGTATCCTTACAATAGAGATAAATCCAGGGGCAGGTCAAAGTCAAGGAAAGGCATAAAATGCTATCATTGTGGCAAACTAGGACACATGAAAAGAGAGTGCAGAGCATTGAAAAGAGAGCAGAACACAGAAAAAGGTGAAGCAAAGACAGAGGAAAAGGATGTTACAGCAGTTGCAGCTGATGCAGATGTCATTGTTGTTAGTGATGGTTGTGTCAACCTTGCATATGAAGATAGTAATTGGGTGATTGATTCCGGTGCTTCTTTTCATATCACTCCATATGGTGGTTTCTTTACATCCTATACTTCCGGTGATTTTAGTTGTGTTAGGATGGGAAATGATGGTTTATCCAAAATTGTTGGCATGGGGAGTGTATGTTTA